>NW_020897739.1:270005-643258 GCF_003984885.1 Neopelma chrysocephalum | reverse complement strand
GCCCGCTCGGTGCCAGCCCCGTCCCCGACGGGAGCGAGCCGCGGGCCGGGGTCGCTAGGGGGAGGCAGGGCACCGGCGGACGGGCTTAGGCGCTGGCGGGGCGGGGAGGGAGCGCCGCGCCCCCCGCCCCGGTTTTGCTTTCCCTTTTGCCGCTGCCTTTCTCCCCGGCGGGCGCGGGGGAGCGGGGAGGACGCGCGTTTGTTTATTTATTTATTTAGTTATTTGTTTGTTTGCTTCCCTAAAGGGCGAGGGGAGGGGAGAGGGAAGACCGGAGGAGGGCGCGGAGGCAGCGCCGTCACCAGAGGAGGCGGCGGCGAGGAGGAGGAGGAGGAGGAGAAGCCGGAGCCTCGCCTCGCCTCGCAGCCCCTCCGCCGTCACCGCCTCGCCGTCCCCGGCCGCCGGAGACACCGGCGGCCGCCCGTCCTCATGATGGCCTCGACCACCTGCACCCGCTTCACCGACGAGTACCAGCTCTTCGAGGAGCTCGGGAAGTAAGGACCGGCTCGGGGGGGTGAAGGCACCGTGGGGCTGCGGGGTCGGTGCGTGAGCCGCGCCCGGGGCTCCCTGAGCGCTGCCGAGAGCCCCGCGGGAGCGCCCGGGCTCCGGCCGTACGGCCCCGGGGCGGCGGGGGGCTCTCGCCTCTATTTATTATTATGTGTTAATTTTTATTATTTTTTTTAATGACTGTGAACTATTAGGGTGCCGCGGGCGGGGTGGGGGGTCTCTGTCCGTGAGGGGGCTCCCCCCAGCGGCGGGGCGGGGGGCGCAGCCCCGATCGCCATGTTGGGTGTCACCCCTCCGGTGTCACCGCCGAGGGGGACACGGGGCCACCGCCGCCCTGTGCCCCCCCGCCCCCGGGCTCTGAACGCCCGCCTGCCCTCGGCCGCACGGCTTCCACCCCGCAGAGTTCTGCTGAATGAAATCAATGCCGACCGCCACTGCCGGAAAAATCAGAAAATCCCTTTCTGATTTTTTTGGGTTTTGATTCCGCCGACATCACGCCCCCCCCCGTGCAGCCCGTTAGCCGGTAAATGGCAGTGGAGTGTTTCAGTGGGACTGACACTTTGCCCGGTTCTTGGTTTCCAGAGGGGCGTTCTCCGTCGTGAGGAGGTGCATGAAAATCACCACAGGACAAGAGTACGCTGCCAAAATCATCAACACCAAAAAGCTCTCGGCTAGGGGTGGGTATCTTTTAACCTGGTGTTTATGATACCTCCTCCCTGTTTCTTGCATTCATGTACTAAGCGTTAAAAATTATAAAAATAGCTGAATTATTTAATAGATTTCTTAATACATTTTAACTATTATTTCCCTTTTTTGATTTTTTTCACTTGATTTTTTTTCTATATTGAACATTCCGTGGATTGACTGCATGGAGGTTGCTGTAAAGCATTTCAAGAAAAGATGTGCTAAACCAGTCAAACATAATGCAGCCTCTTCATTTTTGTATCCAAGTAATTTGAGTGTCAGCAAAATTTTGAGTGTCAGCAAGCATTTTGCCAGCTGATATTTTTGGGGAGAGGTTGGTAAATAATAAGTTTTCCATTACAGATTTTATCTTAAATATCATAGTTTTACTGAATTCTCTGTTTCCGTTGCACCTAACCACGAGCATCAAGGCCTGTCTGACTATGAATGCATGAGGAAAAGTGTACTTTTACCTCATAGTAAACTTTTTTGTGAGATGAAAATTATGCTGAGGAAGAAAACGATCATTTTTGAACTAACTAAGGAGTTCTGAGGAAGTGCTGAACAGCGTTACTGTTCCAACGCTGCTGCACGGCTTGTTTCTGCCTTCCTGGGATGTGTGTGTTCCCAGGAGCTTGTCAGTATCGATGGCCGGGTTGTCAGGATACATTGTAGGTAAATATCCACACGGCGTGGGTTGTTGTTGTGGAAAGGAATTCTGAATGGTGCCGTGGCAATTGCTCGTCAATTCCCACTCCCAGTGTGAATTCCCAGTCCCAGGGCTTGTGTTCGGATGTCCGGGATTAGGGAGCGTTTGCCCTGAAGGTTATCTGTGTTTTGATACGAGTTTCTGGTGTGGTAAAGAACATGGGAGTGAACAAGCAAACAGTGTCAGAGTGGGAGTCTGTTCATGGCCTGGTTTGCTTCTGACCCGAAGGAATCACTGCAGGTAAATGAAATTTAAACATAAAATATCGCACAGGATATAATGGCATGTTCTGTTAACATGCTGCTCTCTGATAAAGATCTTTTAGCATCATGTCAACACTCTTATTTGCAGCTGATGAAAGTTGTGTGAAAATTTACTTTTTGCTGAATTTTAGTCTTCACACTCTCACTATGAGGTTTGTTTTCCTTTATTTTTCAAAGGATACTTAAATTTATAATATTTTTTTAGAGTTATGAGCTTAAAGAGAGGGAGGTTAAGAAATTCACGATACTTTTGAGATAAAATATTTTCACAAGTCTGCTTAAAACATTTTTTTTAATTTGTTAGAACATTAAGGTGATCTGTTGAATTTTGATGCTTAAAATAAAGCACAACATCCTGTGTGATTTCATGGATCTAAGTAGCTTTCCATAGCAAGATCAGCACCAGGTGCCAGTTACCAGCTGACCCAGTGCCATGGGGTGTGTGTATGATGGGATAAATCCTGAAATGCTGGGCTAAATTAGTTAATTTTTGTCCTTTGTTCATGCAGGGCTGGGTTGGTCCTTGCTGTCGTCCAGCAAAGAGTGGGGGCATATTTGGAAGACGCTGGCTCATAAAATGGAATGAGGCAATTTTCACAATTTCTATAGGGTTAGCACATAAAACCTATAAGGGAAGGGGCTACACTTCAAAGCTGGACTGTGAAATATCCTTTCTTGTCAGAACATGCATGGTGCCATGTCCATGAATGCAGGGAATACCTTCCTGTCTCTATTTCCAGACATCCCAGAAAATGTTGGAGGTTTTTTACTTGCTTGGTTGTTTTTTTGTGGGGGTTGTTTTGGTTTTCAGTGCTTTGACATCCACTAAACAGCTTCCGAAAAGCAAGATTCTTGGGAAAAATCTTCCGATTCTTATTAGGCAGTTCTTTAATTGCAGAAAGATGCCCTTGAATGACACTTATGGTGCCAAAAACGAAACACTAAAAAGCCTCCAACTGTGATACTTTCTCCTGGCTGATAATAGGGGTGCAGTTCATAAGCAGGGTGCTGCTTTTCTAATCTGAGTTTTGTTTTGCTCCATCTCAACTGCTGTGTGAGGAGGTAACAGTTCACTTCTGTGTTTCGTGCTTGCTTGAAATACCAATTCCAGTGTAAATCAGTGGGTCGGCTTCATCTGTGAGCAGAGTTAAGAGGTTGTTCTTGGCTTGGAAATGTGTATCCCTTGTACAGTGCCTGGCTCTCTGGAAGCCTTTTAAACAAAATGTCAAATCTGGGCCTTCTTTTGTCAGATTGAGGAAGAGCAGTGTCAGTGTGTGATATGGCAGAGTCAAGGCTCTCAACGCTAAGTGAAAGCTTAAGGTAGCTTTGAAATTAGAAGTTATTTACAGCGTTCAGCCCAGTCATAACAATACTTGTCTTCTTAGTCCTCCTTCACCTCAACCATAAATGTTCTTGGAGATTTATCCAAATCCTTACTTTAGCAACCCTTCTAAACTGAGGAACTGATCTGGGCACAGGCTAATGCCAGTGAAGATGTGTTCTCATCTGTTTCCTTGTATAGTTACAGGGAAATTTCAGGCTAATTGCGTGTGTGCAGAGGCATGGGCTTGGGCTGGAATTCGGAGGGGATAGGAAACTGGGTCCCCTTTTCTAACAGGAGTAAGCTTTGGGCTTTTCAAGTTGATAGTTATATTTATATAATTCTGGTTCTGTGCTTTTCTGATTTTAGCAACAGCAATAATACATATTTGCAATTTAAATCTGTTTCAGTGTAGCAAAACCACTTTTGCTTAGAACAACATATATTCTCCTCTTGAAGTATCCTTAAGCTGCACTTCAAAGTTTTGAGCTTTGACTTGGCATTTTCTAAGTCAGCTGGAGTACTAAATTGATACTAGAATATCAACAGCTAGTTTTGTATCAGTAGAGTACTTTCTAGACAGGCTTGCACAAGTTGATTATGATGCTGATTTTAAAGGGAGGGGGAAAAAAGATATCCTCTAAAATTAAGTGCAACAGTGAACAAGTACAGAGAAAGCTAAGAATAAAGTGAAGAACGTGTGTTTGCTCATTCTGGGTTCTGTATTGTGTCATCTGATGACGTTCTTGGGATTTCCTTACTACTCAGTGTGTGCTGTTTTGGTCTTCTCTGTGTTGTTTTGGTTGCTTTGTGCTTTATTTTAAGTGTCAAAATTCAACAGATCACCTTATTGTTCTAACAAATTAAAAACCATCCAGATAAAAGTGAACTTCTTTAAGGTGACTTTATTTTCCCCCTGTCTGTTCCAAATACCAAATAATGAGCAAATAGTCTTGTTTCTTTTTGTCATTATCTGTACATCTTTTATCTTCTCTTTTGAGAGTCTTCTGGCTTTGATCCAAATTGATTTCACATAAACAGATCCATTTTCTTAAAAGGTTTGGCCATCGTTTTCTGTCTTAAAAAAAAAAGGGAATTAGACAAGTGTTTCAAGTGTTTGCTTCTCTGATTGTGCTTGAAAAGGTGAATTACTGATATATTTTCATTGGGTGTAATTCTTGCCAGTAACTCATGGTGACAGTTCCACTGGTGGCCAAAAACCTTAGGTGGTGGTTTGATGGCACCCATGTGAGGAGGATCACGTTCCAGTCCTTTTTCTTTTCCAGGGAGCTTTTGTAGAAAGACTGGACACACCTCTGCCAGCCCTTGGATTGCCGCAGAGAACTAGGAGCACTTTGTTTATGGGCATAGGAGTAATGTAAGAATCAGCTGGAGGTTATCGTTGCTTGTGAGCTTTCAGGGACCAGCCGTTCCATCGGCTTGGAGCTTAGGAGGTGTCACTGGGGATTTACTTTCCTCCTTAGCAGGAAAGCTCCGAAATCTTTTTCAGCATCTTTCCAATTCTTCCAAGAGAGGGTATTTGCTCTGAGCTTGTGCCTGCAGATGTGAGGCATAGCCAGAGGTGACCAGACCGATCTCACTTACCTGCACCAAGCTGTGATGGGCGGGCGCAGAGGCTGCAGCCCCCACCCTTTGGGAACAGTTGGGTGGCACTATGGAGCAATCAGGCTGTGGGAAGAGCTTTTCAGTGTCTAAAGCTGTCCAAGTAGGGCACCTCATGATCCCTAAAGTGATTTAAAATACATTAGGGAGATGAATGAAATGGGAAGCACACAGGGTGGTGTTTTTCAGCGCAGCTCTTCGTGACACAGAGATAAACGTTTTTGATGTGTCACTAGACCAACATTTCCTGTAGTCAGGTAGCCTGTGTCAGTCAGTGCCAGATGTTTGACAGGAAGGCAAGCTCTAATAAGCCTTCCTGTACTCCATGGGAGGAGAAAATAATTCTTTCTAATCTAGCTAAAGATGTTAATCCCTGAAGTGCACATTTACCTGGGCGAGTTTATTACAACACACGTCTTTTTAATGCTCGTTTCTGTTCTTACGCACGTGTGACGTTATTCCCGCACGGAGAGTACCCTCCTTAAGGGCATCCAGTTGTCAGTGGGGCAGTTGCTGTCTTTGTGAAGACAAGAATTAAGCTTGGGATTTTAGCTGCAATCTGTTTCTCTGTTAATTACCTGTCGTTAAGAATGTTTTGAAACTGTTTTTCCCGGTATGTAAGAATGCTCACCTGCTAACGCCTGGTTGCCCCTTTTTAACGTTTGTGCTTGGTGTTTGTGTTCAAGCTTAGTCATGGCATTCTTTTCAGTTTGACATAGTTGTAACACAACATGTTTGTTTGCGTTTTTATCTGCAAGTCTTTTCAATTGCAAATTACTGTAATTTAGCAGGCTACTGGTTCTGTTAAAATCAACTTCATTCACAAAACTCAGGCTAGTAGAGAGGTAAGAGTGTTATTAAAAAAAAAAACAAAAGGGATTTTTGGTTAGGTGTTCTGTTTTGTGAAGGTTTGGAGCTTTTGTTGGTTTTAGTGAAAATCTGAAGAGCCTTCAAATAGCAGTGAGAATGAGGACTTTAAATCTCTGTGATGAGTGTTGGTTGGTCGTCATTTATTCTAACCATTTCAAATAGGTTTGAAATGAAATGTCCTGGCAGTTCATAGTTAAATTATTCATAGCAAATGCTATGTGATTTTCATTATGTCACTTCTGTTTTTTCTGCAGAGGAGTTATTTTCTCTCTTCATTGTGACTGGTGTTTCTCTTAGAAAGGGAGATTCTCCTTATAGCTCATACACTGGTGGGCCTTAAATTGCATCAGAACTGGAAGATGCACATATTGCTCTGGCTACCAGTAAGTCTTGTTGCTGGTGTTGCTACTGAGAGGTGTGTAGTAGAAAAAGTTAATATTGTGAATAAATGCCCTTGATGTGTAGCTACAAAGCTTGGAGTGATACTCTAAAAACAGGGCTTTTAGGTTATCCTTCCAGTGGAAGTTTGTGGAAGTGTAGCCATTGATGGCAATGGATACGTGAGCCAAATCCAGAATGTAAAATAACTTGGGGATGCTTGGAGAATGAAAAAAGTGTTTGCATCATCTGTCAGCTCATTAGGGGAGGGGAGGAAAATGTACATAAGAGCAGATTCTTGGGGACTTATTTGGCTACTGCTTTCCTGCCATTTTCTGTCAGAAGTTGCAAAGTTTGGCGCTGACTCTGTTTTGTGTGTTCACTTACTGCAATCTGGAGACTTAGCTGCACATCTGAACAGCTGCACTTCCAGAATTGCTTCTGTTGGGAGAGAAGGGAGAACTAGATGCAGGGGAAAATAGAAACTGGATACCTTTTACTGAGCTCCCACATCCTGACACTGAAATGTGGATGTGTTCTGTTCCTCCCAGTCTGGGAGAAGTTGTGTTCCCTGCTGATGTTTTACCACGTCCAGGATATTGTACTTCCAAGTGAAATGTTTGGTCAAATATAAAAATAAGGAAATTGGGACAATGGTCAACACTTTGCCTTTATTTTAGATTGGCTCTGTTGGTGCATAGAAAACATTGTTTTATGTGAAACCAAAGCTCAGGTGTTTGAGACTTGCATCTGTTCTCACTGACAGCAAGGCAGAAATACACTTGTTCCTGGAAGGACCGAGACTGGATTCCTGGGGGGTTGTTTCTGCACTTCATTTCAAAACCTCTCATAGTCTTAAAACCCAACTAAATAACCGTGGTATTAAAGTGTGAAAGTCCTGCCATACGTAGGCAAATGGTATTGATCCAAATACTGCACATTATTTATGCACTTTCTCTGGTTCTAATTAGGGGTATGTGAACATTTATTCATTACATTTATTCACACTTCTGTGATTCAAAGGTTGGGGGGTTGATTTTTTTCTTTTTTAATTTTTTTTTTATTTAATTGGGAAATGTCTGATCTGAGAGACTGAAATAGAAGTCTCTTTGTGCTTTACAAATGCATGTACTGCCAAAATAGTGCTTTTCATGTATCTGTCCTTCATTTGACCTCCTGAGAAATGTATGCCAGGTTGTTTCATGTATCAGGGTCCAGCTTCCTCCTTCACACACATTTATTGCACACATGTGAAATGCTTTGTAAGGACATTGGGGGGATTTTTAGAAGGTTATGTGACAAACATAACTTCCTTTGTGCATTGAAACAGGTTACCAGAGAACATAACCTTAACGGTGGTAGTTCATCTTGTTTAATTCCTTATTAAAAATAATTATGCCTTGAATTTGAAGAAACATCTGCTGTGTTTTGGAAAGGCACAGGAATCCAATCTGTCTGCTTATTCCTTGGATGTATTGAGCTCTGTGTGTATCTTTGAGAGCATGTTTGTGCAAACTCCTCCTCTGTTTAATCCTTGAATCATGAGAAATGCCTTGTGCTTGGTATCAGAGAGGGTGGAGAATTTGTGTGACATGGGGTTGGTGTTTTCTTCCAGGGCAGACAATTGTGCTGTTATCTGACATCATTTTCTAGATTGGTGTCAGCTTGGTCTGAAATTCATACAGAATTTTAAAGCTGTGCAGCCCCTGTTAATTCCTGTAAAGCTGCTGGATATATTCTGCTGAACTGAGTTTTTGCTTTATTTCTCTTCAACTTGTTGCTTCTAGATGCCACTGGGTAGAAGCAGTAGCTATGGCAGAGTCAGAAAATCCAGGAAGGGGCAACTTCTGCAAATTTGCAAATATGTCTTATCCCTGATTGAGCTTTTATTCTAATCCAGGGCCTCTTTAGTGGAAATTGAGAAGTGTAAATTGTGCTGCAGCATATATTTGTTTTTCCTAATTAGGTTTTTACGTCTAGAGAATGATAGTTAATGTGCTGAGCAAGCTATTACAGATAAGGCTGTGCAACTGTTGGTTTAAGTTGGTAGAAAGGACCTTTGCCTACCTGGTGGGTTTGAGGTACGTTCTGTTATGTGAGTTCCTGACCTTTGGTAGGCAGCAAGTATTTCACTGGAAGCTTGGAGAGCAAAACATGCAGACTTACTTTAAAAAAACACCCCCCAAACCTCTCAAATGTAACAAAGCAGATTTTAATAACGGGAGTGTGATGCCGTGGATATTTGTCGGTCGAGATGAAACGTTTCATCTTGTGGTGGGAGGTTTTTTTATTTTTACCAATAACCAAGAATTTATCACTGCTAAAGGTATAAAGTTAATATCCTGGTGATGCTTTCCAAGAGAGCTCTCTGGCATCCATAAAACCAGAATTAATTTAGGTTCTGGCAGTCGCTTTCACCTTGAATATAGAGTGTGCTTGTTGTAGAAGTTCACAACTGTTCGTGGGGCTTTTTTTACTCAGTTGCAGCCAAGTCAGTCATTTTGGGTTGTCAGTTGGACAGTCTCTCCCATGTGCTATGTAGGGAGTTGGTTGTTTTTCTTATGCACAAGTTTTTACTCTGCCAACACGCAGTTGGCAGTGCCATGACAAGCATGGCTGCAGTCACCTTCCACTGGATGGAGAGTTTGCCCTAAATCCACTTGAGTCAGAGGTCATGATGTGCACAATTAAAAACCTCAGCATCTGATCTATAACCAAAAAAAGGCATGAAGGGAGTGTTTGCCGGGTCGAGAAGCAGCTGCATGAATTCTGACAGCTGTCTATTGAAGGATGTATCAGACCCTGGCAGTCACACACGGTTGGCGTGTGTGTGGTCTGCAGGCAGGTTTTCAGCCCTGCTGAACTACTCTCCAGCCCTGTGGCCTCCAGCTGGCAGCTCCTCACCTGAAAGACTGGTAATTAATTTGTCCAGCACTCTGGGCAGGCTCTGGCTCACGTGGCACAGGGCAGGCTGCCACACACACTCCTTCCCTGTGCTCCAGAGAGCACTGCACCTTGCCCAGCAGGAAGATTAACAAGCCCTGGTGCAGGTGGAAAGGGTATCACACCTCTGCTGTAAAGTTTCATCATCTCAGCACGTGAGAGGAAGAGAAACGTAAACTCAGAGCGTCAAAGCTCATATTTGTGGGCAGCAATCTACTGCATGTGCTTCCAGAACTTTGTTCCTGATGTAACTGGGGTCAGGAACTGCTTACTCCTAAATTTTCCACAATGGGGATGCAAGTGTTGCAGCAACAGTCACGTTGCATATTCATGTTGCTGCAGGAACAGATGGGGTTCCTAAATAACATCCATATTTGACAATCTGATGGGATTCGCCAAGCCTAAGCTTTCATTTCAGTTTTAACCTCTTGGAGAGATAGGTTTGTGATTTAATCAGTCAAGGGAGGCCTTCAAGTTGTCTGTATTGCATAGCAGATTTCAAGCTGGTGCTGAGGTGTGATTTTGGTCTGGGAGACTTCCTGTAGGAGTGGTTTGAACAGGCTATTGCTCATTAGGATAAGTGCTCGCCCAGTTCAAAGATTTCTCTTGGAACCTTATTCATTTGGTGGATTTTGCTCATATCCTGCAGGAAGTGGAGATGTATATTGAGTTTTAACACGGCGTAACATGGACAGAGTGCTGCTGTGGTGCTGCCTTCCAGGGAGGATTTTGTTCTGTAGGGCAGATGACCTTTGGTTTCCCTCAGGGCAGCTCCAGGTGCTGCTGAACTTTGGTTATTAAAACTCACTTAAAGACCTGCATTACATCCTTTTTTAGAGAAAGATGTCACTAAAGTTGTGTCTCCAAGATGCAAATAAATATCAGTACAGAAACCTTCAAAAGCTACATTTTCCCATTATTTGTGAAACGCTGTAGCTATGAAAATAAAGTTCTCGTCTTGGTGCTTTTTATACTGTGTGTATTGCTTTTAAAATAGAAAAACCTTGAGTGTAAGGTAGATTGCTTTCTGTTTGCTTTACACAGCATGGACAGCTGGAAATTGTGGTTAGGGTTGCACTGATAAGTGCTCCTGGGACTAAATACCTTGTTGATCATGGCATAAAAACCTTCTTTTTTAAGGACATTTTAGAATCACCACTCCAAAAGGGGGAGGGGAAAGAAAAAAAAGGGGGGATGGAAGAGCTTCCAAAACCCAGACTATTTTTTATACCTATAGCACTTGATGGTCTTTCATAGCTATTGCATTTTTGGGGGTAAGAAGAGGAAGAAAAAGCCATTGGTGCAGTGTTCTGTGCCTGTGTGCATGTGCACATGTTAAATGTAGAAAAAGATCTGGCAGAGCCTGTGTGTACCCAGCCAGCTTGTTTGCTGTAGGAAAATAATTCATGCTAAAAGACCTATTAATTAAAGTGGTTTTACTTGTAATGAGGGCAGGAATTGGTGTCTTTAAATTTTTGTTTATTTGTGTTAAACATGATTTATCTTTTTAAAGCAGTAAATTGCTTTCAAGGCCATGTTAATCACAACATGTAATGAGATTAATTTTCCCAGAGCAGAAATTGCTGATGTGTGGTCCATCCCCTCCCTTAGGAGCTGTGTGCTAATGATGCAGGAAGTTGTTTCATCTCAACAAAGTTCATACTCCTTAAAGTAGAAAATATTTGAATAAAACATTTTCTTTGTCCTTTACATAGCATTGATTCCCCTTCATCCCCTTCAGATGGGATTGATTTCCCCGTCCCCAACTGTCTTGCCTAAGTAGTTGTGAATAGTAAGGATTTACCAATACTCAAAGTGAAAGTCAAGTTTAGTGATATGTTTTTGTCTGCTCTTGGTTTTACTTCCACTTCCAAATCACATTTATCCACTATCAAACTTCCATAGGATAAGAGAATGTTTGAGCATCTATTACCTGGGCTTGGCCTTAGGTGAAAAATAGGAAAAGAAATTAAAGTATGTCCAAGGTGAAGTTGGGTCCTTCCAGAGAATAAATAATCTGATTCAGTAGTCAAGCTCTATCTTAAAATTAACTGGGGAGGTGAGGAGGTTCGTTATTTTTGCTTTAATGAAGAGAGAATTAGTACTGCCCTCTTTTACTTCAAAGACTTTTCTGATTTACAGGCCAAACATAGTCCTGGGCAGTGTTTGTTGTCTATGCCTGGGCTGTCCTTCAGAGAATCTTTAATCAGTATATTCATGAAGGACAATCTTGTTTGCATTATTTTCTTTAACATCCATCTTCCTCTAGCTGCCTCCTGCATGACAGACTTGCCATTATTAGGGCCTGTCCTTCCTTTTGCATACTCTAAACTGATTTATATGGTTATATATATGTGGATGTTTGGAATGGAGGATTGGAATTCACCAGAAAAAAAAAATAGGCGAGGTTTTCTGAGTGTCTTTAGTAATCACTTGTGTCTGCATGGGAGGATCTTGTTGGTAAATTCCAGTGTTTATTTACAGATTCGTGTGGCTGATTTTGAGGCTGATACTGAAGGAACTTGTTTGGTAATTTCACTTCAGCTTTCCCCGCTCACCACCACGTTTCCTGTCACCTCTTTTACCACTTGCCTACCAATTTCAAAGTGATCTCCATTTTTACTCACCCCCAGATGCCTCATTGTCTTTGTTTCTGCATCCCGAACAGTGGAGCCTGGCAGGACTCTTTGATCCCTGTCTGGAAAAATTCCCCAGAGTAACATTTTAGAGGACTTGCTGTATCCACCCATTAACAGATATGCAAAGGTGTAGGTAGCTGCAAGGGGGTTTTTTGTACAGTTTCTGGAGATCTTGTACATTGGGACCAAAGTCCAAACTCCTTTCTTTCCATCCAAGGCTGTTGTGCAGTTCCTGACACGGTGTCTTTCTATAGCCTGCTGTTACTGGTGCCTCTGTGCAAGGTCGAGTGGAAACTGCTGTGAAAATAGCTCCATGAAATGAAGCTAAATTAGGAATACTTTCTGTTGAGTGTTGACTTGTTTCTGCAGCCACAGATGCTCATCCAGACAGCAAAACGGCTCAAGAAAAAGAAAACTGTGCAAATGCACTTTAGAGCAGCCCAGTTTGCTGTTTGTTTAAAGTTGTGATGATTCACAGGCTGAATAAACCGAAACATTTTCAAAATGGTGCTAGTTGTCGTTGACTGCTTTGTTACAGTGTGTAAAAAAACTACCTCAACAGGGATTTTGAGTTTTTCCCAAATTGCATGACCATTTCTTTTCTTTTTTTTTTTTCTTAGAAATCCCTTTCCTTAATATTTCCCAAACTGTAGTTTATAGACAACTGGTGTTTCATAAAGCTCTGACAGAGGACAGCAGAAACTTCCTGAAGAGGGAAAATGCATGAACTTCTGATGATGTGAATTGTGCTTTTTTCCTCTGGGCTGGTTTGTATTTGTGGTTTTTGAGGAAGTTGTGGCAATTGCTAGTGAATAAGTTGGTCTAAGGAGCTGTGTAAGAGGACTTGGATGCTGCTTGTCCCAAGTGACCCTGGTGCTCCATGGCATTGCCTGTCGGAGCTTTCCCTGGGAGAGGGACTGGCAGAGAACATGGCGAGTGAGGCACCTCACTTCCCTGAGTTTTTCATGGGAGCTGGTACTTGATGCCAGCTGCAGTTCCATGGAAAAATGCATCTAGAGCTCCTTGAAATAAGGGATAAATAGGTGGGTTTGAAGTCTTGTATGCAGGGAACAGAAAAGTTCATTATAATGATATCAAGTGTCTTCAATCTGATCTTGAAAATGAGGTGGTTGATGTTGGGTTTTTTACTTAATAATGAACGATGAAAAACTGATGCTACACAGATTAGAAACCAAAAGAACAAACAGAACTCCCATTAGTTTTAGTAAAGTGTCTTGGTTGAGATTCTCCCTGTGCCGTCCCTGACCTGGATCATCCTCATTTAAGGGGAAGAAGATCTCTACAAGGAGAGTAATGCTCCCATTTTGCAAGCTGGAAGAGTTAGTTTTACAGAAAGGGGGGGAAAAAAGAGAACAACTTGTTTCTGATACCGAAATACAAACTGGAGGTACGAAGCAAATCTCTGGTAATTCGGAACCAGCACTGCCTCCATCAGTAAATAACAGAATTCTGCAATCACACCACATTAATAGTGATATTATCAGACTTAAACAGCAAAAGTCAGTGGAACCAAATGCATATTCTTGATATTTCTCTAATATTCAGCAGATCATGCAAGTTCTAGATAGAAAATGGGATTATGGGAATGAGAACAGAGCTATGTACCTAATGCTACAATGGCATTCCTCTCAAACCTTAGTAGCATGTCAAAGCTCAGGTACCCAAAGTTGACCCACCTGAATCTGCATTTCATAGCACAGACTTAATGAATAATCTTGGCTGTGATTAGAAAAAAAAAAAAAGATTTAAAATATCTTTAATTGTATTACAATAATGCATTTTCAGTGGGAGAACGACATATACAACACTGACCTGAGTTAGTCGAAGTGGCTCCAAAATAAGAGATCAAAACCCCAATGATTGTCTTGTTCAGCAGAGATTATCAGCTCCTTTGGGGATTTTACCGCTGATTCTACCCGGAAGGTTTTTATGACATCACCATGTGTAGATACATAAAATTATCACTGCGAATTTGGAGTCTTTGCAGGCAAATCCGCTCCTGCACTTCCCTGCTGGGATGCCCAGAAAGCAGCATTTGCATTTGATGTTCTATGTTTTTGGAGGATTCCTGTGCCCCTCCGTGTTCTTAACTCATGGGTTATTTCTTTGCCAAGAGAAGAGTCCATGAAGGAGCCACCAAAAAGCTGAGCGTGTAGACTCGGTCTGGGAACCTCTGTGGGGGATGTTGAGGCTTGTGTGCTTTATTTTGCAACTGTGGTGGCCTTAACTGTGTGCACTCAGGAAATGCCACTCGTGGGCAATAATTTTCTTCCACTACTGTAACTTGATCATGTTTAGTCTGGTACCTGTATCCTTGGCAACTCCTGGTGGGATAATAGAAGGATATGGATGGCGTCCGAGTCTGCTGTTCACGTACCCTTCTTGTGCCCGCTTATCCCACCAGTTTGGTTAAGCTATTAAATAGCTTTAAGAACTGTTGTTCTCACTCTGATGCTTGAGAATGTTTATAAAATCGACAGCCGAGTTTGGCTGTGTAGGTTTGGTGGCGGTTTTTTGCTTTTGTTTTGGTGGGGTTTGTGTTTGTTTTCCTTTCGAATTGTTCCAACCCATCTCTGAGGTGGTGTCCTTATACCCTCCCTGCAAGGTGATCTATTTGAAATGCTGCCTCTTTCATATTGTTTGTTTTGCTTGAAATGTGCTTGTTTTTCTTTGCTGTGTTATGTGAATATTCAATGTAAAAAGAATTCCCCTAGTTAGAATGTTAAATCTTGTGTAAAAATGCCCAACTACCCTCAACAGCGATTTTGAGGGTTTTTTCCAAATTGCATGACCATTTCTTTTCTCTTTTTAATTTTTTCCTTAGAGGTCACTTCCCTTAATGTTTCTCGAACTGCAGTTTATAGACAACTGGTGTTTCATAAAGCTCTGACAGAGGACAGCAGAAACTTCCTGAAAAGGGGGAAAATGCCTCAGCTTCTCCTTATGTGAATTGTGCTTTTTTCTCTGGGCTGGTTTGTATTTGTGGTGTTTTGTGAGGAAGTTGTGGAAGGTACCCGTGAATAAGAAAGAAAAAAGCTGGTTATCTTGTGGGAGAAGTGTGATGGTTCTTTAACCTGGTTTTTTATTAGTAATTTTGCCTGACCAAGAAGTGAAAATATTATCCTGGTGTCCCATTGTCCTGTCCTTGTGGCACGAGAGCTAAAGAAAATGCGTGAAGAAAGAAATGTCTGCTGCTGAGTATCAGTAGTAAACTATAAAGGTGCAGCTTGATCTTGCATCAAAATATAAATCAGAACAAGACTTTGCAGTGTAGTTAACTTTTAATTGCCTATTTACAAGGAAACATTTACCTTATTAGTGTGGGAAGATTCTTCATATTTTCGTGGGACTTTGTGTGGAACAGCTGAATAAAATGCTCAGCCACTGCTTGAGCCTGATCTCATTAAACACATTGATATTCTGTGGTGGATTGTTGAGTGACAAGCATTGCAAATGTGCTTGAAGTTTCCCTTAATGACTAAGCTTTCTTGCCTAATATAAAAATGAACGGCTGTGCCGGAGTGAGCAATGTTGTCAAACCTGTCATCAAGTCCTCAGAGCTGCTTTGAGTACTTGTAATGTTCCTCCTTTAATTGACTTGGAAATTGCCAAAGGTTGGTTATAAAAGGGGAAAAGCAACTTTTAAAGGTGGTGGGAAAATTTAGCTTTATAGTTAACCGTGCAAAGGCCTAAATAATTAGCTGCAGTTCAGTTGCCTGCTTTCGTCAGCTTGGGGGTTTTTTATCTTTTTTTTTGGAGTAGGATGAAAACTTATTGAAGAATCTACAGCCCTTTGAGAGGGTTTGGAGGTTGAACTACAAAAAATGTGAAAAATCATCTTTTCATTTGTTGGGTGTGAGTCTGTTGTCATTACCTGAATGTCACTGGCTTTCTTTTTGTCAGCAAAAGGAAAAAAAGCCCTACCCCACCGCTACGGAGGTCTGACATGGAAACTTTTAGTGTTTTGAGAAATGACAAACAGTAATCATGGTAGCAGTTGGGTGACAACAGGTTGAAAATTAAAAAGAATTCAGAAACTGTAGTTTTACTGAACTGCAATTTCTTTTTCCTCTGCTGCAGAGGTGGCAGGTAGAAAGCTGGAGCGTGCACAGCTTAGCAAGAGCTTCTTTTAATGTCCTAATAATCATCCATAGCATAACCCTGGGAAGCTTTGGGAGCATGGCAAATGGGGATCTGAGAAGAATCCATGATGAACCCTCCTTTATCTGATCTTTGTTTTAAGCTCCAGCCTAATCCCCTGTGTCTGTGGGAGCCAAAGGTAGGGCAGTGTCATTGTGTCCTGTGATGACAACTCTTGGCTGCCTTTGTCACCAGTGCCATGCCCAGCACTCAGCACTGCCCTGCTGTTGTACTCTGCTGTGATCATAATGTGATCTTGGTCTGTAACTCCTCCTCTGAACGGAGTTTTTCTGATTTGTCATCTCAACAGAATTAAGTTTAAAGAATAACTTGTGAAACTGTTGGATTTGTACAATTGCACAGTGCCAAGGACAGATGGGGAGGCAACAATATTAAAATGGCAGATGGCTCTCTTGTACCCTCTGCCAAAGAAATCGCAATAAAAGACCAAGAGTTTCCTTTAACTTTTGGTTTCTGATATTTATAGCATGTTGTATTTTTCATTCGTGTGCTTATCCAATGATTCCTGTCGAACAACAGGAGGTAAATTGGGAACCAGGGAATTGCCCTTGGGAAGATGATAAAAATTGATGGCATACAGGGCTGTTTGCAGAGTTGTCTTTTGTCTGTTAAAAGATGACCAAAAGATTGAGGTGGTGTCTGGGTGTTTGTGACACTATTTCCTGTGTCAGAGCACACACAGCATCCTCAGGGTGATCCTTCACCGGCTTCAGCTGAACCCTAGGAGGGATTAAATTGGTCAGAACGTGTGGGTGAAATCTGTGCTGTAGTTTTGACAGGTGACAGTGTGTAAAATTGCCATTTCCCTCCCTTCCTGGAGCCGTGAGTGTAACTCTGCCAATTGCCTGGGCGTTTTCCTACGTGGAGCGATGCTCCACAGCAAGTGACCCTGGAAGTGATCTGTCAGGGGTTATCCCGGGAGCGCTGGAGCCGATAGGAAAATTGCAGAGCGTGTCACGAACGTTTGATGTACGTACAGCTCTGCTGCCACTCAGGCAGGCAGTGTCGAGCCTAATCAAGGGAACTTCAGCTGTCCTGCTTAGTAGAGCGTGTGTGCTGATCCCAGTAAATGGACTGTGGAGAGAATCCTCAAACAGCCTGGCCAAAATTCCCTTTTCCTTCTCCTTCATGCCCAGTGCTAAGCACTGCTTGTCTGACTGCTCCCCTGTGAACAGAGTGTTGTGTATGTCTGACATGGACTAGCAGAACAAGTGCTAGTTTTTTGATTGTTTGATTAGTACATAACCACTACAGTGATAGATTTAAAATAGCACCTGAAGCTGCAATAGGCTTCCGTGATTCGGTAGTTGCAATGAAGGTTTTGCTTAGATCTTGTTTACACTTAAATACAAAGATTTGTTTATTTATAAGTCAGTTGATTTTTCTTTGGAGAGAAGTTTTTGCCAGTGTAAGCTCGCTTTTTATGAGGCATATTCTTTGATTAAATCGCAGATGTCTCCTTTTTTACTCTAAATCATCCTCTCCTGTTAGATGGAGGGCTAGTGTTTGGGGGTTTTTTAATTATTGAGATCATGCTGACAGATTTGAAATGAAACATCTGATTTATTTTATGAATTAATGAAATTTAAAATAGTTGTCCTGAGTGACAGTTCTCTACAAAATATCCACTCAGTCATTCTTAGACCACGGAATACACTTGCGACTTCTTGAACTGTGCTGGGGTTTAGATTTTCAAAATATTTGCTGCCAGGCTATTTGATTATTGATCTGCACAGAGCATGCCAGTGAGGAATTTTAATTTTGAAGTGAAGAACCAGAGCTAATGTATTCCCATCTCCAGAATACTTGTAAGAGACATCTCCTGTATTACATGGGGTAGTTGGTAGTAGCTTGGAAAGAAGGGTTACTTCAGCAAAAAAATAGACACTATCTTTTTACCCCTGTCTTTGGTGATGGTACTTTTTTGATATTGCATGATGTTAAAAACCAAATTGCAAGGGGGTGAAACTGTGTTACTTAGGAAGCTTTAGATCCTGGTTCAGCACGATGGATCATTAATTATATATCTTGTAGCCTGTGAACAATCCATGGGACTAAACATACCTTGGGTCTGCTTGTGTTTACATCCATTACATTCCAAATCCATTTCAAACCCGGGTTAGGGATCATCTTGCTTTGCTCAGTGATTGCCTGGTCCTAATAAACCCACTGTGCCAGTGGCAAGGGTGATTAGTGTACGTGAGAGATTTGGCAGATAAAGCCACTTGGTAGTTGGGCTAATTTGAAACGTGACCTTTTATATATTTATATCTCTATAGCACACGTATAACAACTACCAGGGGAGAATTCAGAGCCGGTGGGTATTATTTATGTTGACTGCAGAAATCCAGAGGCAAGGAAAGCCAGTGTGGAATTTGTGAAGGGTGGGATTTGCTCCAGGCCCATTGCAGCTCCTACAGCCTCAGGTTGAAGGGCGTTAAGGCTCTTGCACAGCGATGCAACGAGGAGTGTTTGCTCTCAGTACTGATATGGCACGAACACGACAGTCCCTGTAAGCTTCACTTCGAAACACTGTTATGTAAAAGCCATCAAAAAATTTGAAAGGGCTGAGGTCACAATGTCTTGTTTTGGATTAGCATCTGGAGGGAAATGTGGGCTTCTGTTTTCCTCTGAGACGTTTCAAAACTGAGAGATTAAAAAGTATTTTTATCCTCAGAAATGAGCTACTACTGGTGTCCAGTGCTGTTTAACCTGCGTTACTTGTTGGTCTTTATTTTCACCAGAAAATATTATTTAAATGGAATAATTTTTATGCTGTTAGTTGACTGAAAATAGCCTAGAGCAATGTTTGACTTCTTAAGACTCAGAGGGCGAAATGCTTTGATGAATATTAAAAGCTGTGGAAAAACTAGAATTGATGTTGAAAATACTAAATATCCTGGTTTTTTAAATAGTGACGAAGGGTAATGGTGATGAAAGGTGAAAGACTGTTTAGCTTTTGTCCTCATTTGATCTGAGTTTGGCACAGTGTATTTAAAATGACTGTTGGATTAGAAGAGCATGAAGCGTTCTTTTAAACAATTTCTGACAGAATTTTTCATAAGAGTTGGGGAATAACGTGCAGCTTAACCGCTGCAAAATCCTTGTTGGAGAAACAAGATGTGCTTTTGCCTGGGATGACAAGTTCCTGTCTGCAGTGAGATTTGGACGTGATGCCATCGCTGTTGGTGAAGGTGTCAAGCAGAGATTACCCAACTGAGCTCCTTCTCATGGAAGTCTGACCCAGGATGCTTGTCATGGTTCCTGGTGTTCAGATCTGCATGTTCTCTGTGAAACACAGATCTTGTAAAGCCCGTTCACCTTTCTCAGCGTCTGTGCGTGTTCCTGGAAGGGATTATCTCTGTCTGATAAGCTCCTTAGGCTGCTCTGCACAGGCCTTTTCCTTCACAACTCTTCCCTCAGGATATTTATAGGTAAAGCATTAACAACATGTACCTTCTTACGGGCCTGAAATGGATTTTTATATAGGCTTTTTCGGGCTTATCAGCTAAGGAAACTCAGCTATTGGCTCTTTAAATTTTGCAAGGTGTTCGTGTAGATTTCTGTTCTTGAGGAATATTTGTTTCTTGTGAGCAACGGCCCTACTGGTGTTTTTCACCCTTCTTCCTACATTTCTACGGTCTACATCAAACAGAGGTGGCTTGTGAACATGCAGGAGGAGAAAAGAGCAAATAGAGGAGGCGAGGGTGGAAAGAGAGGGTGGTTTTTTCACTTAAATATTGGAAAGCTGTGAAGGCATAATAGCTGTTTCTCTTTCCTTGTGATGCTTTGCCATGACACTATGGAATCAACCTTCAATGGATAGAAAATGTCCTTGTGCTGCACGGAATTACTCACAAGAACCCGTTCATTCCGGGAGGCAGATTGTAATGTGGAAAAGATGTTTTTCTGCTATAATTACTTGGTATATGTTTATATATACCAGCTCTTCACAAGAAACTCTTTGGAGAGATGACTGTTTGCCTTCAAATCAAATTATGCTTCTTGAATGGTCAGTGAAAAGCACATGGAAAATTTAACAACAGTCTCTGAAAAGGCTACTTAACTGCAAAGCAGAAATTATCACTTTTCATTGAGAAGTGTAGCTTACAGTCATTTCCACATTAAATATTCAGGCTACTTTTCTTTCCACACTTAAGTGTGCCTGTAAGCTATCATTAGTTACTGCATACTTGTACAAATCTGTGGAGGATGTTCCTCAGCTGGTACTTCTGTGCATAAACTGTTCTTAAAGGAATTGCTAAGCTATTAATATTAAGCTGTTTCAAAGAAGTGGATCCTAACTGCTCTCACCTTCCTGGCAAAACCAGGCAATACATCTTGTCTTTTTGCCCGGAGCAAAAGCATCACTGCTGTTGAAAACAGTTTAAAAGCAGTGATGTAAGAAAGGCTTCAGTGGCGCTACCTGGTAAATCATTTTAGACTTTACAGTATGCAGGGTGTTCATGAGCTGTTGACTGTTCAAGAAGCAGCCTTGGTCTCAGTTATTTCCCTTAGAGTGGCAGGACATCACCGAGTAACAGCATAATTTCAAAGAATGGATAAAATAATTCTGTGTGGTTTATACTTGTAAATGAAGATAGAGATCTCTGGATGAGTACCTTGTTATCTTCATAAATTTTGACATGGTTCAGGCAGAAGAGCTTATTTGGGGATAATTAGGTTAAGCAGAATGTCTTTCTGAGGAAGTCAACCGGTCAAGAGGTTTGAAAAGTTGTAAAAAATTTGAAAAGTGCGATGAAACATGCTGAACAAGCTCTTCTGCTACAGAAGAGGAACGAGGGGGTTCCCCTTTGGTGGAGGGGGGAAAAACCAAAACCTAAAATGTAACCAAAAAAAAGAGAAAAATGGGCAATTGAGGAACTTCCTCGGGATGCTTCAATATCTTTTGCCCAAATTGTGAAACAAGCCCTTTGTGAACCACTGGTGGAGGAAAGTGAATGGGAAGCGCTGTGGTTCTCACATCCCAGGGAGGAACTGAAGGTGCTTCTGAGGAGGAACAGCCTTCTCTGTCCAGGCAGAATGAGTTCTTGACTCCTTTTAAGCCTGGAGGAGAAGCTACTATATTTTTGGATTAACATTCTGGTGAATATTAAAGAAGAAGTTCTACTGAGCCTGAAGGAAGTGAATAACATTTCTGCCTAGGCTGTCCTTCACTCCAAGCTAGTCATTACCTTCCCCTCCTTCCCCTTGGACAGGTGGTGTTTATAGGTCATAAAGAAGCACCAGCCAAATATAAAACAAGCTCATTAAGCAGAGCAGAGGGGTAATGCATTTTTCAATATTTGTATTGAAAGTACCATAAATACTTTTAAATTTTCAGTGCGAGTATTGAACTGTGTGATTCTCATACCCAGTGATAGAAAGTTGCCACTATATTTATTATAGCTGAATGACTGATGTAGCTTTGTAGGCTTTGCTTTTTTTTTTTTTACAGGTTATCTACCAGAGATCGTTTCTTAATTTGAAAAAATAAAT
The DNA here is from genome assembly GCF_003984885.1 of Neopelma chrysocephalum. NCBI lineage: Eukaryota > Metazoa > Chordata > Aves > Passeriformes > Pipridae > Neopelma > Neopelma chrysocephalum. The sequence continues at coordinate 621,643 of NW_020897739.1, read as the reverse complement.
TTACTTTTCTTAGGCACTGAAAGCCAAATGTAGCCTTTTTGTCTAGTGCTCAAACCTGAGTTCACAAATAACTAGAGAGTACACAGAAATTTTTAAAATACGTGGATGTGCAGTGTTTAATTGCCAACAGAATACAGATTTTATTTTTATCTGAAAAAATTCGGATTTTTTTCATATTTTTAGAATCATTAGAAGAGAGATAAAAGAGCAAAATTCCATTGTTATTGATGAATGGACAATTTTGTTCAGTCTGGAATCACTTCTGCATCCCATTAAACCTTTTGAACTGTCTAATTTGATCTCTAAGCAGAAATATTGACACATGACCCTTAACTGCAGATATGTTAAATTGAGATAGGAGTGGGCAATTAAAAATGTATCTGTAAATAGAAGTGCAGTCTATACAGTATCCAGCCCATTAAGCAAACTGTCAGACTGTAGCCTGTTCTTGAGGTAGTGAAGAAAATAGAAGTGGGGATTAGAAGGGTGGAAGATGGGTTTGAAAAAGGTAAGCATGTTTGTTACACTGGGTTTTTTTGAGATAATTTAGAAGTGAAAGGCTGAATTTTAAGTCTCCTGTGAGAGATGATGGATTCCTGCATCACAAGAGCTTAGATTGTCCCGGTGGGCCGTGTATCTTCTCCACTGAAAAAGCTGAAGTGCAAATGCAGAGGGAAATCTCTTCAAACTGTGGGGTTTTCTTTTCTGTTTCGTTTTCCCTGTGGGAGTTATCGAGGCTCTCTTTGGTAGTAGCAAGCAGAGCCTTATGTGCAGAGCTTAAAGCTATTTGAGGATTTGACCCATTGATCTCGCTTTCTAAGTTAGAATGAGCAATTAATTGGCAGTAGAAACCTGATAAACTTCCAGTTGCTTGACAACGTCAAAGCAAACAATGCTACCATGTGTTTTCTCTGTTGTTTGTATTTAAAATAGCCGTGAACGTGTCAAGTGGGGACATGAATAAAATGCTGTCCACAGAAATGACTTGTCTAATTAAATTAAATTGAGTTTTAAGTACCTGCTTGTTTCATTGGATGATGTTGCATTGTGTAAACCTATTACTTAGGAGTTTTTGCAGCTGTTTCACTCACGCTGGGACCCAAAGGTCAGTTTGTGTTTCTTTGTGGTGGGCTCCTGTTCATGTGCAGCAAACAGAAGATGAGAAGTTAAAGCACTGGTGCAGTGCCAAAGGTGCCCAAACTTCTGTGCTTTTGGCAGTCTCCTGATAGGTTGAGAATGATGAAGAAAATGAATGTTTAGTTATGTGAATACTTTAGAGTCAATTGACGTTGTATAATCAGACCACAGATCATTTGGCTTCGTGAATTAGGAGTATTAATTCTGTAAATAAGGCACTGATGGGTGCAGTGGCATTAGTGGATTACAGACATTTTTGCACGAGGATTGCCAAATTCACTGGAAAACCTTGACATTGTTATTTAAATAAAGGAGAAACTCTAATCTTAGAAACAAGTGTAGCACCTGTGTGGCTAAACGTTTATACAAGAATTGAAATTCCAGTGCAGTAGTTGATTCCCTCCCTTATCTATGAACTGCTGCATGCAAAAGTGATGCAGTTCCTGTCCTTCAGCTGGATGCCCTTCAGGCAGGAACTTGCACCCAGTTGTGCATCAGAACGAGCTCCAGGCATGTTCTGGCATGCAGGCAGCTCTGGAGCGTCCAGTTGTTGTTTGCACTTCCAGAAATGTTGGTTGGCCTGGTGGAGAAAAAATGATGAACCTCCCAAGTGATAGCCCTAAAAATTCCTGAAGTTTATCACACTGTAAAATAGCGAAGCAAAATACTTTTGTGGCCTTGGAAGGCGTAAGCTTTTAAACTCTGCTGTTTAGATGGAATAAATGAGCCCAGAGAATCAAATATTGACCAAGAGTGCTTAAGATCTTGTTTCTATGTGCATATAAGAGTATTTAAGGTAATAGGCACGTGAGCAAAGACTGGTTAGTCGTGTGTCACTTGGAGAAGCTGTATGTGAAAATGAAAATTCAGAACTGCATAGGATTGTTCAGGTGAGCTGAGCAGGCTTGTACAGCAGGAGAACTTCACCTTGGGACCAGTTTATTCTTGGATTCATCAGTCTGGAGGGAGGAAAAAATGGGAAATTACTTAATTACCAAGTTATGTGGTGTTTCTTTCCTTTTGAATCGAGGGTTCCTTACCTGAAAGCAGATGGGAATATTATTCATTCTGCTAGTACCAAAGTACAGTTAAAAAAATAAATAGTCCAAGAAAAGAAGGTTGGCTGAGGTTCAAAGCCAGAGCAGTTTACCTACAGTTGAGGTGTATAATTTGTGATCAGTTGTTAATTGGTTTGCATTTCAGACAGCGTGTTTTTTGGATTTTTTTCTTTCTGTTTTCTTATGTTATTCTTCTACTGTGGGTCATCAGCTGGGAGTTCTGGATCTTATACTTGCATCCTTTTTTTCTTTCCGTTAAGTTGATAAAGAAATAGAATGATAGGACTGATCATGGCATTTATCCACATCTATTCTAAAATTAGAAGTGTTGAACAAACTAATTATCAAAGTTCCTTTGTAGCAGATTTGATCAGTTAAACCTGTACGAACTGCTGCATTTTCATCCAAATAAATCAATTTTTTTTAATTCTCCCTTAGTTCATCTTAGTGATGGTAATGATTAATTTATCAAATAGCCTGAAAGTATGCTCAGGTAATAAAAACAGATCAGCAGTGTTCTTTTTTCCTGTGTGAATTTAAGAGGGCTTCCCAAAGGAAAGGCAGATCTTGGGCCCTTTGCAGTGAATACAGGTAGCAACCACACACTTCTCTTCTGTTCAGCCTCTCTGCCAGATGTCAAACAAAACTTCCTGGACATTTTCCTGAGGGATAAAATGAATGCAGAGCAGTCGGATAGTGGCTGCTTCAGGGCAGGGATTGAGCTGTGCAGGCAGAACAGCGTCTCTTTTATGCAGTGAGAAACGAGAGCTTTTTATGACTGTGTGGCTTTTGTGTGGAAAATGTCAGTGTTGAAGGCTTGTTGGCCCAGCTCTGGTCAAAATTGCCCGTTTGCATGTATTGCTTCCATGGCTCTTGTCTGCAGAGGGGTTTGTTGCCAACATTGCACAGCATTTTGGTCTGTCAACTACTTCTGAATCTGTGGCTGTTTATCTTTTCAGCTCCTGGTAGTGGTTCTTCCTCATCCCTGTTCAGGAGCCTGTTTTCAGCTCCCACCAGAGTCAAGTGATTTGATACATTTGTTTGATTGCTCAGATATGTAAAATAAATCTGTAATTAAATTGGTCACATCAGCTGATTGTACCTCTCTGGTAGGGTTTGTCTTTCACTTTGGTGTTAGTGCTGCACACCTCAAGTGAGATCCTGACTGTGAGCTAGAATTGCCTGGCCTTGTGGCTTTTCTATTATTGTACCCCAAACAAATGAATAAAAATTATGTTTTGTTCCAGTTCAGCTTTGGTCTTGTTACTTTTTAAATGAAAATGGACATCACTGTTCAAGTAACTTTATGATTTTATGTGGGGAATTTGGATTCAACTACTTATCAGAGGTCAGCTGTACATGATTTTTTCACCATAATGGTTTAAAATTAGTTTTTGGCAGTTAAGATTTGTTTTCTAGTGATAACATATTGTATGGCATCAAATTAAACAGGCTCATCTTCTATACCAATTCTTCCAGGTATGAATAGCACAGTTGCTGTTCATAATTTATAGCTGATGGCTGTGCCAGTTTTCTGTTTAATCTCTCTCTCACACCTCTGAAATCTGGAAATCAGTTCAAATGTGCAGAATTTGCTTAGAAAGGTCATCACAATAGATAGATAACTTCAGTTAAGAAAGAGAGGGGGAAAATAGCCCTTCTGGATTGTCTTGGGGATGATATATCTTGAAACTTCAGTAATTCAACTACTAAATAGTGGAGGTTCATATCTTCTCTTAAGGAGCCCTTTTAAAGGATGCAGTTTGACACAAGTTAAGCCTAATAATTACTGACAGAGATGGTGTTACTTCAGTGCAGTGGCAGCATGCGAGGTGTGCTCAGCGATTTACACCCTAAATAAGCTTGTTTCATCTTTCAACTCGAGACCTTCAGGGCACACCTGGTCAGAAATTCGCTGAGGGTGTTAATTTTCTTCCGAGAAAACGCTTGTTAGTTGAAAACACGCCACAGGAAGTTTGTGGTTTGTAATAATGTTTTCCTTTGCGAGGCAGCTGACAGCCAAGGTGTTGGGTGCATCTCAGAGACGTCACAGTGGTCTCTGTCAGGGTCAGGGTTCTGACACCAGGGGTGATGGTATCAGGGGGATTTGAAGGTTGGATTTGAAGGAGATTGGATCCTTTCCTCTTCCCTGCTGGCAAAAAGCCACGTTCCCCTTGTTTGTGAAACCAAGTGCTGCAAACTACCTTTTCGTCCTTAAGATGAGAAATGGGAACAGGGAGGGAAAGAGAGGAAGAAGAGCTGTACAAAGACACTGATGCCTAGAAGCTTGTAACATGAATAAAAATCCTTGAGGAACCTTGTTTTACACACTGTGATAACTCAGAGGTATGACAGCACCCTTGGAGGGGGGGCAATGTTTGAGGAATGAATGTACTTGAGAATGTAACTGGTTTTGATACCACAGCATTACAAACTTTATTTTTTGTACATTTACTGAAAGGAATCAGACACATGACATTGAAGTAATTCAACATCCTGGTAGAGGAATGCTGTCGGGCATTTGGATTAGTCTATAAATAATTGTTGGATTTGATTGCTTAGAGCTGATCATTAATCTCCGAGGAACACTATGAATTTTTTCTTTTGCCAACTATTTTCTGAGGTCACCAGTCATACCAAACTTAGTAGTTAGTCATAAGCTTTTGTTTTATTGGAAAAAAAACGTTTTGCTTTAGCCTGGCTTCGGAAATTCCTAAAATGTGTCTGGTTGCACATGTGTTTGTAGAGTAAACCACCTTCAGGAGAAGGACCTCGCATCCTCCCCTTTGTCTGTGTCACTAGGGCTGGGTAAGTCCTGGTGTCGTTGGTTTACCAGGAAGTTTACCCTGCACGTGTGGGGAGCAGGAATTCTCGGGAAGAGCAGCTGCAAGGTGCACAAGTGGAATGAGGCAGAGCCACGTGGTGCGCTTGGTTTCCTGGTAATATTTGCTCAGCCCTCGTGACCCAGCTGGTACAATGAGTCAACCAGCCGTGTCTGGGAAGTGCTGCGGGTCACACTCGGGTCACTGAACGTGGGCAGCTGGGTGAGAAGGGTTATTTTGTAGTTGTAGACAGCTCTGAGTGGTTCTTTTCCAGCTGGAGGACTCGAAGTGGGGCTTTGAAGGAGGTTGCATTTAAAATGACATCTTGGTGGAGCCGATCCCGCCTTTCAGTATTTAAAAAAAAAAAAGGAGAAGTTTGGGGTTCATAACTCACTCTGAGCACGTTTGGAAGTCGAGGGTAATGTGATTAATATTAGTCAGATTGGAATGTGGCACGTTAATCAAGAATGCTATTTCAAGGGGCAGTAATGCCTCTCTGCTGCTTTTTGCTCCTGCTTTTACTGCAGGGAATTACATCCCGAATTTCTTCTCTGCGATTTCCTATGTGCATCAGCACTGGCCTGATTCCTTGCACTGTAAGGAGGCAGTTGCACAAAGAATGTTCTTTGCTGACAGAAATATAAATGAAGACACATTTTTGCTTGCTGAAGTTTGATAGTTGGTAATAATACAACTTGATTTTTGAGTTCTAGGATGAGATGGCTTTTCAGAAAAATGTTAATTCTGCTGCGGAATCTATGTGGATAGAAGAGCCAAGGGAATGCAAGTTGTTTTGTTCCATTATTTTTATAAAGCTCTTCTAGAAGTAGGATCAAAACAACAAAATGAAATGTGCCATAATATCTGTGTTGTTTTGCTACCAAGTGAAATGCTATGCTGGTTATACTCACCACAGATAATTAGTGGTTTAAATGCCTTATTTCTGGCATGAAATCTTGAATTTCTTTCAAAAGCAGTGGGTGCTGTGTTTCAAAGATCGCTTGCAGAATACCTCAATGGCCTAAATAACAGTGTTCTAGGGAAAAATGATCAGCCCTAGAATGGGTGAAGGCTCACTTGTTTTTGGAAGGAGATTCCAGTGCCAGGGATGCTTTGCCTCCCTTGCCATCAGTGACACTGCCCTGGCCCCTCAAAAGCAGGCGTGTTTGTGACTCAGCAAGGGGCTCCCTGGGTCCTCTTTTCGTTTCATTTGCTTGACACTTCGAGCTGTGAGTCCTTACAAGTCCTCCCGAAGTATTTCAGTGCTTCTGTTTCAGGCTTTTAATGCCCCTCTGAGCCCCTCCTGAAAACACAACCTCATTAGCACGTTTTTGCTTTGCTTTTTGACAAAGCGATTGCACATTGAAGGAATTTGCTACTCACACCAAGCTGCTAATTTTCATAATCTATCCAAAATACCAAGTTGATAAAAATAAACGTGTCTTTAGTCCTAAAAGATGGGTTGCCAAAACTGCACGTGGTGGGTGGCAACTCCTTAAAACGCTTTTTGCTTACACCTGAAGCTGTAAAATAGCTCCTTTCAGGAGCATTGTTTCTGAATTCAAGTTTATAAGTCACTGGAGATGGGAAATTTTGTATTTTGTTGCAGAATCGACGCGTTCCTGAGTACTGCACTCAGATGCTTTAAGTATGGAAACTCCAGTATTGAATGGTGCAGCCTTATTTAAAATATATCCCAAGTTACTGCTTAAGCAAAGGCATTTATTTGATTGTAAGACAATGAAAACAGTAGGAAAGAAATGACACAGTACCACCAAAATCATGTTTATGCCAGAGTTGCTGAAAATGCCCGGGAATTCAAGTATTTTTTAAAGGACCACTTAGTGCAGCCTTAGTGATTTCTTCCACGGAAATAATTTACTTTGGCATTGTTCTTTCTGTTGTAATTTTCCCCCGAGTTTTTATGGATTACTTTCCCTGAGAGACAGATCTGGCCTGTTTAAATTCCCGATGGCCTGACCTTTCTTCATGTAGCACTGTGTGTTACCATGTGCATCTACTATGCTGAGAAAACACTGGTGTGAGGGTGGGGAAAATGTTGGTGTGTTAGTCTGTGTTTTGTTGTTTTATATACCTGTATAATCCCAGGTTTTCCCCCCCCCAAATTTTTTTATGATCTAGATATTCTTTTTACATCTGCCAGTGAACGGAGTTAAAAGCTGTTGCAGATCTTTGCAAAATTAGAAAATGTTGTGGTATTTCAGTGTATAATGTACCTCTAAGGAAAATGGTAATTGCCTGTGTTTGTAGCTTCCTGCAGCTCCTTTTTAATGCTTCTCAAAAGCTGCTTGTCTAAAGCCATTTTAAAGTTTAAAGAAATAGTCTGGATTTTATTATCAATAATTAATTCTGGTCAAATCTCTGCAGTATCTGGGGAGGAGACTCATTCCCTGGTTGTACTCACACGTGTATCATGTTAGCACTGAAGGGTTGTTCAGCACAATTGGCTGGGACAAGAAGAAGCCCCGTTTCACTAAACTGGAAAACTTGCTGTACCAGATGGTCACAACAGACTTAGGTTGTTCTTTAGTCCAACTAAGTGGATTTGTGGAATTTGCTATCAGTGAGCTCTTAAGTTGCGGGATGAGTTTAGCAGCAAGTTGTCAGAGTGGAGCTGGGTGGCTGGAGAGGCTCTTTCCCCGCAGGCCTTGGGGGGGTTTCAGCTCACACAGGCACGAGTCAGTCTGCAATGCCTGCAAATCCTGGCTCTTCAGGGCTGCTGCAGCTGCAGCCTGAGGTGCACAGGTGAAGAGGAAGCACTGCAGTCAAGCACTGTCTAGATTTGTTCATATTCCCCGGGCTCTTAACACGTCTGGGGTTTGCTTTTGCCTTCTTGGCTTCTGACGCTCGAGTTGGCACTTCAGCCCTGCTCAGTCATCGCAGATTTGCAAATTCCACATCTCCAGCTGCTTTATACCTCTATCAATGGGATGTGCTAAAGCACACTCAAACAGGAGAGTACTTTCAAGGTTGACTTGTATTTATTTATTTATTTAAACTTGTGTGTAGGATTGTTTATGAATGTCAAACAGGGATTTCTAAATACACAAAAGTGAATGTAGAGGCCCAGAGCCTGTGGCTGGGAAAAGGAAGTCCTAGGAATGAGATACATAATTGTGCTCTGCTTTTTGTAAATCTGTTTCAGCTTGAGAATTAAGAGGAAAATGGAAATCTTGCATCTGAAATCTGTCTAGCTCTCATTTTTGCTTTCCAGCTCATTGATTGCTGATAATAAAATATTTTCACATTTTATCTTGAGAAACTGATATCCACATAAGAAATACCTTTCTCCTTTTGAGAGGGATGTTTTCCTGAACTTTATTTTGTAGAGAAGTTATAATTTCAGTTGATTGTGATTCATTCCTGCTAGAGGACAAGAGGCTGTTCCCACATGTACAGAAGGGAAGGCAGTTGGATGCAAAGAACTTGTACAGCCAAGTGTTTTGTGGTTGGTCTACAGGAGACCTTACTGGTTTCACTCTGAAACCCAACTGACTGAACCTTCTCTGTACTTAAACTTCATTTGCTGTGAAGCTGCACAGTAAATTTTGGTGGTCTTTTCACTAGGCTTTGGGCTCTTATTCTTTATGGAGTGTGTTTTTCTTGGCCTGTCGTGATTAATGAGCAGCGATAGAAAACGAAACAGTATCTCTGAAAGCCTGACAAAAGTATTTCTGCTGTTGTTACATGGCCCTTGCAAAGGTGAAGGCTGAATATTTTTGTTGCTAGTGTAGTAATAAGTATTCTCATCTCATTTTTCAGTGGTTACTGGATGCTTAAGACAGTTTAAGTGCCACTTCCTTTTAAAAGCCACCTGAGAATGTTCTGTGACATTGACACAGGCTTTGGTTGTAGCTCAATCCACAAGAGACAAACCCTAGAGATCTTCATTAGAAGAGAAAATTCTTGCTATAATATTTTGTCTTATTCCTCTATGCCTCATAGTTGCAGAGGTCACCAAATCTTGCCTGGTATCTTTGGACTATGTTTTAAAAAGAGAAGTAGCAATTGAGGAAATTCTCAGGAGAGTTACAGCAGAAATAAAACCAATAGAGACAAATGAGCTAAACATTGCTTCAAAACATCCAATTAAAAATAAAAGGCAACAGAAGGGTTTGTACAAACCCCGTGGAGGAAAAAGTGAAGCAAGACATGCTCAATAAATCTTTTGGGTTAGGCTAAAATATATGGAAACAGTTTACTTTGTGCATATGGGTTTCTTTTACACTGTACCAGTGCTGCTTCAATGGATTCTTAAAAAAAAACCACAAACCAACCAGGCAGCAGCTTAATTTGTGACTGCTTGTAATTTGGCCCTTGAGGAGAGAGGCAACAAAATAGATGATTTTCAGTGTCTCTCTCAGTATTAGGTGTCTGTGCTGCCTCTGGAGCCAGTTTGTGGTGCTGAACAGTCTTTTGGCTGCAGACACAGATACTGAGATTGTTATGGTAAAAGCTGGATTGTAGGATGTTTGAGTGAATTTTTAATTAGATAGGAAGCAGCTCCAGGAGCCAAGTTCTTGTAGCATGAGTCATGATTTGCGTGCTGTGGAGCAGCTCCATCAGTGAGAGTTCTCCCAGAGTAATGACTACAGCACTGGCCCGGTGCCAGGGAAGGGTGCGAGCTTCTGGCTGTGCCTTCTGAGGTGCTCGTTAGCTCTTTTCTGAGCTCTAAACTCTTAATTGAGAAAACAATCTACCTTTTGAAAAGTGTTAAGTTCAGGAATGTGCAGAGGTAATGGTGCCAGCGATATTTGCAGTGGCAATGAAGATTTTGGTGCTCTGTTGTCCCTCAGCACCACGGTCGGTGCTGTGCGAGGTTGTGCTCACCCTGCACAGCGGAGGTTTTGTTTGCAGTGCTTAGGTGTGGGAGCTGGGTGGGCGAGGACTGGAGGCGACTGCGTCCATACACGGTGCATAATAACCTTACCCACAGTCGAGCAGGAACACAGGTTATGATTCAGGCTGGAAGAATGTGAAAGTGAGGCAATTCCGAGTCATGTTTTCCATGGCACCGGCACCGGGCTCTGCTGTGCGACGTGAGGGAGTTTGTCACACTCATCATGCACAAGCTGAAGTTGCCTGAGGAGCAAAAAGGGGGCACATTCCAGAGGCAAATCTGATCAGCTGGATTTGTGATGCTGTTGCATGTTCTGTTCAGTAGGTGCAACAGCAAGTGCCAGAAACCAACCTGTATCCACCCCTACTCTGGGGAATTAAAGGTATTTCTACTGGCAGCCTCATCCTGGTTGTCTTGCCAACGAGGATCTGTCCTGGTGGACATTTCCTTCGTGTGGGGTTACCTGAGCAGTCACAAAATGGTACCATGAGCAAAGGTGTGGAGTGGCTACAGTTATTTTGGGTATCTCAGAGCAGGAAGTTCATGGCAGATTAGTCAGGGTGTTGCTAATAAAATAACAATTACCTAAGCAGCAAACTTCTTTGCATTTTTAACGTGGGAAATGTCTACTCAGTTGCACAAGTGGAATCTTGATGTACCAGGAAGTGAGAGGGCTTGAGGAATGGGTGTGCTCTTACTAGTTCCTGTGGTGGCATGAAACAGGTAATTCTCTTTTGAGATGGGTATTGCAGAGCTTGATTTAACATCAGTCCAGACTTTGGAACCCTCTCTGGAGAATGCCTACAACTGTTCTCTCAAGGAATGAGGATTGTCTTCATTTGGAACACTTGTGTGCGAAGACGCTGAAGCCACGTGTCCATGACAGTGAGCTGGTGTGGGATTATCCATGTGGGATTCCTTCACCCCGAGGGCTCACAGAATTGTTGAATGGCTGAGGTTGGAAGGTACCTTTGGAGGTTGTCTCACCCAGCCCCCTGCTCAAGCAGGATCACCCACAGCAGGCTGCCCAGGCCCATGTCCAGCTGGCTTTTGAACAGCTCCAAGGATGGAGACTTCATAACCTCCCTCCCTGGGAAACCTGGGCCGGTCTGTCACCCTCACCCTAAGCTGATGAGCTGCACTGGGAAGAAACTGGGATTTGCTTTGTGTATTATCAGTCCTTTCTGTGCCAGTTCTCCTGGATGTTTTAGAAGAAGAGGAAGTGCTGTGGTCCTTTTCTGTGCTGAACTAAGAAGTCCTTTCATCTCCCAGGCTTTCCAATACACATACTGGCTGTGAGCTCTTGGAATTAGCTGAAAGGACTGTGGGCAAATACAGTATATGAGTAATGAATTTCTGTTTTAGAAACTCGCTGTAACAGTGGTACTATTTCCCCAGTGCTTTGCCAGCGATTTAATTAGAAGTGGCAGTTTTAATTAAATAACACAACTGGAGGCTGGGTTATTTCTCTCCTCTGGTTCCTTCTCAGTTTTAGCAGAGGGGGGTTTTCTCTGCAGTGTATGTGGTAAGTAGAATATTCAGCTGTACCATGGAAACCACATGAAACGTGGCTGTTTAATAATAGTGGTGCATAACATTCATAATTTAAAGTATTTCCACTAAATAACTTTTTTCAGTTCTCCAGCAGATTCTAGAAAAGCAATGACAATACCAGAAGCTGATACTTAGAGGGAACAGGAATTGAACAAAACACTTTTTGTTGTTGTTGTTGGAAATAACCTCTCTCTAGTTGAGAGGTTTTCTGTTGAGTAAATTGAAATTCTGCCCTTTGACTCTGAATTGCATTTAATTCTTGTGGTTTAGCTGTGGTTTGAGCTGCTTTTTGGGGGGATGGGTTGTCACAAGTGTTTGCTGGTTTTTGCCAGTACCCTGTGCTGTGATTTTTCAAAGCCATACTTGCATCAGGAATCAGGATTTGGCAGTAGAACACCTCTAACATACCCTCTCTAATTGAGTAATAAAATTCCTGACTTCAAGAGACTACATGGATATTTAGAACAAATTATGTTGATGTAAATATATTGTTGATGTAAATATATTCTTAGACATTTATTTTCTCTAAATCGTCAGGCTAATCAAATTCAATCATTTCCCAATTAATATTGATTACTTTCTTGTTTTCTTTTGTAACATCAGTAAAATCAATGATTACCTTTGAAAATGTTCCAATTTTACTTTTTAAGACAGCTAATACCAATGATACTCCAGTTTTTCCCTTTTAGATAGCTCATGTTAACCACAGTGCCAGAGTTTGGAGTCTCTGGAATATTAGAATATCTTCCCTGGGTTTTTATTTACAGAAACAGGGGATAAACATTCATTATCTAGATGGGCTATTGACTGGGTTTGTTATATCCCGGAGAGTGTGTGGTTTTAAAAGATTGATCCTATCTTTCCCTCTCTAAGTGGTGGCAGGGATGAACCTGACACCCTGAGAAACTGAAAGGCATCAAGTGTTCCTTTACATAAGTGGGATTATTGGGTGGTTCTTTTATTTTCCCGAGGTACAGAATGATTTACTCACCCTGTTTGCTTTGCCAACAGAGAGATAACCCAGTTTACTAGCGTTTCCCAAGAAGCTTGGGAAAAGGCCAGGAGCTTGGGAACTGACATTACACGTGCAAATACACAAGTGTTAATTCCCTTAATAGAGGGGCAAAAGCTGAAATCCCTTTAGGCAGGTTTTGTGCAAGCACTGTCCATTAAGGAGGATATCTTGCCTCCTGGGAATTCCTGCTGCAGCACTAGATGATGGCTTAATTCATACAGCAATTCTACATCCTTACACTTCCTTTGATTACCTTCCATACTTTGATTATATTCCATATCTTCAGGGTATAACATACTGCACAGGCTATGTTAAGGAAACCACAAGTTTAAGGGAGAGAGCTTGTTTACACAATAAAACCCAGAAATTTGTCAAAAGCTGAGGTTTAAATACCTGTTAATGCTTGCTTGAACTTTTATTTGTAGCGAGTTTTAAACATTCTGTTTATTCTCGCCTTGCTTAAAAGGAAGAGAAAGCCTCAGACTTACTTGCCTGGGAGCATCTTTATTCACTGTCTGTAGAGCAAGTGAAACGATGCAGCTGTCAAATAGGACAAGCTATTTAGGCATGTCTTACTGCAGTAAGACCTGTTGGGGATTACAAGGCAAAAAGACATTTTCATAGAATTCTAGAATGATTTTGGTTGGAAGACCATCCAGTCCCATCCCCGTGCCATGGGCAGGGACACCTTCCACTGCACCAGGTTGTTCCGAGCCCCACCTGGCCTTGGACACTTCCAGGGTTGGGGCAGCCACAGCTTCTCTGGGCAACCTGTGCCAGGGCCTCCTCACCCTCACAGGCAAGAAATTAGTCCTTATACCAGGTCTAACCCTCTTAGTTTTAAGCCATCCCCCCCTGTTCTGTCACTCCATGCCCATGTCACAAGTCCCTCTCTGGCTTTCTTGTAGGCCCCCTTTAGGCACTGGAAGGTGCTCTCAGGTCTCCTGCAGCCTCCTCCTCTCCACAAACCAAGTGAATTGAGTTACATAAAAGTGATTTCAAAAATAATGTCATGACAATCCTCTTTCCAAAGAAGTTCATCCTCCTATAGCTTGGAGGTCATGGCTTCAGCATCCTGCTATCAAAGATGGCTGGAATATAAAGCCTCAGATGGTTAAAGGCTATTCATGCAAATGGTATTTGAGGAGGAGATTTGTTGTCATTATGAGCAAAGACTTAGAAACTTGGCAGAGCAGGAAAAAAACAATACAGTGGGTTAGTCATAATCCACTTCTTTGTTTTAAAACAAGGCAATGGACGGGAGACAATCAAATTACAATTTAATGTGGAACTCCTTTCTGAGTTTATTATTTTTACTGCTTGGGCTTTTTATAGGTCAAGTAGAATTAAATACCTACTTTACTTATGACCTCCTATGTTGTAAAGGCTGAGCTTTAACCATTAGGGTATTTTTATTAATGCAGTAGTATCTTTAGTCCTATAATACTAGTCCAGCCTACTGTTATTTTTGAAGAAATATTCCTGTAGGCATGTGCTTATGTATTCTTAGCATTTCTCTTTGTTATGAAAAGCTTTGGCTTTGATGTGCTGCTTAAATTTCCTCTGAGTCATCATGGTAGTTGCCAAACCATTGTTTTTGTTCTATTTGGACTTGATTCTACTTCTGCAGTTGTTTCCTCCTAGGGGGTTAAAGTCCATGAGCTTTTATTAAGATAAATGTCAGTGATTTCAAGTGGATTAGCATAAAAGAAGCCCTTACTCTCTGGTAGGATAAGTCATGTGTAATGTTTAGTTTTAAGGTAGCAGTGACTACAGGAAATATTGGAAATAAAAGTTGTTGACCTTTCTGGACAATGGAATTTCCCTTTCTATTAAATATGGAATACACTCTCATCCCAAGCTGTCAGTGAACTGAACATCCTCACTGGTCATCTTCTGTTTAAAAACATAAAAAGGTTTCTCCCTCCCAAACAATGAATGCAACATCTTGTTCTAGAAATGACATCAAGGCAAAAGATGGTGATCAATGATATGCTTTCTAAAAATAAGCATTGCCAAAGTGAAGAACTTAAAGTCAGAGTTTAGAATTTGCTCTTTGCAGCAGCTTCAGAATCAGTATCTTACTCATGTGCATCCCAGCCAAGTGGGGATGACTTGGTACCAGTCTTACATTACTCATTTATATTAAAATTAGCTGCCATCAGTCAGCAGGTCATGATTTATTTCAAGTTAAAAAATCATTTGCTACCATAGTTTGCGTATTGCTGTAGCTCACAGTGATTTTCAGCTTTATAGTAATCTGAGGGGCTTTTTTTTCTTTAGCTATGAGACAATGCTGTTCTAACAACATTTGCAAGGGTGATGAGTATTTCTCATGTGTGTCTCACAGCATTATTTCAGAACCCAAGGTACTTGAAGATGCCATCAAAATTTTAGTTGCCAAACACAAGTCTGTTGAGAGTTTCTAGTGCTCTTCATGGATTTAATGGGTTTAGGATGGGGTGTGTAGGACTGAAGTTCAGCAAGGCACTCAAGGATGTCCTGCAGCCCATCCCTCTCCAGTGGAGTGCTTGAGATGCTTTAGTGCTCCTTAGTGCTGAGTCAGTGCCTCGGATTCCAGGCATCTCATAGATGATGCATTTTTCTGAACTGGAAAAAAGATCTTAGGAGTTGAAAGTGAGAAGAATTGGCATTGACTCAGCCCTAACGAGCACCCAAGCAAACTGCAAAGTTACTGTGACTTTTGGCAGGAAATGAGTTAAGAAACAGAAACAATATTTTCCCTAATTATGGTTTAGAGCTATTCATTCAGGACCAGCTGTATAAGATTCCTTATCAGTGTTGGTGTCTGTGAAAATATGTGGGAGAAGGATGCAAGGATTCAGTGTTTGGTTGACTGACTTGTCAGTGCACGAGGGGATGGGTAGGAAGCCTTTCAGACAGATGCTTCATGGGACTCAAGTGCTGATTCAGCAGCATTTTGTAATTGCAAATGGCTTTAGTCCCAGTTTCAGAAGGTCATTTGTGATGCATTTAGGGTTTTCTTCACACCGCCCTCTTTAATCTCGTTCTCCACAGCTGTCAAAATGTACGATGCAAAAAGGTGGTGAGCACCCTGCAACTCCAGTTGTTATGTATTCCTCTAAAATCTGGGAAATGGGAGCTGCTAAGCAGCCCTTGGGCTGCTAAGGCAGTCCCAGGGGTGGAAGGGGAATGGCTGAAGAAGATTTGGCTGACTATCCGTTATAAGAATTAGCAAGTCTGAGTCACAAGGGACAACACACCGGTGTGGGGACAGAAAGGGGCAGCAAGGGGAAGGCTGAGGGTGAAAAGTGCCTTCAGGCTTTCCTGCTGGGGCAGATGCCTCACACTTGCATGAAGATCGCTCAGGGAGGTGGTACAAGGTGCAGCACTGGACAGAAAATTGGATTAAAAGAGAAGATGGGACCCAGGGTACACAGAATTAAGTGTCAGGTGCAGGTTGGTTGGCAAACAGATGGAGGTGACCAGGTGATCAAACTTGCACTTCTGGCTCTCGGGGGCCTTTCTGTTTGCTTTGGCACTGAAGAGTTTCACAGCACATCACTCACTTTCAGTAGATGTGCTGTTTATGCAGTATCTAAAATATATGAGAGATATAAAACTACTGTATATAATTGTGCATATATTTTATATAGGAAACATCAATTAATGCATATATGTATATCAATTAATGTATGGATACATATTTTTTTTTAAAATGGAGATATATCTCCTCTAACCTGATGAGGGTATTTAACCCAGAAATAGGCAAAATGCATATAAAGAATAACTACTCTTTGTTCTCTAGGGACTGTTGTTTAAAGCTGATTTCATCTGTGCCCGTGTGGTTTGCTGGGAGAGTGCAGCAGTTTCAAACTTTTACTGATACTTTTCCTGCTTTTCTAAGTCAGAAGGGTGAAGTGAGTGATTTGCCAGCTGGCTGTTTCAATCCACAGCAAATTAGAGTATGAAAAGGTGAAAAACCAGGATGTATCAGCTCAAACTCAGCGCTGTGTGAATGTGTGCCTGTAGGAGCTGTTTAAAGCTTCCCACCATCTGAGCAAAATCCAGTGTCCATTCTTACCATTCTGTTGGTCTCTCTGTTCATTGTGGACATCATTAAGCACAAATCAGGGGAAAAAAGTGAAATCATGTGCTTTGCTCATAACATCACATATTGTCTTTACTCCTTTTGTCACCTCGCTGAAGTCACAAACTCCTCGGTTTCAGCAGCGCTGCCAGAAACAGAAGAAACACAGGAATACCCTGCACCTTTGGGTCATAGGTGTCATAGAAATCAGGGCTAAAGGGTCTTAATCAAGTGGCCTTGTGAAGTGAAGACACTTGCACCATCTCTGTCTCTAATCTGTGCTTTGTAGGCAGGAATGAAGTCCCTGCGTCCATTTATTAATTTGTCCCACGCTGTGGATGGTAAAATATTAACACAGAAAGCGGGCGGGAAGTGGAAGAAAGCCCTGCAGGAACATCAGCCAGCTGAGAACTGCTATTGTTGGGCCTTTGCAGCTGAGCGCAAACGTGCCTTTTGTTTTCCCGATGCCCTGAGGCAGAATATGAGGCGCTACAGGTGTGGCTTTTATTCATTATTTTACAGAGCATCCTGAATTAATATATTTTGCTTTTCCTTGATATTCAGAAGGCTGGTCGAAGAGAAGTGTGTATGCGAACACAGAAATAACTGGAGGCATCCTGGGTGCCCTGATTTCTGCTCTGTTGATGCTTTTGACCAGTGGCCTAATAAAAGAATTGGCTCTGCTATTGTTGTTGCGTGCTCCTACCCATTATGGAGCCACGTATCCATGGAAAAGATGTCTTGATGACAATGAACACCTGGCGTGGTTCTGCTCAGGAAACATTAGGAGAGGTGGGTCAGATGAGTACTCGCAGTGTCTGTAATTGTTTATTGTAAGAATGTCCCACTTTCTGAGCTATAAATACCTGCAAGAGGAATAAGTAAGGACTGCTTTCAAACGTCTCCCCAGGAGCAGGTAGTGACTGCTGGAACATTCGTTTTGAAAAAGTGCTTTTGGGAATTGAAGGACTGTATTCCTTAGCATTTGCCTTCTTTAAGAATAGTGGAGGTTTATCTGAGCGTTGCTGTAGCATGAACTCAGTAATGGAAAATTCAAAGGGCTGTGTGATGTGCTGTTACATGAATAAACGTGGTTCTTGTTTTATCTTCCAGGCTGAAAATGAATGGGTTGCTAAATTGCTAAAGGTCTATAAATTGTCTTTCATAAGAACCAGCTCAAGCAGGGGCTCAGTAATACTGTTGGTCCCCACCGTCATGGTTTAACACCACACAGCCTCACTCATTCACTCCTCCCACACCCTGCAGGAGGAGGGGGGAGAGAATAGGAAGAAATAAAATTAAAATTCGTGGGTTGTGTTTAAGATACTTAAATAGGGCAGAAAAGGAAGGGAAAAAATAATAATAAGGTTGATGATGAAAGAATTAAAATATACAAAACAAGTGATGCATGATGCAACTGCTCAGTGACCGGTGCCCACCCAGTTCCTGAGCAGCAGCCCCCAGCCAGCTTGTCACAGAATGTTTGGGGTTGGAAGGGACCTCTGGAGATCATCTAGTCTCAACAGGTTCATCTGAAGCAGCTTGCACAGGATTATGTCCAGGCAGGGGTTGAGTGTTTCCAGGGAAGGAAAATCCACAGCCTCTCTGGGCAGCCTGTGCTGGAGCTCAGTCTCCGTCACAGTAAAGAAATTTCTCCTCCTATTCAGATGGAACTTCCTTTGTCCCAGTTTTGTGCCTGTTGCCCCTTGTCCTGTCTGAGGATGTTATAGAAGACAGTGTCAAAACCTTTGCTGGAATCAAGCAATATATATTTTTACTTTATATGTTTATGCTGAGCATGACACCACGTGGTATGGAACGTCCTTTAGGCTAGTCCAGGTCAGCTGTCCTGGCTGTGTCCCCCTCCCAGCTTCATGTACCCCCCAACATTCTCTCTGGTGGGGTGGGGTGAGAAGCTGATTAGTGTAAACACTAAAAATCAGCGTGGTATCAACATTATTCTCATCCTAAATCCAGAACACAGCACTATAGCAGCCACTAGGAGGAAAATTATCCCAGCTGAAACCAGGACACCCAATAACAACTTCAACTTACAGAAATGGTCAGGTCTAAGACAGAGAACTGGACCGTTTCCAGAGCCTTAATGCTTCCTCAGAGAGAGCTTAGAGAATGCATTTGGTGCAGTTAGACTGTGTACAAACCACATTCCTGGACTTAAAGCAAGTCTCTGTTGCAGCACTGTTCCTATACACAGCATACCCTTAGACCACAAATATTTACATTCCACGAGACCCAGGATCCTTCATTGTGCTCTGTGCAGTTGTCAGCGAAGTTGACAAAATCAGGGTGGTGATGGGGGAGATTTTTTGCTCTGTTGACCTGTGTGTGTCCCTCTCTGAGCTACAAAGATTGGTTTGCATAACTGCCAGGGTTATATACATATATAAAGATATATAGAAAGAGCACGGTTGCAGTTTCAGTCACCCAGGCTTCATGTCTGACATTTTGATGTGACTGAAATTTAAACTTTCTTTGATGCCTTTTCTCTTCTTTTTCCCCCCCACAGCAAATTTTGCAGCTCTGTGGTTTTTTTGGCCTAGAATCTGCACCCACGGAAGAGTTTATCTTAGTCTTAACATTTCAGTTTCACATATTTTTACTACAAGCAGCACATTAATTTCTCAAGGGAGAGTTCCATTAACTTTGTCTGTGCCACTGCATTGTAGCAACGTCATCCAGTCTGGTTCCACCTGGTCCTTTTTATTCCTTAGAAGTGAGAGGGCAAAGTTGGTTTGGACCGCTTGTGTTCCTGTCAGGAAGCATCTCTGCCTGCTGTTCCATGCACAGACAGTGCATGGAATTGGTGCCTTTGTTTGGGCACATGCCTGGCCTTAATGGTGTCAGTGCAGCCTGGGGACTGGCCCCAGAACTTCTGCTTTGAGCAGATACATTCTTTTGGATGATTTAATAAAAAATAAGAATTCAGGGAACCGGTGCAAAGCTGGAGGGGTCCTGTCCTGCAAGTCTGCAGCTCTAGATGTGGTTGTGGTCTGGGGTGGGAGACCTCCAGAGCTGTGTCCTTGTGTGGTGAGGAACGTGTGTGAACAACAATGCCCTGCGTAAGTCAGCGGGGAGACTGTCAGCCCGTTTGTGTGCATCCCCTCCTCACATCAGTTAAAAAATCCTGGTGCTCCTGTGATAAAGGACCACAAAGAAAAGGTTTTGTGTCTCAGTGGAACATGCACAGACCTGCCAAGCTGTTCTCAGTTCTAAACCCTTAATCTTCCAAGTGTCCTGGATGCGGTGAGGAAGGGTCAGATCTGTTAGTTGACCTCAGGTTGTGCCCATGAAAAAAATCCCCATTCAGCAGCTCCCTGCCTTAATATTACCAGGTGTTCCTTGCACAGCCCAGAAACTCCTCCAAGGTTGTGTGGTTAGGTTCTCCTTGGCCCCTGAGCTGCCTAGAAATTATGTGGAGCAGGGCTTAAGTTTTTAGGGAAGGGCTTCATCTCCTTAGCAGGCTCAAAGCTCTCTGACGCTTGGTTCAAAGACCTTAAACACCTTTTGTCTCAGGGAACAGTCTCTTGATCTCTCTTGTTAGGATAGAAGAGCTTATTCTGGTGAGATTTTAGGTGCCCAGAGGTTACATTTTGCAACAAGAGTTTTAAATTCTAATAGAAACAAAAAAGCATGAAGAGAAGAGAGATTTTAATGCTCCACGGGGTTTCTTTTTAAAGGAAGCTTTCTTTTTTTTTTTATTGTGAAGAGTGAGCAAAAGAAAATCTTTTTAGGCAGTTTAATATAAAGAAAAAAGTACAGCTGTGTCCTAGTACATGCTGTTGTTAGAATTTCTGCATTTTAGATAGATAGCTGTGTTGATAAGTGGTGAGCAGCAGGCATTTCTGCTGTGGTGACAAGCTCAGTTCGAGTGGTCATGCAGGATCAATCAGCACTTTGGGTTAAGAATCATGGCATCTTAGTGGAAGAGATTTATGCTGAAGACATTAATTATATACTGCTTTAATTATAGAATATGTTATGAGGTAATCCAAGAAGTGGGTATAGTCTATGTGTGTAAATTTTTGTAAGAAAGTAAACACTGATACCACTGAAAACAATCTGTTACTTTCTTTGCCTGATAGGAACTCTATCTAATTTTCTGATGCAGGTGTCATAAATTGTAATATTAGATTGTTAGAATATTGTCATATGAATGAGGATTAGTTCAAGTCTTTACATTCATACAGTCTGTCAGTGCCCCAAATTTTACACATCTATATTCGGTTTCAGGTTTCACAGAATTGCATTAGTTATTTTAAAGGTTGAGTTTTTCGTGGTTCAGTGCATTAAATCTTTTTTTCCCCCTTTTTCTTGGCTCCATGTCAGATTAAAGTTATTTGTAGGTGGCTGCAAGGATTTTTCCATTAATAAACCCATATTATTCTCATTGCTGCCTGGTTTCTGATTGTATCAGTGCTTCACAGACAGTGATCTTTTTCCAATCTTGATAACTGGCTCTTGCTGTGGTAGAGGCCATTGTTCACAAATGGAGACTTGCTTTCATAAAATAATCTAGAATTTATAAAGCTTTCTTTCTTCTGCATTTGCTTTGCTGCTTCTTGAGCTTGTTACTCGTATTTTTCATTTAATTACAGTTTCTTATGTAGACAGTGTAGGAGGCCTGTTTGTAATTGAGTCTAGGTAATTAAAAGAGCAAAGGAAGCAAGTATATAAATGTACGTGTGCGTTCCCTTTTTATTATGTGTGTGGCTTTAAAGCTTGGCTTCCTCTCCCTCATAATCATTTTTCCCATTTCTGGGTAAACTGGCAGCTAAACACAATTTTAGCTATGAATTATATGCTGTCAAAATTGAGAGGAATTAACTTTTTGATTTCAATAAGTGACCTATTACTAGATGTATTTTTTCTAGAGCTTTTCCTCTGATACTGTTGTAACACAAACATGTTATAGCAGATGCTACCACAAAC
Source organism: Neopelma chrysocephalum (assembly GCF_003984885.1). NCBI lineage: Eukaryota > Metazoa > Chordata > Aves > Passeriformes > Pipridae > Neopelma > Neopelma chrysocephalum. Next base: position 600,174 of record NW_020897739.1, on the reverse strand, counting down.
TTCCTCAGGATTTGTGGGGGTTTGCTGCCTGCTAGGTAGTTTCTCTGGCTGTTGTCTTTGTGGCAGGACACTTCTTTCCCAAGGAACTGGGTCGAGCAGCACACCTTACACTTGAGATGTTTGGGAGCTGAGTGCTCCAAGTATTTCGGTTCAACCTGCCCTTTGACATTCACCTTTAGCTCACCAGTAACTGAGACCTGGCAGAAACCAGGGGAACAGAAATAGATATTTATCTCCAGCATTTGCAGTTGCATGGGCTTGGAAATAAGCTGAGTGGAGAGAGGAAGGAATGCAACATTCCCTGAAACTCGTAGAAGAAACGTGCAGGTTTTTAAAGGAGAGTTGGTGTGGTGGTTTGGGCTAGGCCTTCCTTGGTGACCAGTTTGTAACCAAGGAAGGGTCCAGATTTACCCAGTATTCCCTACGATTTTTACGTAAGCCAGACTATAAGAAGAGAGGAGGAGAGGCCTTCACTCTCTTTCCTTCCGGCGGCTTGGAGGTGCAGGTTCCCTGCTGTTGAGTCTGCCGTGTTGGGGAGCGAGGCCTGGCTAGGCCTTGCCGACCTTGGGAGACAGAGGTTGCCGGCGATCGTCCCGGAGCGACTCTCGGTTGTCCCAGGAGAGTAGTGAGATATCTTCTTTGCTAACTCTTTTGTTCTTTAGTTACTAGATCTCGGGCTACTGATTGGGATATATATATATATATATATATATATTTTATTTTAGTTTTGTTCCTTTTCCCCTTCCCCTTTCCCTTTCCCTTGTGAAATTGTATATAAGTGTAAATATATTTATATATATCAGTTTGGTTGTCCTCTCTCTCGTTTTCGGGTTTTTCTTAGTTTTTTCTCCCTCTTCTCCCTGAGGTTTTTTTTTGTTGGGGGGGGGGGGACTTCTGGTGGTAAGGTTTGGAGACTTGGCAGGGAGCCAGCTTCAAACCATATCACCTTGGTACCCCACAAAGTTAAATTTACATTTGGTTTCCCTCCAAAAACTTGCATACTACAGAATTACTCAGAAGGTTTCTGAGTAACAGTTTCCTCTAACAATGCTAAGGAATATTTTAATTCTTTGGAAGTGCAGCTGTTACCTTCTGGATCTTAATGTCCACTTAAATCCCTGACTCAGGGACTGTCTGATGCTCTTTGTGCTGCCTTGGGGCACAGTGTGTGTGCTGTGAGGGACCTCCAGTCACTGGCATTTTCTTTATAGCAGGTGTAGTAGCAATGACTGAATGAGTTAAGTGCAGAGAGCTCATTACTCTAATTCACGTGACACCAGAGACCACCTAATTGGCACCTGTCAATGGTCAGTTTGGAGGGAAAATCTGGGAATATTGTAGTGCAGGCAATAATGATGATGTAACCTTTTATATGTTGCAGCACATCCAGCAGCGTTTCTGAGCAAGATGTTTTTGTGGTGACTTGCAGAAAGATCAGGCATGCTTTTTTAATCAATACAGTTCTTGTTCTTGTATCATGCAATCGCAGTTTAGCTTCTCCTCATACCTGCAAGTGGGCAGCTCTAGGATTTGATATTTGAGCCCACTGCCATGTCCGTAAGTGAGAGCTGAATATTGATCTCAGTGTGATGTGCTGTTAGCCTTTGGTAGAACGTGATCACCAGTTATTCTGGAGTTTTATGGCACAACCTGGAGCCACCTCTGACTGGGTGTTGTGGCCACATGACACGCGGGACATGTCCTTGCTTTGCCAGTAAGCTGGAAGTGTGAGTAACGATTGTGTTCGCTGGCTGCTTTTAATTGGGAGGTCTTACAGCTTTGTCTCTAAGAAAACATAATAATTTATGAAGGAAATGTATTTTTTTCAGAGGAATATAATAGCTGTAGCATCAGTTAGCATTATGGAGTTTCCCAGGCAAGAATTTCCGTAGTTGAATAAATGGAGTATGTTGTTAAGTTACAGTGGGTGTCATTTCAGCATTCAGCTCTTCAGTCAGTATTTCAGTACCTGAACATGTGCAGATACCTTTTATTTTTTTAAGCAGTTGATGCCAAAATGTGATGTCACAGTGACGTCAGTGGGAGCCAAGAGCTGCCAGAATCTTGCAGGTTTAGACTCGTGGTTTTCGGTTAAATGAAGGAGCTCCATCTAGTTTATGCTCCATCAGCTGAGAGTTTATTTCACCTAGTAAATTGTGAAGTAACAGTTGCTTGTCTGGTTTTTTCACCTTGTTTAATTTACTGTCTGTCCCCGGGAGCAGGAGGAACAGTTGTATCATGTTCGTACTCCAGATCACCTCACCCAGGTGGTGCCTTCCTGCTCTGGGGGTTCAGAGGGCTCTCAGGTGGGATGAGATGATCCTTAAGGTCCCTTTGAACCCGAACCATTCTGGGATTCTATAAAAGCAGTAAAACAACCAATAAAAATGTTTAATGGGTGTGCAAAGTTAATCCTATCCAGTATCAGTTCAGAAGCTGTGGTGTAGCAACAAATAGCAAAGCGATTTCAAATGTTTATCCTCAAAGTTGGAGATGAAGTTCTCTATTGTATCCGTGTTATTCCTGAAGAGTCGACACAGGATGTTTTTAGCACTTCATAGAAGACTCTGGGACACCTTCCAGGTTTTTGGCTCTGCTGGCTGATCCTGTGAGTATAGAGGTGGTACAGAACTGCCTTTCAAAGCAGAGCTGGTAGTGCCCCGGAGACATAGCTCTGATGCCAAATGACCAATAGTCCCTGGATTGGTTTTTTTGTCCCGAGACACTGATCACATTTTCATGTTTCTCCTAAGCCCAGCCTAGCTCAGTTTGCTTTCAGATCATCTCCTGTGTGCTGAGTGTAATGTGGCAAGAGCTCAACCCACGGTTGGGTTACAGCCAGAGCTGATTGACATTAAGGGGCTGTAACTGGATATGTCTGTGCTTGTGTTTCAAACTTGCTGCAACTCAATTTCTCAACATAAAACCTCAGTGCAAGAGTTTAGGTTCCTAAAAGAACTTTGAGCTTAATCGTGCAGATTTTTAATTTTTTTTTTTTTAATTTTTGCTGTCTGAAATTTAATTTTTTTTAAATTAAGATAAAGAGAGTTAAGCTGACAAATTTTCTCGTGCAATTGGTGTAGGTTTTGAGGCCTCACAGAATATGATGGTTCAGCTGGCAAGTGATGACTAGCTCAAGAACTATCCCAGTTCTTAATAGAGTGTAAAAATAATCTGAGCTTTTAACATATGCAGAATTGGTTTCATTTGTTCTTATTGTTAGAGTTGACTGCAAATATTGGGAAGTACAAATGACAGAAAAATTAAAGTTTTCCTTCTTGTTTTTTCCTCCAGATTTAAAGTTTTGTTTTACAGACTTTAAGTGCTAAGTGTTTTAAAGATGTTGTTTGCTTTTTCTGTTTTATTTTAAATCTGCTGTTATAGATCTTTTAAACCCAAATATCTAAAACCTACATATCTAACTGTCTGGATACTTTGCAGTAAGGATTGAGCTTTTTACTTTTCTTTTAACAAGTGTTGCAAAATTATTAACCCTTTAGAGTTGTCAGCCACAGCAACTTTTTCTAAACTCGTTCATTCCATATCACATGATGCATTTTTTTTTTTGCTTCTCTAAAGCAAATACGCTGAACTGTGGTAATCTTCATACTAAAAGCAATTGTTTTGCTTTCCTTTGTTGCAGATCACCAGAAACTGGAAAGGGAAGCTAGAATCTGTCGCCTCTTGAAGCATCCCAATATTGGTAGGAACTTTTCATTGCTTCATACAATATATATCAGTTTAGAAAACGGAGGGGAAATGCAAAATAATGAGTACAAATAGCAGCTCAGAGAAGTCAAGGGCAAATATCTCCAGGCAGGACTGTTTCTTCATAATGTGGTGCTCCCTGTGAGTTCTGCCATGGGATGCAATATCCTGATAGATCACCTAAAGCAACACGCTCTGTTCCATCCTTAAGCTTTTGCTCTCTATGCCAAGTGTTTGGGGTTTTTTTGTGCAGGGTGTAGGAGGAGTTATTTCCAGTACTGCCCATGACTTTTGGAGACCTGCAGAAGAATTTCAGCTAACAGTGTTTATGTTGCAGAATGTGGATAGAGTTGTTTTTGCTGAAATGCTTATTTTATCCTGTATTTTGTGTTTGAGATTCTGTTCTTCTGCAGGAAAGATAGGTGGATGCAGAAAGCTCTGCCCCTTTTATTTCCACAGTTGTGTTTCCTACTCATGTAGAGCAAAAAAAGTTATTTGGGAGGGTGGGGTGTGTCTGTCTCCTTCCTTTAGAAACAGTATAAACAGGTAAGTACCTTGATCTTTAAGGAACTGTAGCTGGGTTTTTCAGTTTTTCAGGCACTGAATTAGTTTGCCAAGGGCATCACTCACAGGAATATTTGCTGTACCTGAGACTTCTGCAGAAGGGTGGGAATTTCCTGTCCATCTTGTTCATCTGTCCCCATGCACATTCTTGAAAGTTGTCCTCAGAAAAACAAGTAGCCTCACTGAATGTTTTAATCAAACACGTATGCTTGGCACTCCAAAAGCGCCTGGCAGTCTGCTTGATCTTCCTTCTGGTTAGTTCTCCTCCTTTTCATTTTTAATTTAGAAGTATTAGGGACATTTTTAGACAAATATAATTGTTTCGTGCCTGGGATAAAATCATCTCCTTCCTTTTAGTAATAAACATGAATTGAAAACAAATGTGCCACTGTTCAAAAATGAAATGTCAAGTCTCTGAAACAGCTCTCTTGAGCTTTGAGCTTTGACATAGAAATTTGTTTAAGGAGGAAGAATAATGATATCTCTGTCATTTTACCCCCACCAAAATTTTGTAAAGTGGGGAAAGACCAGAGTATGTACAACTCCTTGTGGGGAGAAGTTGTGGTCACTCTAAAGTAATTCACTTTGCTGTAACTGGAGTGTTGGAACTGAGTTGGAACAAGCCAGGGAAGATGAATAAAAACCAATAATAAACGGATGCAGTGGAAGGGCTGAAGAGCACAGAGCTGAGCTGAAACAAAAGTCTAAATTGGTGCCATGTGATCACTTGTCTGCAGCTTGTTGAGCAGCTTGGACCAGTGTGGGATGTGGTCCAGATGCTGCGTCCCACATGGAATATTTATATTTGTGAGGGTGTGACTCGGAGTGCCAACGGGCACTGGCAGCTTTGGTGACAGGCAGGTAGGGCTCGAAGTCAGCACTGATTCTGTGCCTCACCACCTGCACCAAGGGGCACAATCCAAAGCATCCTAGACACAGTGTTCTGCCCCTGTTCCAGAAAAGATGCCATGTTCTGGATCTGCCCGACAGGAGATTTTTCATGGCCTGGAATTAATATGCCAGGGTTTGGCAGCAGGTGTTGTATTCTGTCATCGTTGAGTCTCTGCTGTCAGCTGTTCTGCCAGCTCTGCCTGTGTATCTAAAAGAAACTTGTCAACAATAAGTATAATTTAGAAAATAAATTAAAAAAATTATAAAGAATAAATTTTTTTATGTGATTTCTAGAGGAAAGCAGAGATCTGGTTTAATTGATTGGACAGTTTCTCAAAGATGATGTCCCTGGTTTTCTGCATGTTCCTCCAGTGTAGCTTTCTTTTAGCTCCTTGTCTTTTTGAATTATACATTCATTGCAGCGCACAGACTTCTGAAATTACAATTCACTAATCCTTTCTCTTGTCTTTCAGCCTTATTCTTCTTTATTCTCCCTAGTTAGCTTGATTAAGTCTCCCTTCAAAAAGTGACTTTGTGTGAAGGTGTCAGTTCCAGGTTAACTTTATTTCTAAAATAATACCTCTATGATAATAGCATTGTATGGTCTCCTCCGTTAATTATCTTCCAAATCTTGGACTGTACCAGATACTCCAGGGTGTAAACCCTTTGTTAGCACCTTTTTCATACTTTGCTTCCAGTCAGAGTGAAGCAGCACAGCTGTGGTGAGTCACTTTTTTGATTTTAGCCTCTGAGTAAACACATTGTACTTTTCATATGGGCAAGATTTTTTGTTTTAGAGAAACAGTTGAAAAAAAATGCTAAACATTGGAGATATTTTCCAATTACCTTTCCAGAGAAAACAGAGAATTATCAAAAACTTTTGCAGATCACTTGGTTTTGCATTTCCAAGTTAGGCCTCCAATTAGTACCTAACTAGAAAAATATTTAGTCTTTTAGTTATTTCATCAGGATAAGAAAGATTTCAGGACTAAACTTCTTAACAATCAACATACCTATTTTTAGCCTCCCAACAATGCCATTTTTATATCCATTTCATATCTTATTGGCTGGTGGTTTTATTTAATGAGTGCCATTACGCAGTTTGGAACTCTCAGGATGACATTTAAAAAAGACTTTCCACAGTACTCTGCAGTCAGAGGTACTAAACTTCAGAAGTTCCTCTGGTATTGGCAGAGGAATCTTAAAACTGGATTGGAATGTTTTCATTTCTTTTAAATGCCGAATTTGAGCAAATGATTTGGAAAAGCTTATGGAGAAAATAGAAGACTAAATCAGAATTCTTTCTTTCAAAAGGGTAAAACTCTGAAATTTGGAAAATAAGGAGATAGCCATGGTAATATTTTCACTTCAGTTCCTGATTTGAATCTCCCCAAGGAATCACTGTAAACAAAACAATTGTGAAGAAACAAACATATTTCCTGCGGACTTTCTGGAAGTATTTATGACATCAGATTATTATTTCAGGGATCAACATATCTGCCAAATGTTCACGAGTAGGGTATTTAAATAGGTATGGAGGGAGATTAATTCTTATTAGGCTTTTCTGCTGAAGGAGTGATTCTGAAGTAGAGTAAGACACCTTGAAGTAGTTGGTTTCACTTCTTGTACAAGTAAAGCTCCAACATATCTCTGAAAGCTGAACTTCTCTGTCCAGACTCTGTTTTGCACATAACTAATTCAGGTAGTTTTTCAGCATCTCTTTATTTTATTCTTTCTTTTCATAAGTCCGAGGTTTCTTCTCTCTCCAGCTGTGTAGTCACAATGCCTAATGAATGGTGTAGGAAAAAAATAAGGAAAGTGGATTAGAAATAGTATTTCCTGTTCTCCTTTTTCAAATCTCCATTTCCCACTTCAGTAATGTATATATGCAAGTTTGTTTAAAACCCACAGAATTTCCTCATCCTTTCCACCTGCAATTATTCCTTACCAATACTCATTGCTTATGTTGTGATTTCTGCCTCTTCTCACCTCACTTCTTTGTATCACTGTGGTAGAAAGCGAGTCCTGTGTGGGAATTAAAATGAGGCAAAATCCATTAGGTGAACTTCCAGGCCTTGAGAAGAAACTTTGTGGGGGCTGAGAGTCCTTCCTTTCCAGTCAGTCTTTGGCAATACTGGTATTTTCTCCTCTTCCAGCATTTCTTGAGTAACCTGGCTTCTGTTCCACTGTGGTAGGAAATTTCTGGGCAAACACAGCTCGTGTTCCTGTGGTAACAGAGCTGCTGGGCTGCAGTGCTTTGTCCAGGAGTCTGATTCTCTGCACTGCTGTGTTTCTCAGGTTCTTACCATGAGGACGTGGCTGTAACATCCCTGTGTCCAGGGTTGCTTTTTTGCAATAGATTTTAAAATGAAAGCCTTGCTGTTTGGAGAACACAATGCTTTTGCTTTCTAAGACTGCACATTAAAAGCTTCTTCTGTTACATTAAAAGCTTCTTTCCTTTGCTGAACAAATACCCAGAAAGGATTTGTCGTCTTGTGTAACTATTCCTTTTCCAGCAGTTATGTGTGCTAATGCTTCCAATTTTTTAATTTAGAAATTTGGAAAGCAAATTGCTAAGGAAAGTAATCTTCACCAAGGTAACATCGCATCTCTTCACCAAGAGTTCCAGTGTCATTTTCCTGTGTTCTGTTCTTTATCTTCTTTTGGTAAACTTTGATTTCTTGTTCCTCTTTTAGCAGTCTTGTTCGTCTTTTAACAGTCTGGTTTCTAGTCTTGCAATCCCCGTATTTTTGGTGGTGTAGCATTGTAGCACCATCTTATTATTGCTTTTGGTGTTGATTTACAGCCTGCTTTGCTAAGTTTGGTTTCTGAGATCCCAAATGATGATAAAATCTGCATTAGCCTGATGATGTAAGCTCTGACCTAGTCTGGAAAACTATTGATTCAAACATGGTGTAACTGGGATGTCTTTCCCAAGCTGAATTTGCCCATGATCTGCCTGTTGTGCCCCCTCCTCGAGGGTGTGTAAGATATGTCAGGCAGGATCTATTAGTCAACTGCTTCAGGCTCAGGTCTGACTCTGATGAACCTTCATCCCTACCCGAAAGGCAAGAGCAGATTTTACTGACATGTGGCAGCCCTTCAGGTGATAAATGAAGTCCTTTTGGCAGCAGGACAGGTTGTCCCTGGATGGCTCTGTAAGTCAGGGTGCTTAGAGGTAAGTAGGGCTGCCAAGCAGAGACGGTGCCATGTCAGCCCTAAGAGGCCTGAGCCTGTTCCTGCAGGTCTGCCTGCCCAGCCTGGGTTTCACCTCCCTACAGCAGCACAGACCACGAGCACAGAGGCTGTTCCATTCCTCATGGAGGGGAAAATAAGAAACTGCATATTGCCTTGTCCTTTTTGGACCCGAGTATGTGCATGGGACTTCATAAAGTCCCAGGAATCTGAAGAGAAACACTATTAATATACAAAAATGGGGATGTGGTAAATCCTTTCTGAATTTCGTTTGACTTACTGTGGCACAGTTGCAAGTAGCTCAGCTGGCATTAGTTAAGTTTCTCTATAAACCAAAGAGAGTGAAAATCAGGCCTGTTCAGGTTTGGTGGATGTTGTTCTTTAGCACGGTGTTTATTCTGGGCTTACTTTCAGGTTTCACTCTTTACATCAAAAATATACACTTCTTTCCTGATGCAGTGAAAATGATACAAATCCCCAACTATGTAAATTTATGCTCAATAAAACATGGCCCTCAGGGATATATTAACTATAGCTATGCAAATAAATAAAGAAATATAGCTCTTCATATAAATATGAAGCTTTTGTTTACGTGAGACTGATGCATTAGAGGCTCTCACTTCCTTTAATTATTTTTATTGCTTAGATGAGCTGATCGTTTCAACAATTTTAAATCTCATCCATTCTGTTGAATTAATTAAATTTGCAATTTCCCTGATGATGAAGGTGAACCGTTAGTTCTTGAGCGAATTAAAATAAACCATCAAGAAACCAAATAAACCAGTGATATAACATGATTTCATACTTAATGTAAAAGCAAATTTAATGAGTATTATAAAATAACAGCTTCAGTGTTTAAGCTCAGCTGTGGCTGCAGAAAGTAGCTGACTAGTGAAGTGCAACAACTGAAAAGAGAAGGTGGTTTTGCAGTTGCTATTTGTGAAATTAAATGTAGTGGAACGGGACTGAAGCAGGCAAGAACACACAAGGAACAAACATCGTGGGGTTTGTTGCAGCTGGTTCTTCTGCAGGGTCTCTTATTCTCAGCAGTTGTTGTTATTGCTGTGCCTTTCACTCCTTTTAGCTGGTGAAGTTTTGAATACGTGGTTGATGTTTAAGAGGAAAAGGCTGAAAGTTTTAACTTCTGATGTTGTCAGAACTTGCGGGGAAGGGCTTTCTGTGGAGCTGCTGGCGGCCCTAAAAGTGAGTGGAATATCAAAAACAAACCCCCAATAGTTCAAAGACTGTAAGTTAGTCAGTGCTAATCAATGTGTCAGTAATTTTCAACATGTAACATGTGAAGCAGATAATGTGGCCTGAGTGCACCAGCAAAGAAGGGTGGAGGCAGCTTCATTGGGTGTCACAGCTTTTGTCTCTGTTTCCCTTGCAGCATAATCCTTTTACTCTGGTAAAAGTGGCATCGCCCCTTTAGGTTTTGCTCTTCTGGGTTACTGTGGAGCATAAAAATGTCTTTGAGCGTAGACAATGCCACTGCTCTTTGCCATGCTGCGTTAATTCGCTTTCCTTTTAATGGAGCACGAGGTTATTCGAGCTCAAGGGAAGCACTGCTGGTTGTAATATCCCTGATAACTGTGGCAGCACCCAGAATAGACTGAGGAAATGAGGTTCTGCTATGATTTGCCACAAATTCGGTCATTTTCTTTCCTCACAAAGTATATGCCTAATTTGCACCAAAATAGGGGATGATAAAGTATAAATCAAGTGTGAACCAGACCTTGAAGCATTTTCCATGCTGGCTTAGAGCTGGTTTTGTACGTTTCCTTAAATGCATGAAAATTCTTTTCACACTGTGTCCGGGTTCTTTTAAACATCTTCTCTTTCCATAAAGTCTGTTCTGCTTTTGCAGCCACTCATTTTAAATGTAAAATAGAGTAAATCCACAGAAACAGGGAAGTGGGATTTAAACACCTCTCTTGAGGAACCTGCTGCAGGGAGGGGAGCACTCGGGTGGCTGCCACACTTCCCATCTGTATTTTCATCTCTTTTTTTTTTTGTTTTGCTTTCTGTATGTGCTTTCTGGAAGGAAGAGTTTCATAATTGCATTGCTGACTTCAAGTAAATAAGCTGGATTGAAATGAATTGCTCTCTCTTTGCACACACAGGCTGGATCTTTGAGGACTTACTTTTTTGTTGTTGTTGTTTGAAAGCTTTGTTTATTATGAATCTGCAACCACGTGTTATGCATAGGGATAGACATCATGACTCCCAGCTAAACCACAAATATGTAATTTTCCTCTGGACCCTTTCCTCCAAAAACAGAGATCTCTACTACTTCAGCTAAACTAAGCTTTTTCTTTCAGTCAAGCCAGCACAGACAATTTAGAGCATTTTTGGGGGATATTGTAAGTTCTGCTCCCTTTGCTTTTGCAGACAATGTTGGTGATGGTCTAATAGGTGGATTCTGCTCTAGTTCCTGGATTGATTCCCAAATATTGCGAACCTTTACTTGAGTTGGGGGTGAAAAAAACCCAAACCTGAACTGAAAAAGGGTTGCAGAATATTCAGTAGCCTGGATGGATGTCCCTGTTTAAATGGTGTTAGTGCAGCTCCTGCATGGGTGGTAAAACTGCTGGGGGGTGCTTTCCATGATAACCCAACTCCAGCCTTGGCATTCCTGGCTCTGGGCTGAATTCTATGGGACATTTCTGTCTCAACCTGTTTCCTTTTCCAAGAAAAAGTAGGGAGTTACCATTCAGGCAGCATTTGTTTCTCATGCAACCTAAATCTGCCCATTTGGAGTGTTTGGCATCCCAAGCCTGGGAGGGTGAGCTGTCAGCTGATACATTCCTGCTTCTGGAAAAGGTCCCTCCAAGAAGGAAGTGTTTGGCTGTCTGTGCCACCTCAGAGCTGATCCCACCTTTACCCCTCCTCATTTCTCTGGGGATAAAGGATAAATTCAGCAATGGGACAAGTGAGAGGGAAAGGAGGAAGGGTGGCACGAGTGGAAAGGAGGAGGAAGCGCTTGAGTGAGGGAATGGGGCAATGCTGGGGATGTGAGTTGGGAGCAGCAAGAGGCAAAAGGAAGGGCTCCTGACTTTGGACCATGGATCATGTTTTGACTTAGGTGATCATGAAGTAGGAGTGGAACTCTGGAAGCTCACTGTGGAATGTCTTAGCTCCTTTTCCAAAGGGGTAGAAAGCCAGGAAGCTCATTAGGAGAGGGAATTTGTGGGGCTACTCCCACCTGCCCAGACATCTTGCTTTACTTACATATCCTGTCCCCTGTGAAAAATCATGGAATCATGTGGGTTGGAAGGGATCTCTGTAAGTTATCCAGTCCCAACCCCCTGCTCAAGCCATGCCCGGTAAAATTAGATTACTGAGGGCTCATCCTGCTGAGTTTGGAGGCTGTCCAGGAAAGGAGATTGCACAGCCCCTCTAGGTGCTACTGCAGTTTTTGACCGCATTGCTGTCCACAAAAATAAATAAATATAGAAATAAAAGTGTCTTTGTGCCTAGCTGGGATTTTGCATACTCCAGCATGTGTCTGTGGCCTCTTATCTTGCCATTTGCACCCTGGAGAACACTGTTTCATTCTCCAAAGTCTTTCCTGATGATCAGCAAACAAGGTACCGGAGGGAAAAGTGGATATTCCTGAATACAGCTGCATCCCTGTTAGGATGTTTCTGTTCTTTTCCTAAAATTACATCTGCTTTCATGTTTAAGTATTGTGAGATAAAACTCTTAGGAATGCAACTTTTCTTTGGTTGCAAGGTGTGCATTTGGAAGTGCATTTTATATGCTGACCTTTCCCTCTTGCCTTTTGCATTTCCTGTGCATCTTCTGCATCCTTCTAGCAGGTGTTTCGGGAGTCCTTTAGGATTTTCCTTGCTCCTTGAAACCTTTGCCTTTAAAAAGTCACCAAGTCCCTTTTCATCCTGGTTTTGTTGCTCTGCTGCTGGGAGTATCTGTGGAAGCCATGGCATTCCAAAGGATGCAAGCTGGCCTGCTTGGCTTTCCACATGCTGCACCCTGGCACACAGTGAATGCTCTGACCCTGCAAATACCACCAACCTCCATCCCTGGCAGTGGATAAATAGCTCCTAATTGCTCAGTTCAGGCTGGGTTTTTTCAGATCTAGGCACTGAAGACTTTCCTACTCCTACAAAACTGCTGATCCAGGCTTTTTTCAGTTGAGAGGGGTTTAATGATACCTCTCTCCTCCCAGTCACCTTCTAAATTTGGAAGTTCTTTTTTTAGCGGCTTCACCGGAGTGTTAGTATTCTCATGGACTGCCCATGGGAATGTGCTTCTAATTTTAGCTTGTCCTCTGCATGTCTGTCTCCTTTAAATACATCCAGCTTCTCATTCCAGCCACAGTGGGCCAAGCATGACACTCTGCTCCTGATACTTGTATCTCGAGGATGTTCTGCTACATTGTATTGTAATCAAATCCACAGCTTCTGCCCTTGTGCTGCACAGCAGTGAGTAGCACTCATGTATCAGCAACGGTACCATCCAAATAGTGCTCTTGAATTCATGTATTTGTCATGCATCTATTTGTCAGGTGACCTTGAGAGCTATTTAATTTATGCCTGGTCTGATGGTGGTGGTGTTATTGCTGGGATTATGTGGAATTTGACTGTACAGCCTTGCCGGGAAGGACTCGGCTGATGGTCTAAAACCATAATTGCTGCTGAGTGGCTTGCAGCTATCTGCTGCAGGAGATGTATTTTGGGAGTTCCTGGATGTGCTAAATGAGAGGAATATTTAGAAAGAGATTTCACCAGCACTAGTAGTCTGGTTTTGAGAATACAGACTGGCTTTAGCTCCCTCCTGCAGCTTTTCCACCCAAGTTTATGTGGGTTGTCACTGAGTTAATTACAGTCTTACAAATGGTCCCACGGGACAGGACAAACTCTCTAATTTCCATTTATTGTGAGGCTGTGATTAAAAGACAATGGCAGCTTCTCATCATAAGCCTCAAGTTTGTCATCTATTAAGTTAATATGCATTCCCTGCTTTTTGTAAAACAAACACTTTGAATCATTTGGGATCCTCATTGACTTGTAAACTTGCACGTTAGGAAAATGACAGTAATTTATAGCTGCCTTCAGTTGTGGGAGCGTGACTTCCTGTGACAGTTAATTGATGGAGGGGGAAGGCACATTCACTCTGAAAATAATCCAGATGGTGTTGAACCCAGCCCAGTGGATAGAGATGCAGTGGGGTTATTATGGAAACACTCTGTCTGGGCACAGTGCTTGGAATTGCTCAGGCTCTGGGAAGTTACTGAAAGCTCCTGTGAATGGGGTTGATCTCTGGGATGATCCCGTTGCTCACAGTCAGGATTAATGTTTGTGAAAGAGGGCACCAAGGACAGAAATGGCACTATAATTATGCTTTAGGTCTGTCCCATCCATTTTAGGTCTTTTTTCCTCAAAGCTGGTAGCACAAAATTTGGGGACCTGATCCTGGGAAAGTGGCTTTAGCCCTGTTCTCCTGCACAGATATAAAAAACCCATCAGATAAAGGAAGGGAGAAGCTAAATTTACAGTGGGGCTGTATAACATAAGAAAGTAACAGGTTAATTCCACAAAATATAGAATTTTCTTTGAAGTTGACTTTATTGTCCTAGAAGTAACTTTTTTGGCTGGAGCAGGTCGAGGGCCTGCAAATGCTGCCATCACTTCAGAATAAAGCTTTTTCTGATCTCTGAGGACTTCTGGGCATTACTGCATAATCAAGAAATGATTTAGAGATTATGTTGACTTGGTATAAAAGGTGGTGCCTACTGTGATTCAGTGAATGGAGTGGTTGTACTGCATGAAGGTCTTCAGAAAATGAGCACAAATCTGCTTGTCTCATGTTTTTAACCACTTCCCTGAGAGGTGTGACTACTTTTATATTGCATTTTTATGGGTTTTCAACTTCTCCATCTTGCAGAAAAGAGGATGCAAGGCATGATCTTCACTGCAAATCTGGGGCATTTGAAGATCACACAAAGATAATGATTAAATGAGGGACTGGCAGTAGGAGTTACATTTGATGGAGCACTTCCAGCACAGTGGTAATTAATGTTAAACTTCCCACGTAGGAAGTGGAATTTTAGGTCTAGCTGCCTATAAAAGCTACCCAGCTTAATCAAAAGCTGATTTATTTTTAAACTGATGTAGCTATTTCTTTGTGGCCACCTACTGCTCTGTAAACTGGGTAATTGGTTCAGTTTAAATTAGCTGATGCTTTGTTTTAAGCTGAATTAAGAGATCATAAACTTTGGTTTTATGGCAGCATACTAACATAAACTGGAGCATTTTTCTTTTGTAGACAAAGGTCTTCACAAGTAATATTTGTAATGCTCACTCGACAGCCTGCAGTAAGAAATAAGGGCAAATAAAGTTCCTTTGTGTATTCTGTTGTCATCTTCCCACAGGAAGGGATGGCAAGAATTCCCTGGAACCAACTTCATTTGAAAGTAAATTAAAGTTTCCATTTTATAGGTTATTTATTCCAGTTTGAGGTAAAACAAACTTGATAGCTTTATACTTACTTATTGTTTACAAGGTCTTAAGTGTAATTTTTGTGAAAAACCAAAGCCCAGTAGCAGCTTTTTCTGAACTCCTGTTTTTTCAGGAGATCAGCGTGACAGCAATGATAATTTTGACAGGTAGAGGTATATATTAAAAGACTACATTCAGCCTGTTTTATGCAGTGTCTCACATATATTTAAGGGCAGAGCCTACAAGAGAGGGTTTTTATCCTCTGGTTCACACTCCACAGTTGGCAGTGGGATGACTCTGGGAATCACTTGAGGCAATTCCAATGATGACACTGGGAGCGGAATGAGACAAAACACAATTACTTGTCTTTTCTGTCCCCCAACACAGGAATGTTTTAGCAGTGAAATTTATTGTTTTGGTTTTCTCTCTAAACCCACGTTCTTGTTTGGAAAATTTTGCTGGAAGTGGAAAGTTCAGCCTCATGGAAATACGGGTTTGGTTCTTTGTTCTAGCTGGAAATGAAGACACTGGGTCAAACTGGAGTTGTGTGGATGTCCTGCCCAACAGATGGAGTCCATATGGAAAGGACTTCTGCAAATGTTTACATGTTTTTATCAGTGTGAGCGGATTTGTTTCAGATTTTTGTGCTGCTCGGGTTCTTAGAGTGGTTCAGTGCCTTGGAACAGCCAAGTGGAATTCTTTCTGTGGCCATTTGTATCACAGCTGGGGGAAATGAAAGCCTTAATAATTAAGGATTGCAGTCCATTAAACAGCAGAAAAGACCAGCTTGCTCTGTGACATTACATGGTCATTTATTAAATTCCTCATTAAAGGTAGGTCGTTTACAAACATCTTCTTTACCATAATTTATTGATGATGCTCCACCAAAGTGACTGGGACGCTCTTCTAAATGGATTCTAGAAAAATTTTCTGTGGAAGTTTTTTTTCTCCATAATATATTTTCTTTACAACAGAAAATGCCTGTATAGTCACAAATTTGAAAGCAGTTCCTTTAACGAAATGAATATTTGCATTTTAAATCCGTGTTGGGTGTGGGTTTGGATTTCTTCTTTTCATTTTTATAGCCTGAAAATTATTTTTTACCGTTATTACTGAAGTTTAAAATTTTCTACACCTTGAGGGGAAGAAATGGTCAGGAATGTCAGGTTTTCAGTCAGGCATCAGAGACAGGGAGGAGTGCATAATGTTTATTGTAGGTTCACTAATTGAATTAGGATAAATACACCATCTAACAGACTATAGAGTTGGTTCTTTAGCCCTGCTGCATTTCCATGGTGTTGCAAAGTCGATGGAATATAATGACCTGAAAGATGATTTTAGGGAAAAGGGATTGATGCTTTAGTTGTCTCCAGCTGCCAGAATGACCTATTTTAAAACTTGAAGATCCTGGTTCTCCTAAAGCATTGAGAGACCAAAAAACAGTGACTGTGCACATAAATACTACGTTTTCGGTATTGCCCCTTGGTCAAATCAATATTTCAGGGTAATTACAAATATGCTTTGTTAGAATAGTTATGTAGGAGTGGTCACTGAATTCAAAGCATACAGAACTTGGAGTGTCACTCAGTTATTAAAAAAATTTGAATATCCAACATAAACATCAGTAAAGACCATTGTTGTATCTTTTCTTATTTCTTTAAGTTGTCACAGTTCTAATCAACTTTTAAATTAAGAATTTTACAAAGTTATCTTGAACACACAGTCATTCCCTTTCGGTTTGACCTGATGGTCTTTAATAAACTAATGAAAAAACTTTTAAAATTGAAAAAAATAAAAGGCCAAGAATTAAAAGCTTTAGGAAATTTAACTGCAGACTGAAAGATTTAGTTTAGGTTTTTTGAAAGTGATTGTTACTCAATAAAAGTGCCTTAAATATGGTGCTGATTACTTTGCCAACATTGTCTAAGGCTGCTCCTGGGTGAGAGGTTCCTTTCCTGTGCTGCCTCTTGGGTTGTGCCACAGGATTGCAATTTTCTGCTTTGCTTTTTGTTTAAAATATTTGAAGTAGAGTGGCTTTGTTTTCATAAGCTCATGCCTTTAAATACCTTGGGGCTTGGTCCTCGTGGAAGGGGAGCACTTAAAAAATAACCACACCTAGTTCTCTGAGTGGTCATTATATAAATTGTTTGTGTGTCTGTGTTTTGTGTGTTTTAACAGAGGAAAGCCAAGAAGGGAGGCTCTGTCCTCCCAGTGATTACAATCCCCCAGTATCCAGTTTGGTAGACATGTAGGTCCTAATATTATTTGTATAAATCTGTTCCCAGGGTTGGCCAGCACTGTAAATATCAAAAGGGACAAAGTCTAATTCCCTCCATTAAAGTACAATATGCAGCTTTCTGAGCCGGTTAATTTTAATTGATATAACATCTCTATCTTACAGCTTGTCCTTTTATTAGTTAACAGTCCATGAAATTCTTGTGTCTTTATAATTCTTGTGTCTTTATTCCTCTTCTTCCATGTTCTGATGAATGTTAAAATGGTTAAAAATTGTTAGTGCTTAAAGCATCAACACTGGCAGCTGAGACATCAGTTTGCTCTTAGCAAAAATTTGTGTCAGCCTTCCTTTTAATCCATGCAGTTATCCTCATAAGGCTTAATCTGATGACATTTGTAAGGCTTTTTGTTGCGTTGTAAAAAACCTTGTTAAACTTACAAAATCAGAGGTTTGGCTGCAAAGAGGAACTGGCTCAACCTGAAACACAGAATTTCCAGTAAATGCCATGGTTATGTATTAAATGAAGACATGAAGATACAGGTGTACATTTTAGTCCCCTGCTCTTCTTTTCAACAACTCCATGCAATTTTGCTGGTTTCATCCATGAATAATTAAAGAGGTGTTACTCCAGCTGTTCCTTTTAACTTCAGGGATCTGGGATGTGATTCCATAGTCCCGTTCTGGGCATGTGTGCACACATAAATGCACACACACCTGTGTGATGGGGACTGAAAAGCCACAAAAACCTGCTGGTTAAAGAAATAAGTGTCAGTTACTACAACTGCTCTCCCTGGAATCTCCTGACACAGAATTATATGTTTTGGGATACCTGTTGGGTTTGTGTTCTTTTTTTTTTTTTTAGTTTTATTTGGGGTGTTCTACTTTTAAAGTCTGTCAGTCAGTCCTCACCCAGCAGGAATGAAGCAAGAGTTTCATCATGACAAAAGAATTGGGAATTTGGGGTCATCTGCTTTGACATGTACCTGGACTCAGCCTTACTGCAAAATTGAATCTTTTATCTACTTTGACAAATGATTTTTTATTTTCTGCGTAGCAAGAGTCTTTTACCAACGTGAACAGTTTGGCAAACTAACTTCTCCACTTGAGGGACTTTAATGAAGGCAGAGAATGTAAATATTCCTGGCATTTAATCAGAATACAGACATTTATTGTGTGAGGGCCTTCACGGGGGAGGGTTTTGGTCACAAATGAATATTTTTGCAATATATGGCATTTTGTTCATAGTAGTCAACACTTGCTGTTGCAGTGCCTCAGGGACAAAGGCAGTCTTTCCAAATATTAAATTGCCCAATTATTTTTCCCATCATTTTTTATTATACCAATTCAGATGCAAATGAATAGGATTTTTTCTCAAGTTGTTGGCCCTAAATAACCATGAATTCGCACTGTAATAAAAAAGTTGTTGACCTTCTGAATGAATTTGGAAGCTCTGTAGTTTTGATTCACTGTTGCTGAATACAGGCCACCTGTTAATGGCATACACAGCACTGCTGACCTGCATTAAGTCATTTAATGACAGTAAATCTTGCAGGATGACACTGGTTTTTGTTTACCAGAGCATGGGGAGTGTTATTTTCTTAGATGTGCAAAATATTACTTTGTGTTTAGTGTTTATCCCATACCTACTGGCAGGCAGGTACCAATTCACAGAAACCCCAAAGTTAAATTAAGTCATTCCATTAAGTTCCTTCCATTAACTAATTAAGTTCATTTTGGAAAGTTTGGGGTTTTTTTTCCAATAAGAATGATCTATGTAAGATCTGCATAAATACTTTTGGAAGTGAACATGGAGGGTTAGCACATCTGTCCCTTTTTCACTCTTCTTGCAGCAAGGCAGGAACTTAAATAATTTGCATGTTTTATCAAATGTGACACAAGCTTTTGGGACTTTGAAACCCATTTTAAATCTCTACTGCTGCTGAATGACCCTGTAACTTCCTAAGACATCAAACTTCACAGAGTGACAGCATTAGTGCTTCTGGGGGTCCAGAGATCTTAATCTGTAGTACCAAAGGGAAAATGAGGGCCTTTATCATTAACTGGTTTAAACCATTATCCTTAAATAATTTGTCTTTGTACCATGATACCAAATTTAGCAAAATGATCATTGCAGCAATTTCACACAAAGAAGTGTTTTAGGCAAGTTTGATATGGTTAAATATCTTTATCCTGGAGAATTTCTCTCTGACTTTATTTACTGTTTGACTTGACTCCTTACCTGGAAGAATTTGATTTGCTTTGAAAGTATGTGGAATACTATTATTTTGTTGTGTTGTTTTTTTTTTTCTTTAACTGCAGAAATTCAGAAAGGAGATAATAAGGTTGCTTGGCCATTATATCAACTCTTTTCTGTGGAATAGACACAAAATAATACAGTTCAGCACAAAAAGTCAAGAAATGGAGATCAGTTTACTTTTCAGTCAGATTGGAGCTTGCCCACACTAATAGCTAAGTACAAATGTAAAAAAGCTAGTGGGAGTTCTCCCTAAAACTATTATATGAAATTATTCAAAATTATAAATTATGACTTTTGCAGAGTGGTGACTGAAACGTATTTCAGATGAAAATCAGTCAGGAATATTCCTGATCTTTCCCGAGCTTTCAGTACTTCACTAAAGGAAAGAGCTGTGTGCTCCCTGGATTCCTGTCAGGCATTTTCCTGTCAGGTTTGCTGAAGAGCAACAACTTTGTTGTCTGAGGGTGTTAAACACCTTCCCTGGAACCCACTGAAGGAGAGTGACCACAGGGCTACAGAAGGGAGGAGGGAAAAGAATGACCCCAGTGTCCTTCCTACCCCATCGTGTGTTTGTTCCCTACAGCACTGAGGGAACAACTCCAGTTCGTAATGATAAGGTCCAACTGTCTAACTTTTCAAAAAAGATAAATTGAACTGTTACTACTGAGGAAGGCTTTGTGACTCTGGGGAAATAGGAATGGCAGCGTGAGTTTCTGATGGGAGCTCTTATCCTGGATGGATAATCTGTGTAATTGCTGCCTTTTGCTTTGTCCTGCCTGAAATCCTGCCTGCTACGTGTGCTGGATTTGCCCCTGTGCTGTTGTGCAGCCTTTCCTCTGGATCCTCTGCCTTGTCTGCACCAGGGATTCTTCTCCTCTGCCCTCGCTTATTTGGGATTTTCACCTTGCAGATTTACTGGCATAACTCTGTGTCTGAACTGACCAAAGGAGCCAACAGAAGCACTTGCCAAAAGGCAGTTTTGCTCTTCCCTGGCTGCCTCAGCCTGGTTTCCTTTCCAGAAACAATCAGGGGCATGTGATCTTGATTCAGAGAAGGATTTGTTCCATCTCACTTCTGTGATTCAGGCATTTGGGAGGAAAGGGAAAGACAGAATATGATCCTTGAGGAAGATATCCCCATGGATGTGTCAGACTCGAGTTTGGCTAGTAAGGAATTACCCTCGCCAGGCTGAGAAAAACATCATCCATCATCTCAAATCACAGGCCTTTCTTAGTCAGAAAGGATGGAGCCATGGTTCTGTGAGACCCTGAACCAAGAGCCCTCTTCTAGAAAAGGATGTGACAAAGCAAGAGCACCTTCTGCTTCAGAAAACCCCTTCACATCGTGCTATCTTGGGCTGCTTAGTAACAGATGTCCCTATCCAAGACAAAATTCATCCTCTTGGCTCTAGTTTTGTTATTCAAGCTCAAGCTAAAACTCTCTGGGTTTAAAACCAAAGTTTCATTTCTGAATTTTAAGATGTAGCACTTTGACTCAATTTGCTGAAGCTCTTTCAAAAATCTGGGTTGTTTTGGAGGTCTTTGAAAACAGCAGGGAGCAAATACTCTCCATCACTAGAAGTATTTGGTAGTTCTCACTATCCATACCTGATATGGGAAATCAAATATCATATCCCATTCTGCCTGTGTGACTAGAAGGCTGTTAGTGAGCAGTGAGTTTTTCTGGGGGGGAGAGTGGCTTGCACTTCACAAAAACATCAACTAATCTAGACTACAGAACCAGCCAAAACCACAAATTCTGATTTAGACCTACTTGGCTCCTCTGAATCATCACGAGCTCTGGGCACTGAGTCAGGCAAGAGCTGGTTTTCTCTTCAGTATTGTGTAAACACAAGATGTTTCTCTGGGCTAAATATTATTAAGTTAAAAAGTCATGTTTATTTGATAATATTTTTTTAAAAATGTCATGTATTGTATAAAAAAAGATTATTACATGGAGTTACCATCTGGGGAGATCTGGAAATCCTTTTCTTTTACACTTTGTTCATCAGATCAGTTTTGAACACAGATCAGTTTTAGATTAACCTGATTTTTTTATTTGGTTCTATAAGTGATAATTATTTGAATCAAACTACTGACAAAGCTTCCTGTATCAGCTTTGGAAATAGCAATTTCATTTAAAGTAATTAAGAAAACCTGCAGGACTTAATTCACAGTTGCACCACGGTGTGATGTGAATTCTTAAAATTCAAAATGAAACCTGCAGCTGACTAGGCCATTTTCAGGGAAAACTTTAGATCTGGGCACACAGGTGTATGTAAACATGACATGGAGCTGTAGCAGAATTATAATCCTCTTTTCCCTCCCAAAATCAACCACAGGCATCAAAGACATGAAAAAGGTGACCGGTGTTTATGTTTTTTCCCCTCCTTTTCCACAGTGCGGCTCCATGACAGCATATCAGAAGAAGGATTCCATTACTTAGTCTTTGACTTGTAAGTATGTGTTTTGCATATTTTTAGCAAGTTTGGGGATGTGGTATTTAAACTTTGAGATGCAAATACAAGTTCACAAGAGAAGTGCATGGTCCTGGTGCAGTGAGTTGGACAAATAGCTAAACAGCTAAAAAGACAGTAACATTTGGTTATTTGCATGTGCAAGAACTCATTTGTATGTCCTTGTAAGGATTCTGTTTTAAAAACTATTAAAAAATCTCCCTTCGAAGTGGATTTTAATGTAAACTGTAGGTACGTAAGTAAAAATTGAATGATACCTGCCAAAGCTAAGCAGACATACTACTCAGAAAATAGAATTTGCTGCAAGCCAGTTGTCTGTAAAGGAAACATTAATAAAACCCAGAGCAATATATGATTTAACAGATAAAACACCCACCTATCTTAGGTGGCTCTCTTAGGCCCGCCATGGTTTTGCTGCTTAGAATGAGAATACATTATTACCCCAGAAATGTGAAACAGCTCATTTCTAAGCATACAAACAGAATTATTTGCATTCAGCATGGCTGAGTGAGAACCTGGATCTTCCACAAGCAATTGTGTGCTTTCATGTTCAGGTTACTTTCTGGTTTATTTCCTCACTTAATTGTTTTAGGAGAAATCTATAAAGACTTCTTTGAGACTAGAGTTCAGACTAGAAACACACAACATTACAATTCAAAATACTAAATAGTCTGTCTGCAGTGAATGCATTCAGGAGTCAGGACTCAAATCCTAACAGGAGTTTTTATCTGACTTATGCGGATCCCAGGTAAGTGCTGTGACTGTTGCCTTGGAAATGGCTCCAGGGCACAACACACACACTTGTTCTCTGACATGCACTGGGGTTTGTTGTGCTTTTTTTTTTCCTTAAGGGCTACAAAGGAAATCTTTCTATGTGGAATTGGAAAAATCTCCTTAGTCCCGAACATTTCCAAGAAGTGCATGCAGAATTCTTAGTTCTAGGGACAATATCCCTTTGATAAACTGGTGGCTTTTTAATTTTCTTGTTGTACTGCTGTACTGTTCCAAACTGTGCCCCACTGCAATTGCAGTTAGTCCACGTCTGCCTTAAACTTAGTGTGTAGTGCCAGACTTATCTCAGGGGATTATGATTGCCATGTGAACTAGAACATTTGAACAACTTCAAAGTTGTAGATACCAGTATCTATATCTTGATAGTAACAGAACAAATAGGAGCCTGTATTCTGCAATAAAAAATTAATACCTAACCCAAAGATACTGTCTTGGCAGAAAACTAGATCCTACAGGAAGCATTCTGGAACTGCCTGGAACTTCCTCTGTTTCCCTGTCAGGACAAACATAGGAACAGACTCAAACATGAATATACAGCCTTTACGTTTTGTTCGTGGTTTTTTCGGCAAAATTATTTATTTTACAACAAAGAAAACATCTAAATGGTAAAGGCAGTAACTTGGCAGACTGACTGTTGTCTTTGGAGAAGCAACAGGTGTCATTCCTGAAGAACTTTTGCCCAATGACAAAAAATGCCCGTTCACAGTTAATTTTTCACATTCAGACTAAGAAATCATTGCTTTAATGCTCACTAATACTGTTTATTAGTGAGACTCGATCTTTTAGTGCAGTTACAAATATGTGGGTTGGTGCCTTGTTGAAGTGTACATAAAAGAGCTGCCACAATAAAAAAGGTACCATTTGCACTTCTTGAACATAAAGGCCCAGTACCTGCTTTTCTTTCTTTAATTTTTATTCAACAGGAGCCTGGCTGTGGTGTAACACTGTCACTCCACCCACACGTGCCATCATGGCATTTACTTAATGATTTCTTTCAGACTGTGTGGGATTCAGTGCCACTGTTTCTTTAGAAATTTCTCTTAGACTGCATCCCACGTAAGAAAGTAGAGAAGAAGACTGCCTTTTCTGTGGATAGAAAAAACCCAGTTATTGTCCCCTTCTGTTTTGAATTTCTGATAATCTCTTTGGGATAAGTGCTACAGAGATGTCTGCACTCTGAAGGAAAAGCCTGTTGCTTCACTTGTGTACCTCAGGGATTGCTGTACTTTTATCCAGAGAAAAAACAGTGTTTAAGGTGTTCTGTTCCAGGCCTGCATTTGTGTGAACAGTTGTAGCATCAAGTGGGAAGGTGGAAGTCTCTTAAAACCCACATGGGAAATGGACATTGAACAAAGAACTTCATGGATTTAATGATGGACTTCATGAAGTTTTTGCTCCTCTTCCCTCACTGGTCAAGGCACCTGCAGTCAGGATTTACGTCTGTCAGCCCATTTCGGTTGCTAAGCACGAGTGAGACTGTCTTCAGCCTTAATGATGTTAGATGAGTTCAAATCCAATCAATTCTGTCAGTATTAATTGCTGGATCTGAATGGAAACAGCTGTAGCACTTGAAGACTCTCTTGTGCAAGTCAATGAGATCCTCTATGTTCAGTGTCTCACATTTTAATGCACTTGATGAGATGCAACAATTGGTACATTAAGAATCCTGGTGTTGCTTTTGGATTCCAAGTGGAGGGACTAGACTGTGTACAATAAACAAAAAATGCAAAAAAAAATAGCCTAATTGCAGAACAGTGTTTGCCTTGGGTAAGTGCCTGAACATCTCTTTTTCAGAAGTAGAAAGGCCACAGGTAAATGTAAAAATTCTGTGGCCACCGTAGTTTTGTAAGTTTGCTTCCTTGCACCTTAAAGCAATTCAAGAAATCAGAAATGTAAGCTAGGAGGAAACTATGCCAGTGTGGTCATCAGCAGAGCTGATGTTTTGGCTGTCTTTGCTAATTTGTGTGTTCCTTTTAATTATTCTCTTATATTTGTAACTATGAGATGCTGCAGTTTTTCCAAAAGACATGCCTGGTCCTTGGTGTTTCTACAAGCTGCTTGTACCTCTTCTGTTTAAACAAACCCACGTGGTTTAGATGTTGCCACTTTAGTCTGCTCTTCAGAAAATCATAAAAGAACCACTGGAATTTGAGAACCAGGGGCTTTTAGTTTGTACCCTGAAAGTTCCTAGAGCTCATATCATGGAATGTCCTGTCATGAAATACAACCTCACTGGAGGCAACAACATAGATATGGAAATTCCACAACTCTTGGAGCAACAAGTGCTTAGTAATAAGTAATTATAGTAACAACCAAGGAGGAAAAGTCCTTGTACTATTTGGTGTGCTCTGGCTCTAACCATCTTGGTGGCCCTGCATTAGTGACAATCCATTATTCCTTCCCTCCTTCTGGCCATTTAGCTGTTCTGAGAGTTATTCCTAAGGTATCCTTCGGATAGAGAGCATGGGAATTGTTGACTGCTTGTTTGGTTGTCACAGTGAAATCCACCTGCTCTGTTCTTGCTTTTATCTTTTCCTCGTTTAACAATGGTTCTGAATACCAAGCAAATGTTTAGTGTCAGCAAGTGGGATTTTATATCTCCTTCTTTCCTCCGTGCTACAGAAAAACAAGCGTCAATTTGATATTCTCTCCCACTGAAAGGCACTTTGATGACTAAAGCTTTTTGTTTTCTCTTTTGCCTTGGATCAAAAATAAGTGTTTTAGGAAAGAGTAAGATCAAAGGATGCTTTGTTTTTTTCATTCATCGAGAATTGAGAATTATTCCTCTTTACCAGAACCGTGGCAGACAAATATATATGCAAAAAGGAGATATGAGAGACTGTCAAAATATGCATCAATCAAACATTTTGTGTTACAGCAACCAAAGCCAGTTTCTGGAAGGTAGAAGACAAAAAGAAAGAGAATACAAATTAGGCAACAAGGTATTTTACCTTCTCCAGATTTTACTGCAGGCTTTTGTACTAAACAGCATTCTGGTACCTCAAAGTCTCTACCTTCAAAGTCAATAGGGTGCAAAGTCAGAAAAAGAATGGCATAACCCACATGTAACTGAAAACGTGGAAATAAAGTTTTTGAACTGACCTTCTCAAAGAAAGGAGCAATGCTGCTGGTTGAGCAGGTCCTTTCTGTCATCATCTAACACGACTGAAAGCTGGGATCCTCCTCGAAGTGTTAGTACAGCAGTTTGCAAATGAATGTTACAGTTGTGAAGGTTCCAAGCATGCTCACTTTTAACTTTTTAATACTATTAAATTTAATTGTGTTCAGTGCTCATCGTAGTACAGATTTTTAAACATGTTAAAGTATCTTGTAGCCCACTCAAGCTTTTACTTTTGGGAATGTATTGAGAATATAATGTGCTAATATCTGTATTCCTAACCAGTAATGGAATACAAACATGAATCTCTCACCTAGGAGTTATTTTGGTTTTGGAAAGCAGGAATTGCACGAGTTTGTGCACCCAGTGTGGTGAGGCTGTGTTCAGGTGCTCTGGATACCCTGGGCATGTGGGTACTCCAGGCTGTGGGAATTGTCAAGGTTTACATCTCTTTTCAACTGCTCATTACAGCACTGATAGATATGAAGAATTGCAGTTGGCTGTGAAAGTATGCCAGCATATTCCATAGAAGAGAAATGTCACAGGAGGGGTCTTCCTGTTCCATGAGTCCATCCTTGCTCACACAGGCAGACAAGTTTTATGATTTTATTTAAAAGCTCATTGATCTTCATCTTAAAAATAGAGCACTAAAACCCGTTTAATTACACCAGGTTTATGATTACTAGAAAACTTCTGATTTTAACTTTATTTTTACTCATAGATGTTGCATGTTTATGTATTATTGTACCAGAATTATCCCTTACAACTCTCCTCTATGACAAGCCTGGTTTATGCTCATCTTCAGTATTTATTTTCTCTAACAACACAGTTTTATTTCCTTTTAACCACTTCCTACCATGAAAGCACTGGTTGTACAATGAAATCCTGAGTATGCAACGATGCACAGTTGATTCTGTTACTGATCCTCTGGATCATACAGCTCTTTCCTCATACTATTAATGCCTCTTAAGTTATTTTAAGTGGCACTGACTAAACTATTCCTACTTTCTGGACAAAGATAACTGAATATTTTCTAGGAAAAAAATCTGCCATTAAATTGATTAAGGAACTCTGCTTCTACTGATACTTTCCCTCCAACTCAGCAATCCTCTTTCTAGTCAAAGCACAAAAAGATGGCCCTTCTGACACCTGAGTTGAGTTTTGACCTACACTGAGTTCCTGCACCTCTTGCATTTCTGTGCAAATATTTTGGTTATTCCTCTGTGACTTCTCCCTGTCGAGTTAGTTTTCACTTAGGAAATCTCCTTTTTCCCATCTTGCTTTTTGTAACAGAGTCACTGGAGGTGAATTGTTTGAAGATATAGTTGCAAGAGAATATTATAGTGAAGCAGATGCCAGGTAAGTCATTTGTTTTTCTTATGTTGCCTTTGATAGTTCTAGGATAGTTCCTTAAATATCTCCTGGTGTTTGGCATCAGTTTCCCAAGCACAGTCTGTGAGACTCTAGGATTTCCCCTGGAGTTCTCCTAGACTTGGAAGGGCACAGTTTGGCATTTTGAACTCATGACTGTGGGATGGAGAACTCTCGTGAAGTCTCGATGTCTGCTGATCTGAAAAAGCCAAAATTGCACCTCAGATTGTTAAAATCTTTGCAAATTTGTGAAGTTGTTAAAACATTACCCTCTTTTCTCCTCTGCAAACTGGACATACCAGTTCAGTTATCTCACCCAAGGATTCTTACATTTGCTGATCTGAGTTCGAAATACAAGAATTTTACATTAAATATCATTTTTTTGTTCCCAGTCCAGAAGCGCTGATTTCCTTTTCCTACTTAAACATTTTTGTTGTGTTTCATCAATAAGCAATTATACTGTGCATCTCATAGTCTGAGCTCAAATATGAAATCTCTAGCAATTTTCTGCAAGTGCTTGTTGAAAAACTTGAAGAATAAGTTGACAATTATCATAATTTCCATGCTGACATAAAGTATCAGGACCACTTTTCCATCTCAGAATCTGTTTGCCCTCATATAAGAATAAATCTTAAATATTCCCATGTAATTATGATTCTTCCACATTGTGGTCAATTACTGCAATATAGTAATATACTTCAATATAGGTTCTACCACTACACTCTTCACAGAAACTAATCTCAAACTAAATTTAAACAATCCACATGTTTTGATGTGGTTTTAGTCACACACCACCACTGATACATATTTAGCTTCTATAATTTTAAATGATGCCTTTACATTTGGAATTATTCAGCAGATGACAGGAAAGGATTAAGTGTTCCTAACAACTTAGTTTGTTTGTGGTAGGATAACAGTGAGCAGACAAGAAGTTATTCTGAATATTAGGAAGCTTTCCCTGCTTTTGCCCATACTACATCTGTAAGAACGGTAGAAACATCATTGCTTTAAGCATTTAAATGTAGAACAACACATAGCTGTAGAACAGAAGACAAAATTAGTGGTTTAGGTAGGGTCAAAGGAGAGGAGCTACGTTTAAAAAAATTTCAAATTGTTTTTTCCTGCTATGATTCAAGTAAAAATTCGAATACTGATGCCAAAGGCCAGTATGTGGTGTCCTTGTGTGATTTTAAGGTACTTGGGATTTAAAAGGAAAAATTGCAATGATGATTTTTTCTGTTGTAGAATTATGACATATTGGAAGGGGCTGTGCATATATATATATATATATATATATATATAGGATATATATATATGCATTTTGTATATGCAGTAAAAACTTGACCAAATAAGTGAAATATCTAGTTATGATGCATCTCTGTATTTTATATATTTATATATATATACGTTTGTATGTATATATATATATCTCTATATCTCTGTAGCGTGTGTGTATGTGTGTAACCCCATAGAAGTAGTGAATGTCCTATATGGATGCCTATCCTAGGATGTAACACTGGTCTGCTCCTGCAAGCCCTTCCTCACACCAGTAGTCAGTACTCACACAAACAGCCCAGGTCAGTGAGTTGGGAACTACTTGCCTAAGGAAGGGTTTTCAGGCTTGGGCTCCAGTTACTGATTTATGACCATTCCTTCTGAATTCCATGGTCAAAACGTTTTGGATGAGCAGTATCAAATCCTCGGCTCTTGACTGTTATGGATTACTTATCATCACTCACTTGTACCACAAGGATATCTTAAAAATTATAAGCTTTTGTGGTGCCAAAAAAAACCATCTGCAAAAGTTCCAGTGCTCACAGAGATGAATAATTCAGTTGTGCTTTTTGGCACCGTAGGCTGGCCAAAACTTGCAAACCTGGGCATGGAAAAATAGGTGCTAGTTAAATTATTGAAAGCACCAAATGAAAACATTTGTCTAAATTCTTAATGCGGATTTTCATTTCACAAGTGACTCCTAACTGAACTAAAGCTTGACACTATTTTAAATGAAAATGCATGCCACCTTTTTGAATGACTTGGCTTTATTCTACTAATAGTTTTAAAGAAACCATTCTATTCAAAACGGAAAATGTTTTGCTTTTCCTTAGCTTTTGACTTGTTTTGTTTCATTTGTTTTCTGTATATCATCTCATTTCTGAGCATTTTCCTGTTTCAGCACTTGTTGTAATATTAACTTCACCACAAAAAAAATTAAGAAAACCAAAACATGCCACTAATTGTTTTATTGCCTCCAGTTTATTTTGCCTATAGCAGTTTTTGGAAACTGGAAAAAGCTTCCATACTGCTGAATGAAAATACAGTCTAATGATTCTGTCTCATAGGTGTCATATGTTCCATGTTAAATGTCTTTTTCGGTTTGGTTTTGGTTTTTTGTTTGGCTTTGTTTTTTGGATGTGTTGGAGCTGGAAATATCCAGTTCAAAGTGCAATCAAGACTTGTCAAGAGGTGTAAAATTGTTTTTGTTCTTTACCTTTTTTTTTGTTTTATTTTAGTTTGTATTTAATGTGATTATGTGCCTTTAAAATGTTCTCCCTTCCATTCTGCCCTTGTATCTTTGCAGTCATTGTATACAGCAGATTCTAGAAAGTGTTAATCATTGTCATCTAAATGGCATAGTTCACAGAGACCTGAAGGTCAGTATCTGGTGCCCATCAATTGGATATAAGAATTTTGGGGTTTTCTTTCTGCTGGGCAGGGGCAGAGGGTGGGTTGTCTGCGATGTTCCCTTGCCTACCCTTCTCACCCTCCGAACAACCGGTCCAACAAATACTGCATGACGCCTCTCTCCAGTTTGCAAGTCTACAGGCCTAATATACATCATGGCAAAAGGGGGAATGGTAGCCCAAAAAAAAATGTGTCGTTCCAAGGCGCTGGATTTCCCCCGTGCTGTCTGCCGTGTCCGGTGCTGTGTCGGGGCTGTCCATGTGTGGCTGTGTGGGCACACGGAGGTGAACCTTGGCTGTGATGTATGTCAGCTTGCAGATGTAAACGCCACCACCGCTGTGCTGAGGCCCTGGGGTGCAGTAGCAGAACAACAGGGCATGACGAGCCCTCAGGCGAGTGACGCTAATTGCCGCCTAAATTGGACGGCCACAAGTTAATCATTGACCTCAAACACCTGCCTCGAAGGGGGGAGTTTGGGTTTACCTCAACGCCCGCTGCAGTTTCTAACCCTTCCTACAATTTTTTAATGCCTCTGCCAAGGCTTTCATTATGAGTCAGGAAGGAGGAAAAATCACGACCTTGTCAATGAATTAGTGGCAAAATTGTTTCCCTCTTAAAAAATTGTCATTAAACTACAAATCGGTATTAAATTAAAAATCGGTATCGAATTAAAACCAGACCCAAGGCCAGTGTCTCCTCACTGCCACCCCCCCCATGTGGAGCCTGAGGCTCTGGGCGGGGCCGGGCGGGGCAGGGAGCACGGCCACGCCCGGCCACGCCCAGCCTCGCCCTGGCACCGCCGCCCTCGTGTCCGTGCGGGCGGCGGGCGCGCGCTGGGAACTAACAGGCGCCCCTGGCGTTTGCATGCAGTCATTGCATTCAGCAGATCCTGGAGGCCGTGCTGCACTGCCATCAGCTGGGCGTGGTCCATCGCGACCTCAAGGTGAGTGCTGCTGCCCCGCCGCCCGCCCCGGAGCAGCGTCCCTTCCCAACAGGGCCTCCAGCAGCCGGAGCGCAGACGCTTCCCTCTTCTTCCTTTTGCCCTTTGGTTGGTTTTGTTTCTAAATCGGCTTCCTGTGTGCGCTCGCCGGAGGAAGTGTGCCTGTACAGCACCTCTTGGCAGCACCAGGGAGAACAGGAGGTGCTGGGCAAGCGTTGGGTGTATTTGGTGAACACACAGTCTTCCTCTGTGCCATCCAGAGCTTTTGGGGCGGGGCGTGGTGGGAGTTCTCCATCTCTCATCAGCATAACTTGGAGTGCTTCTGGGAAGCACAGTAGCCTTTGTGTGTCATGCATCTTAGTGACGGAAGGCCGACTGCTCTGGGACTGCTGGCACAAGGACCTCTCTCTCCTCCAGATGGTGACTGGGCTACAGAATGTCTTTAGAGCACGGGAGTTTCTGCAGTGTTCTCACCACAGTCACCCGAGGAGTCCAGCTCCTTCCAGACAAACTTTAGCGTTGGGATAGAAACTTCAGAAAGGAAACTCTTGTGTTGAGAAGAGCATTCCCTCTTTCTTATTTGGGTACTTGCCCAAATGGCTGGAGACGTCTGCTGCAGGAATGTTCTCTGCATTTAGACCGTGCTGGCATGGAAAAAAACAAGTCAAGATCATTTTCTTTTACTGTGAGGTTCAGACAGACAAGGCTGTCCCACAGCTGGTAGTAAGCTCTCTTTGTGGATAAGGGAAAGGGCTTAAGTTGGGTACTTGGGCTTCACAATCCTCAAGGAAAAGAAGATTGTTTATTTTGAAATCCAACAGAAGTGCACTGTCTGAACTATCAGAAGGCAGTGAAAATGTGGTGTGTGGGCTAAGACAACAGAACACACTAATCCCTTCTGGCACAGCTTCTTGGGCTCTTGTTTTCTTTTCTTGAATGAGTTATGGGGAGCAGGGATTTCCTCCTAGGAGAGGAGTTTTCTAGTGGTTATCATTAGTAATAATGTTGGAATCAGAAAGCCATCGTCTTCCTTGCCATCCCTCACTCCCAAATAAACAACCCTTATTACCTGAATGTATAAAGTCTCTGCTGTTGTCCTACAGGAACATAAAGGGTTATGCTCTTTTTAAATGAAAGGATTTCAAATTTGTCCAGCTGCTCCAGCGATTCCTGTCCTCACCATACAGGCAGTACTATGCTTCCAGCATCAGAAGGAATTTAAAAAGCAGGATTGTAGCCATGCAAGCTGACAGAATAAGGAACGTTTTCTAGTACTTTTCATACATTCACACAAAACAACTTTTTCTTTGGAAATGCATGAAATCCAGCTGTTCCCCGCTCCAGACCATGTGTGGATTTTTTATTCTGTCAAATCCAGGATGAATTGAAAAAACAGTGAGAAAAAGTGTTTCTGCCAAGCTGTGGTGCCCGGTTTCATTTCTGAAAGTGAAAACTTGAGGAAGAAGAAAACTATCCTTCTTCAGTTACTACTTTGTGGCAAAAGCCAAAAAACCCAAAGACTGAAATGACAGACTGTGGTGAAATCCCAGCAGAACTCCGTGTGCCGAAGAGAAGATGCCAAGGCCCAAGACCAGAACTGCAAGACATGTAGAAGGTGGTTGTGGGCTGGCATGGATCCTCAAACCGCAAAATTTGATGGATTTTTTTTCCAATAACTCGGTCCACAATTTGATGGCATATTTGGGGGTGTGGAGGGCAATGAGATAAGATTTTAGATTATCTCCTTTTATTTAACTTTCCTTCTATTGTAATTTAGTAGCAAGTGGAGAGGAGCTTTTGCAGCCCCTTATGAGCTGCAGAAATGCTCGTTGCTGCTCTGTTTGTAATCAATGGTGTAAGTCAGAATGGTGGTGGAGCCTAGATCCAGAAAAAAACCAACCTGTCTTTAACAGCCAGTAAAAAGTGCACTTCCAGGTGGGAATTCCAGTTCTTGTCAGGCAGCAGCTTCGCTGCTTTCGTGAGACTCTGTGATTACGGCCCTCTTGCCCTCCCCCAAAAAGCGGCTGCTCTGGTTACATTCAAGGACAAACACACAGAGCCATAAGTACTTGATGTCTTAAGGATTAAAGACCTTTGGAAAAACACGACATAAATCAGGTTAATTTATTTGTAAGTAATTTTAGCAGTTAACACTACCATTCTGCATGCTTGGCTGCAGCCCATCCCCTGGGAGCACGAGGTGACACCGTTGAATCCAGAGTGCGAGTCCTGCGTGGCCCACGCTGGGCTGTTAATGTTTTCCAAGTAATTGCAGCCATTCCAAGTTAATGCATGATAATTAGGCAGCGTGCCTCTCATCAGCCTCAAATGACAGCTGCATGTTGGTTAAGTGCACGGTCCCACTCGGTGTTGTCCAGAAGGCTCTTGTCTTTGGCATGGGAGTAAATCAGGAATTCTGGTGGAACATACATCTGACAGTGGTGTTTCTGCACAGCACTGTGATTGGCAAAGCAAAGACACAGAAGGGAATTAAAAAAAACATCCCAAGGGGAAATAGAAACCACCAGCAGCAGAAAGCACAAAACTCTTGTTTTGAAGGAAATCCCTTTTTGGGAAGCGTTACGTGCTCAGTGGGGTAGTGCTCGTGTTCCGTCCAAGAAGGTGAGGCTTTTCACTGCTGCTGGCTTGCCTGAAGGTCACAGCCAAATAGGATCATCCATTGCTTTAAGAGGTTTATATAAGAACAGAGTTCTAGGAATTAATTGCTGTGAACTTCTCTCACTCTGAGAGGAATCTTTCCAGATCTCTGTGACTGTACGTTGAAATTAGTGTCATTAAATGGCAAGGAGTGTGACGTTGCTTAAATCAGTGTTGGTGAACCTAGAGAAGAGTCCTCAGCTATGCACTCAGTGTGCCATATAATGTAGGTGAGGTGATTATTGGTAAAGTAAGTGAATATAAAAATTGTATTACCTTAATTTCTCAGTTTTTTAAAAATATGGCAGTAGATCATCACGTAACTGGTGATGAAAAATTTTTAACGTCTGTTCTATAACAGAGCAACAAAAGAATAAGTGAGGGAATGGTGTTTGTAAATTGCTGAAAAAATGTGCCTTTACAATTTGATAAGAGGGTAAGAAACACCTTTAGACTAAAGAGTTTGTCAGAGCCAGTTGTGTTGTTGATGAATACAAGTAGCACAGTGGCTGAGGTCTTAATTAGGCTCAAGTATATATTGCTGGATACCTGACATGTATTAAAGATAGCCTTTGCTGAAAGAAGCTTATGATCTTAATTGTTTCCAAACTCAGTACCTGCATGGGATTAACTGTAATCACATAAATAGTCCCTTGGAAACGATATGATTGCTGTTGGATTTACCAGGGAATACATATTTCAGAGTTTGCAGGATTGGGTCCTCAGTGCCAGGCTGGATACAGTGAAGTCCCTTGTCATAGACCACTTCAAAAATTGCTTCTGAAGAGTCACAGCCATAGCCTTGAAAGTGAGATTTTGTTGTTCTGTAAATGTAGAACAAAACCTTTTTTAAAAAATCACAGAGATATGAAAGAAAGAAATGTCAAGAAAATACTATGCCAAAGGTCACGGTTCTCTGAAATAATCTGTGGAGTTCTGCAGTGAGTTATTTGGTTTTTTAAAAGTAAACATTCATACAATGAAGTTGTGTTTGGACAATTTGCATTTGATGTATTTGCTAGTTGAGGATTAAAGGCTACATTATGAACAGTGGAAAGAACACCATTGTTGTGTTCATGTTTTTTATGTTTCCTTTAACTGTGCGAGTGTACTGGCGCACTTGATTTCAGATGTGACCAACGTCCCCTAAAAAAAAAGCCAAGTGGGGGCTTTCACTGTTATTTCTAAAGGTTCTCTGCAGGCACAAATGTGGGTGTGCTGGTTTTGCTGAAGGATTTGTGATGTCAATACACCTGCCCTCTAAATATAAATATAATCATAGGGCTGGGGCTGCTAAACTGGCATGCAAAACATTTCTGTTTGACAGAAATGCCTAATCCTGCAAAACTGCATAGGTTAGGCTGATCATCACAGAATCCATGTCTTTGGGGGAGGTTCTGCCACTTTTTTCTGGTAGGGAATCTCTGGATTGTCCTGTCACAGGAATGGGCGTCACAGTTCCATACTCCCACCGTGGCCGACTCCTCTCCACACTGTCCTTAGTCTTGCTGTCATGGGCTCATGAAGGCTCTTTACAGGCCTGCTGGCTCTTTCCAAGTAGGAATGGGAAGTGCAATTTTTGCAATTTCATGGAGAAAACTCAGGGGGTTTTTCCTCTTTTTCACTTTTCTAAGTATTTGATCTTTTCCAGACTACCGTAACTAAAAAAAAAAAAAAAAATGAAAACCTGTCTAAAATGTACTTACTTATCTTCTCATCTCGATTTTTTTCTCTCTCTGAATAAAGCCTGAGAACTTACTTCTAGCTAGCAAATCAAAGGGAGCAGCAGTAAAACTGGCAGACTTTGGATTGGCTATAGAAGTCCAGGGAGAGCAGCAAGCTTGGTTTGGTAAGTAGATATTATTTTTTTTCTCACCATTTGTTCAGTGTAGCCATTAAACCTCCCAGCTCTCACCCGGGTGTAAAACATGGATGTAGAGCCTGGGAGGGAGATGGGTGGCTTCCCAGCAGGTGCTCAGATGAATAAGACAGTAGGTTAATACTGCTGAGTGTACCTGCCCAGTCATCAAAACGTTCCCTGTCAGCTGGAGACACCTGAAAATT
This sequence comes from Neopelma chrysocephalum, assembly GCF_003984885.1. Classification (NCBI taxonomy): domain Eukaryota; kingdom Metazoa; phylum Chordata; class Aves; order Passeriformes; family Pipridae; genus Neopelma; species Neopelma chrysocephalum. The sequence continues at coordinate 564,758 of NW_020897739.1, read as the reverse complement.
TCATTCTGAAGCACTTCAAAATGTGACTTGAAGGGAAAAAATAAGGGAGTTGAGTACCTGAGGCTGTAGACAGATACTAATTACAGAGTGCTTGTTACAGTTAACAGCTGCCTAAAGGAAAATATTGGAAAATACTGAATGCTGGTCATTTTAAACGACAGGACATGTACAAACATGATGCACGTGTCTCACATACCGCCTTCCAAACAGGTGTCAAGCACAGGATGAAAATCTATTGTAAATCCCAGGTGGGAAAAAACACAGAATAAAATATTTATAGCAGCTGCCTTCGAGCAGCTAGAAAGTGCAGTTTGAAATGGAACCAAGTGCTTGTGAGCTTTCTGTGAGAGGTTGGAATGGAAGCACAAAGGTTTTTGTGCAGGCAGGGAGTTGGGATGTTGAGTGTTTGCAGGCGAGGCTGTAACTCCATGTAGATGCCCAGGCAGCACCGTTGGACATATGTTGGCAGCTTTATAAGCCAGCCTGTTGTTTTAAATCCCAGCCTTTATATAAATGGATTTCGGTAATCCACAAAAGACAGAGGAGATTGCTCTTGCACATCAGCAAATAGACCAGTACAAAAGGAGGGGAATGGAGACAAGACAAAACACAAGTGGTTTGTTATAATGACAGACATAACAGGTAAACAGGAAGCAGCTCAAGACAAAATCAGCAGATTGGACTTGACTTCAGGGACATTTTCTATGGTTGCAGATGATGCAAAGGAGGTTACAATTCCCTGTAAAATCCTGCACTTTATTTTTTGGTCATTTGGTTCTTGTGAAGTGCTTGGTTTAGACTTGTAGCATCATGAGAACTTGGTAGAAAGAAACAGAATGTCTTCAAAATATATATGTAAGGAAGAGTCAGCAAGCTAATAAGAAGAAAGTAGTCTAATGTGGCTCTGTTTTGTTTTTTTTTTTTTAAAGTGATACTTGTTCTGTACCTTTTTTGGAACTTCCTCTGCAAAATCTTTCCATAGTGGTCGGAGTGCCTTCCTTCAGCTCTAGGACTGCATTAACAGGGCAGAACATGAACTCCAGTGTACTTGATATTTTCAACTTTTTCTGACTTTCAGAAGATTTTTCTGCTTTCCCCTGGATTCTGCAGCACTTAGTGACTCATGGTGTGCTCTAACTATAGCTCTGCATCAGTGTGTTTTACTTTGTTTTTCCTTTTATTTTTCCTTTTCTCTTTTTCTGGGTGTAGTCCCCTGGTGTGATGGTTCCTTTCCTGCTTGTGCCGTGGCTGTGCCTCAGCAGGAAACTGGCTCGAGCTCTGTGGGTTTGGATACAACAGGATTCTTTCCTGGTTTGCATGTTTGCAAAACAAACCTCTTCTTTGCCTATTTGTAGAAAGTGTTACTGGGTTTGGTTAAACCTCCCACCCTCTTAGGAAGTGTTTGATGTACTGGGAAGGTGTGAGGCAGATGAACTCACCAAAGCAAGGACTTTGTCCTGTCCCTCTGGGCACTTATTTAAATCAAACAATGATAGGAGTCTTCAAGGTCCCTTCCAACCCCAACCATTCTATGATTTTATGTAGTAAAACCATACCAGTTATTTCTGCTTAGATCCATTCTGTTTCTTCATCAAGAGATAAATTTAGCTAAGTCCTATATTTACTTCTGCTTTTAAGTTTATTTTCAAGTGATGCATGGTAATGTTCAGTGAGCTGTGGTAAGTTTTAAAGTCAAGGCAACATTATTTCCCCTTTAAAATGAGCAAAAATATTAATATGGAGCACTACATCCAAAAGGGATATGAAACAGCACTCTATTTAAAGCTACTTAGAACATCTATATTTCAGCTTCTCCAAGGAGCTTAGGATGTGTTTCCTGTGTGATAGTACTCCTTAACAATTCATGGCTCTCATATCAGGAGACTGCAAACAACAAGCTGATTTTTCATGACCATATTTTAGCTCTTTTCTCAGTAGAATATACAGAATGTGTTCTTTCATTTCCTCCTCCCACTCCAAAATAATTGGGCAAAGGCTTCTTTTTCCTGTAGCTGTGCACTCTGCATGTTATCACCGTCTCTCATGAGTTTTGTGGAATCCAGCGTGGTATTGCACAAATGACACATGGCCCTTAGTGAAAGCCACCAAATTCTCACCTTTCAAGTTATTCCCAAGTATTTATTTTAGGCAAAGATGCTGGAAGGAGCAGACAGACTCACTGAAGTGGTGCAGACTGTTAATGGTCATTAAGTTTTTATCCCTTGCAGTGTCCTAAGAAAAGTAACATTTCTACCTCCGTTTTGCGTTGCTGCCAGGAGAAAGCAGCACTGCCGCTCATGAATAAAGGATGAGGGATGTATAAATTTTAAAGGCTAGATTGCTTCAGAGATGCTTTCTGTAAACTTTTGGACGGAGGTTTCCAGAAGTGGAACAACTTCACAGAAGTGGGTTTTGCAGTGGAAAGATTGTATAAAGGGACAGCAAAGGCTGGGAGAAGGCTGAGCCCGAGTCAGTGGACTTCATCCTAAGTAACACCCTTCAGAAAGCTCAGCCTGAACACCTCTGAACATTTACTTTGCCACCATCTGGCTTTGGCTGAATTGGGTTTTCACTTCCGTGTGAAGAATTTTGAATGCTGCTGTTACTCTCTTTTTTTTTTTTCTCTTAAATGACTTCTTTGCTTTTCTTAAATCTAACCTTACATGTTGTTTACTCACAAACCTGCCCTCCCATACCACTGAGCTGAACTCTCTAAAGGCTCCTTATGTTTACAAACATCCCTTGATTTTTGCAGAGCACGTTCAGCTTTTGACAATAGTTGCCTTGCCTTTTGACAGGCTTTGCTGGTACCCCGGGATACCTTTCTCCAGAAGTGTTACGAAAAGATCCTTATGGAAAACCTGTGGATATGTGGGCATGTGGTAAGAAATTGCTCCGAAATATGTGTTCAGTCCACTGTGGGGTGTTTTAAGGGTGAGAAATGACGTCCAGAATATGCTATATTCTGCATCAGAAAATCGATATTTAATAAAATTCAGTATTCATTGGATTTTTTTGTTATTCTCCCAGCTTCTTTTTAAAAACAATTATTTATGAAAGTGTGTTATAGTGGCATAATACACTTCCACAAAGTATTACAAAAATAGTTGCAGGTGTAAGGCACCTAACTAGTTAGGGAACATAACAGCTCATACTGTGAGCTGGGCCTTCGTTTTGGTTCACAAGCAGCCTAAGATTTGATCTGACCAATGTACCACAAGTGTAGGTATAAACTGCAAACTTAAATGTTCTGTAAACTGGAGTGCAGAGCTATTGGTGTATCATGCAGCTCTTGAAACAGTGTAGTGTGAGATACTGCTAAAAGTGGCAGCTCCCCAGCTGAGAACAATGGCTGGTTTCCTTATTTTACTTCTACCCACACTTTTTATTTGGTTGTATTTATGAAAGCACTTTTCTTTAGCCTCAGTGAATCACCTCTGTAAGACTAGCAGGTGGTCTTCTTAATTTCCTTTTGACTATATACAGATAAATTGCATTGCCCAAGTTTTCTTTGCATGAGATTAGTTAGAACATGATCTTGCACACACTGGTAGAAGCCATGATAAAACTAGAAGTAAAAAAGGCATTTTCCAGGGACATCCAGAATCATGGAATGTTATTTCTCCATCAGTTCAGTTTTTTGGTGTTCCTGATCTGATGTTATGTCAGATGCTCATTAATGCCCCTGCTTTCCATAGGAGCTTATCTTGTGAACCCCACTTTTCTATTTTTCCCAGTATGAACAGGGACAGTATTTTCCAGTGGCTGGGATAACACTCTTGAAGCTTCTGTTTTCCACAGTTTTTAGATGCAAAATTTCTGGAGTTTGTCTCTTGAAATCCCTTAAACCTGGTCTGGCTTTTCTGCAGGAGTCATTCTGTATATCCTCCTGGTGGGATATCCTCCGTTCTGGGATGAAGACCAGCACAGGCTTTACCAGCAGATCAAGGCTGGTGCTTATGATGTATGTACCATGCTCTGCCTGTTGGGTTATTTGTAATTGTACCTCAAAATAGGAGCTTTATAGAGTGAAAGGTGAAATTAGAATATTTTCCCTAATGTTTGCATATCTTTGAGTCACACCAAATAGTAAATATGATTTTATTAACATGAACCTTATTGGAATATGCTAATTTTAGTCTTATTTCTGCTGTATTATCTTATGCTGTTGTATTGCCCACCTCTGGAAATACAAGCTACTCTAGAGCTTTGCAAAAGGAATAGTTTCATTAAAGACAGGTACTCTGACAAAAAACATTACAGCTGTTGTTAAGTAAGAACTGATGAATTGGTGGCATATGAATTTTACACCATCATCTATTCATATTACATTAAACAGACAAAGTGCTGTTTGTCCCCAGATTTAAGCAATTGGTGAATGAAGAGAAAAGGACAGAGCCTTATGATTTTTAAGCCCTTATTCTAATCCAGTAGTGGATCCTTAGGTGAAGTTATGTAAAGATTGTACGAGATAATGTGCTCTTGCTCATTTTTTTCCTGAAGTTCCCCTCACCAGAATGGGACACGGTGACTCCTGAGGCAAAAGACCTTATCAACAAAATGCTCACCATCAACCCAGCGAAACGTATCACAGCATCAGAAGCACTAAAGCATCCCTGGATCTGTGTAAGTAATTCCCCCAGATTTCACAGGAGAATTGGGCAGACAAGGCAGTGAAAGAGTTCAGAGGATAATTCCTGTTGTTACTCATGCAGCTCTGTAACTAGAAATTGTAAAATTGTAGTTACACAGATACAGTCAGCAGTGGTGTATATTGAGATCTCAACCTGAAGTAATACTTTTGCAGAAATTAACTCTTTTGCCTTGACTTTGTGGTGCAGAAGTTCACTGCCAAAATTAGAGTGCCATTTTAAATTCTCAGTGGAAAAAAAAAATACAAGCAAGTGGCTTTGAGTTCGATAATGCTTTGCATCTTCTTTTCCCTGTAGTCATTCTGATAAGTGTGAAATGTAAAGGCAGGAAATCAAGAGACTTCTAAAAGTCAATTTGCAGGTAGCAGAGGCTGCCTGGTTGCTCCTGGATCCAGGACTGCTTTCCAGTCCTCAGTATATTCCACACTGTGATTTTCAAGAGGACTTTACACATAGAAAAGGCTCATAAAATGAGCACAGTTGCATAGTCAGACAAGGTAGATGTTCAAGGCCCAAGTTTTGGACCATGTGGGTTGGGATATGTGAGTTGTAGAGTAACTAAACTGCTGAACAGCTGGCTGGGTGCCTTAAAATAATTCTTTTCTTCTCCTCTCAGCAACGTTCTACTGTTGCCTCTATGATGCACAGACAAGAGACTGTAGATTGCTTGAAGAAATTCAATGCAAGAAGAAAACTAAAGGTAAGACTGAAAACTTGTGCTTGTGCTCCATGTGTAAAACAGATGGTCTCTAAGTACATTTTTTCTTGAATATTCTGCTTAAATGAACTATTGATAGGTGGTCAGCTTTTGGCATGAGGATCTTAAAAGCTTGTTCTTTTGGATTATCCTTTGTTTTCTCCTGGCCAGACAGGATAACTTTGTAGATGTGAGCTTTTCTAACGTGCACGTTACAAATAAACTGCTGTTCCTCCCCAAGAAAAGGAACCTGAGGGTTGCTAGCAAAGTCTGTTCCATATTCATACCTGTATTTTGCTGATAATTGCTGTGCCTGTGGGTACTCATGGCTTGTGCTTTACGTACTCAGAAATGGCAAATATTTGAGATTATCAAGTGACTGATAGGTGTGTAATTAAGATTAAATGACAGTTTATGCTCTCATGACACGGCATGTGAGAGGTAATGCCCAGGCAATCCATTCTTTCAGGGTTAATTCAGTAATTGCTGTAATTTGCACCTGTTTTCCTTTTTGTTGTGTTGTATCACATTCAGACCTTTACACAAGTGTGATGCTAATTTGAGAAAATGTGTGTGTACACAGGGGGCCATTTTGACAACAATGCTGGCTACCAGAAATTTCTCAGGTATGTTCATTGAGCTCCAGATTAATGCATTCTTTATGTTTTGATGTCTGTGGAGACCCAATTCTGATTAGGATTCATTAGTACAGAAAGATCTCTGTTATTCAGGGAGCATCTAAATATGATATATCTAAAGTTGTTTTCTTGGCAGAAGTAATCAAAATTTAAACTATTTGGGCCAAAGAGGTTCTCTTGTAGGTGACAGTTTGATTTTTCTGTAGAAGCTGAGCTCCTTCCCTGCTTTTTGATTGTTACCTGTCAAAAGACAGTGTTTTCATGGCTGTTTTGGTGGAGGAACATTGAAAGTTCTGCATAAAGCTCCACATGCATAAGTCTCACCAAACAACATCTAAAAACTTCTTTTTATTATGTGACATGTCATTCCATGATTCTGTTGCATCCTGTATTAAAAAATAAAATAAATACACATTCATTTCTTTATTGCTTTGCTAAGGAGTAAGAAACATTGTAACATGAGTTTTTCTATTCCTTCTATTCTAGTGCCCAGCAGTGCTTAGCTGGGTATAAAAAGAGTTGTTTCCTCTTTATGAAATCATTTTGTAGTGACATCCTGGAGATTTCAGTCTTTATGCTAAACAAATTTTAGTAACAAAAGCTGAAACACATTTGCTGTTAGTAGAGTTAGAATTGTCCTTAACAGTAGTATTGCCAAAATCTTGATGCTGTGTTCAATTTTTCATTTTGCCATTCGAGATTTCGAGTGAGTAGTGAAAAAGAACACCAGATTTAAACATCAGTAATTCTGCTTATCCTCCTACTCTGTGATGTAACTGTTGGAGTGTAACATAAATTACTGTACAGACAAAAACATGGCAGTGCTTTGGGCATGTTTTGAATAATAATAAGCACTGACTCATCCAAAAAAAATTACATAATCATGAATGCAAGAGCAACTTGTTCAATTTGCATAGTATTTGAAATACAATTTCTTTCTTAGTCAGTTCCTTTATTTAATACACACCTAAGCACAGAAGATTACATTTATTTAAATTACCTTGAGTTAGTGCTTAATGAATTGCCAGTGTCTGCCAATTCACTTTAAAGGTGGGAAGGCTGTAGGCTGCACATCTTGTAAGAATGAATTACTGTTAAATATCAAACAAATAAATCATTCCTCATCCCTTTTCATAACTGTCACTGTCTATATGTGTGAGGGTCAAATTCAACTTCCACAAACCAAAAAAGCTGAAGTAGTTCTAAAACAGTATTTCAGCATGAAAAGCAAGCAGGGTTTTTGGAACTTTTTTTTCATTTTATTTTTTTCACTTATCATCCCATGTTTTACACCATAATGACCCACATTTTTTCTTGGTGACATTTTACTTTTTCAATTTATTTATTCACTGTATTTCATTGCAAAGCATGCTGTTGAAGGTCATTTGTCCATAACGATGTGGTTATAAAAGTGTTTTATTTTCCTTTTTTTTTTCTTCTTTTTATGTGGAATGTATATTTCTTGTGAGGTAAGACCCTCAGCACGTGAAAGGAACATCTTTTCTCTCTTCTGAATCTGAGCTGCTGTTTGTCCTCAATCACTTTAATTTCTCCATGTTGTCACAACACCACTCCCTTTCAGTCTGCTTTCTGGCCTATTAGTGCTGCCTTAGGTTTTATTTATAGCTCTTGCTTGTAGTTGCAAGAAATCTTTCATTGTGAGCTTAATTTAGAATCTGCTGATTGCTTCGCTCCTGCAAATTCTTTAAATATTTGATTTGTATGCAGTATCTGTGATTAAAGAATGATGAGTCAAAATACTATTAAAAATACATTCCAAGCCAAAAGCACCAGGGGCAGCTGAGCACAGAATATGTCCTGTAACATGGAATACTGAATAATAATCCACCCTGGGCACACTTGGAAGGACATGCTGGCAGTGCCATACACACAACACTTGTTGTTATTGCTTTTGGTACCCTGGCTTTCATTCACTTCTTTACACAGAACATATAATGTTTGTTAAACATTAATAAAGAACTCACAAGTGTCATGCACAATTTTAGCAAAAGGACCTACAGCAGCCTGTTGGAATTAATTTATGTTTTCCCATATTTTTTGTAAGGGCTAAGGGTATAAAAGAGGCTTTGAAAGCAGTTAACTTCTGGGATTTTTGGCCTTAGGTTTCAGAAATAGCTCCTCCCTTTTGCTTTCCCTAAATGAATTCCTGAAGTTAATAGAGTGCCCACAGTATTTTTGGGAATGTAAAAGCTAAAGCCCTGTAGCATCAGGTTCTGTAAGCACACATTTCAACAGGGAGTGTCCTACCTCAAAAACGTATGGAAAACAATTTGTTTTCAATATTTACTTACGTGTTTCTGTAAATAAAAGCATTCAGTGGTCCAGGCAAATTTATTTTTGTTCATTTTAGTTGTAAGTCACGGCGTTGTGGGAGTTTTAATGGTGGTGTTGGCTGATGTCCATAATAATTACACTGGAGGGCTGATGTATTAATGAAATTATAGAACATTAACCTGGCTTCACTTTCCAGGTTTTTTCATGTAAGCAACACAATAATGGAGATAAGTAATTTCTGGATGGTTGCTGGGGTGATCCTGCATTTTCTGTGCTCTAAAATGAGCACTTAATGCAGATGTAGCTGGAAAATAAGCCACAATTACAAGAATAAACTTCAAATGTAAACTGAATACTCAGTATTCAGCCTCAGCCAGTCTGAGCAGCCTTAGGCTTGCAAGGTCCCATTGGTTTGGGGTTTTTTTTAAAGATAAGGATGGCAGGAATGATGAGATCTCCCTTATATACAGAACAGGAATTTCTTACAGCCTAAGCTCTGGAACACTTTCTGATGGGAAGATTGGGTCATAAACAACAATAAAACCCAAATCACGCCGGGCTCGTTGTGTAATTTATTATTCTCCAAGTCTTTGGCAGTGAGTCATGAAGCATTCACGCTTTAGTGAGTAGTTTATTTGGATGTGGTAGGTCAGCCAGTGTGGATTTCTGCTGGAAAAACGTTTTCAGGTTCAGAGCTGCGCTGTGCGTGTTCGCACGTTAGCCCTCCAAATTTAGGAATTCAGAAGGATCTGATGCCGGTTTCAAGTGGGGGAATTTAAAGCCTGACACATTAATAATGTTAAGGCAAATGAAATGTTGCCCATCAGACTCCACTGCTTTTGAAGAGTTTTGATCAACACACAACACAACTGAGAAAATAGCAGGTTTTCTTCATTAGAAGCTGAGGGAAAGCCTAGGATTTGTTATTACTGACTGCTGGCAATCAACACTCCAAAACAAATTGTCCCTCCTTTCTTATTTCTCCTGACCTTTCACACGAGGAGACTGATGCTGTCCTGGTGGGAAATCCCCAAAGGTGGAACAGAGAGCATTGCACCTTTTTTGTCACTGTCATATTAATAACATCATTAAGATACTCTGCGAACCCCTGGTCCAAGTCCCTGCCATCAGAACAATATTTTTTTCATAGTTATATCAAACTATCCCATCAGCAAATACAAATATATTGCAGTTGAAAAAATGAATATATCCAAAGCTGCTGCTTTTACACTCACCTTGCTTCCATTTCCTCTCTGCCACCCAAGGAGCTCTCTCCTTGTATAAGTACAGTTAACCTACGGCTTTAATCGGTGGAAAAAGAGTTGTGTGGGGATCTAAAGGATTGGTAGTTTCTTAAAGACTTCATTTCTCAGAGCAACAAAAGGAGGAAATCAAAGCTGAGCACATGTCTGGAGCTGGGAGGCAATGGGGGTTTGCTGGGTGAGCTCAGGGGGACCCACCTGACACTGAACTTATTTGTTTCGTTTTACAGCAGCCAAGAGTTTACTGAAAAAGCCGGACGGAGTTAAGGTAGGTTTAAAACATATTGTAGTAGTCACCACCTGCCTGTAACTTCTGCCAGGTTTTAGGATTGATTATTGTTTCTTTCCTCCATAGAATTTGTTCATAAGTGCTTCTCACTATGTAAATGAAGTGGTTAAAGTTAGTAGGTGAAGCTTAAGTAAAAGGAATAGTTGCAAAACAAGCATTAAATAAGCAGAAGATAGAAAACTACCGGAGAAAATGCTTTTCTTGCTATTTTAATGAAGGATGTTTGTGTAATTAATGACTCAAAGTTATTAATTAGCTTATAATAATGGTTTGTTGGTGGGCACATTAGCTTTGTAGGCATCAGTGTTTATCTGCAGCTCTATTGCCTCTGTGTTTCCCCTTGACTTTTCCTTTAGATTTCATGGAAGACCAAAAGTTTTTTGGGTAGGCTTGGCTCCACATGAGGTGTATTCTGCCAGATGTACTTGCTATATTTGGCAGAACTTGAGGGGTTTACTATCTCAACAAATCAGCTCTCCCTGACTAAGAGACCTTGCTAAGAAGGGAACATTTTGGCAGCTTTCGTACGTGATTTAGAGCTCCTATTCTCACGTCACCAGGCCCTGCAGGAGGAGAGATGCCTCACAAATGAACGTTCTGGATAAATACTGGGAAAAAAAGACAGGGAAAAAAAAATCACTTGGCAGGAAATATAATTTATTTCTTTTCTCAGAGGATTCCTGAAGACTATATAAGATAATATAATGCCTCAAGCTTTCATTATAACATTCAAAAGATATTCTTCTGTGCTCTGTGTGTCTTTGAAGTGAATTTTAATTTTCTATTTAATCTTAATGTCTTATTTTAACAAAGCATTATGAATACTTGTTTAAATACTAGATTCACAGTATATTTGTACCTATTCTCTGACTTGTGCACACTTTTCTGGTCAAAAAAATCATGAGCCTGACCTAAAATCAAATGAGTACACCACGATTTCAGTGCTTCTCACTGCCAAGCAGTAGATATCCTAGTTCCACAGAGAAGCACACATTCAGTACTATTCTATCTCTCCTGTGGAAAACCCTTAACATGTTTCCTTGTGGAATAAGTAAATTTTATGCACTCTTCTCTGACCAGCTTTTCCTTTTTAAATATCATTCCTCCTACAGGTCCACGATGGTATTTGTTCTACCTCAATTCCAATTATAATATGGGAAACAATTGTTGCCAAAATTTTGCCTAAATTGCACTCATTGGGATTTGATACTTTGGATTTCAGCACGTTATGTGTCAGCTGTTTATCTGCATGGTCATGTGGAGCAGAGGGAGTAAATTTACATCTGGGGAAGTCTGTTTTTGTTGTTTCTGTGACTGAGCTACTGTAAACTCCGTAGCATTTTTCCACCCCTTCCTACAGCTTAAGCTGTCCTTTTCTTATTTAAAAAAAAAAAAAGCCAAAAGAGAAATATACTGTACTCCATGCATTGATACTTCAAATCCAACCAGTCACGTTTTCTTCTTTTCCTTTCTCTCTGACTGGTCAATTCAGAAAAGGAAGTCCAGTTCGAGTGTTCAGATGATGGTGAGGATCTTTATCGACAGATTTTTTTTTTTTTCCTCCTGTGAAACGTTCACACTTAGAAACCAAACAGTTGCATTTAGCTTTGTTAACATACTGTGAGAAGCTGCAAGACTTTAAAGTACAACCCTGTTGAGTTTTAAGCCTGCAGTTGCTATATGCCATCCACAGTGAATCGTTCTGCCGTTCTTTCGAGCAAGTCTTTAATTGTTTTTTAACCTGGGGACATAAGAAAACAAAAAAAGTGGATGTAACATCAGCCAATGCAGCTGTCCGTAGTAAATAAGAATAGTAACAAAACAGTAATCTTGTAACAGCCTTCTCTTCATTTTTAAAACCTCCTTATTTTAAAAGCTAATAGTATTAATATCATAGAATGTAACCACGTTGCACAGTGAAATAGTATTGCATTAATTGAGCTGCTGTAGCCCACGATGCCATGCTAAATGCTCAGGAGTAAAAAACCTGATTTCCCAGCCTTTCCATACTACAGTTTCCCAGCCAGCTTCCTTCACAGCTCAGGACCGTGTGTCACAAGATGTCCCCACTGACAATCTCAATAACTTTTCTTCCTCCTCAACCCACTCTCCGAGACTTGTGTTCATTTGGCCTCCGTGATGCCACACAGTAACTTCCTCTGATCCCGTTTGTTGTGGGTTTGAATCTGAGCTGGGAGGTGTTCACGGTGCTGGGCTGTGCCATCAGCAGAGAGAAGGCAAATACCCCTCATCCACACCTTTCTCTGGGAAGCACAACTCCTCAAAAAGCACAAACTGCTGGTGAGGTCTGAGCAACCGTGCAGTTTTGTAGGAAAATCACCTGTTATTTGGGTGGACACAGAATTTCAGCGGTGTCCAGAGGAGGATCACTGGAAAAGTACAGTGTGGATGTTGCCAGGATCCCGAACCGTGCGTTAACTTTTTGTGCCATCTGAAAGATAAAGCCCCAAGATACTCATTTTGTTTCTTAAAAATAATTTCATAACATATGACAAAAGACCACTGATGATTCCTACAGCCATGCCCAGCTGATTGGAGCGTGTGTGTGTGTCTGTCCTGCACTCTCAGACCTCAGACTGGGACTTTTGGCGAGTGATGCCTTAGCAAAAACTTCTTCACAAGAAGTAGAAGGTCACTGGTTAAGCACAAATCAGCTTTAGAATAACTGTTCCCTATGAAAATATTTTCCTCCTTTTGGAGTGATTTCCCTTTGCTGTTAAAAATACATGTAAAATACACCCCATGTGTTCATAAATTAATGTGTTTGTGTTCTATGAGAGAGAAAACATGTACAGCTTATTGCTGTTTTCTCTCAGAGTTTCAAAGGGTTTCACCTTTTTTTGTTTACACGGACAAAATAGCTGTGTTTTGGATCACATTATCTCTCTCTGCTGTTACTAATGAATGCTGGATTCTCGATATCTTACTGAAGAAGTTTTGAATGTGTTTCCTGCAGCTCTCAGCAGTAGTTGCAATGGATATTGTTTATTTTTATAGGGCTTTCACCAAGGGATTATGGACCCAAGCCTGCTCTCCTTACTCAGGCAAAATTAAAGTTGAAATTTGATTAAGCTGTTTCCATTATGTATTCAACAACAAGCATTCATTTGGCACATCACTCTCGTTTTTGTATTAAGCTGCTACTGAGTAAGACTATATGAAATCTGGTGAAATCTTCATTTCTTTCCACATGTTTTTTCTTTCTGCCTTTTGTTAGGGCCTTTTTATTTGTAGTCTCTCCGACTACACTGTCATAAAAATATGAATCTGTACTTATGCAATTTGATATGTGATTTTTCTCTTGTTTGGAAGGTTTAGTTTGCTGTCAAGCAGCGTCGTTTGTGTTCTCACTATTCCACAGTTCTGCAGAACTTTCATTTACTGACATGGATGGGATGTTTTTAAAGTTTTTTCCTGAGTAAGGAGTTCAGGTTCTGCCCATCTCAGAATCCCATAGATATTAAAGCAAGGAAAATACTTGCCAATAATTATGTCTCCCCATGAAAGACTTTCTGCACAAAAGTATTTCTTCTCTCCCTGTATCAACTTCAGACGCCTCTTCATCTTAGGGCTGCAATTGTGAATAGATAAATGACATTTATTTGACAATAACAAATTGAGGCATAAACACTCTGAACTCAATAATAACTCCTCGTTTCTCTTAATGACAATTTCTGTGGAAAGACCATTGTTTAAAGTAACTGTTTCTCATCCTCCTACTGTAGAGCATCGTGAACTTTGATTTTGAATCAAAGGAAATTATTTTTATGCCATATGGGAGAACGGTTCCTATCACAAGTATTATCAAATAGCATTTAGTGTCGACATAATATTCCCTGATTAACTAACCAAACTGCTTTATATTCTTCAAAGCCTGTAAAATGCTGAGTAAGATCAGGAAATTTGCACTATGTAATTAATTACTGCAAATCCTGTTGACATTGCCATAATCTAGACATATCCTAAGGAAGAGTCACTTCAGCTGCAGCCTTAATTCCTGCAATCCACAAATCAGCTGCCACGCCTGGCCCAAAGTAAAATAATCATCAAAACCTGCTGAAGTTCCATGAATTTTCATTTCTTTCACTTCCGTGAACTTAATTACATTTCTAGAAAAATCCATTGACAAAACTATTTCAGCCTTTTTTTTTCCTTTGTTTTGCACATTTATTGCTAGGTACTGTGACTGGAAGGTTCAGTAGAGCCTTTCTTTTTTTGGATCAAAGTCTTTCCAGACAATATATATATCTTTACACCCAGCTCTGCATGCTGCTTTGGATTGCCCTTGTTAAAATTAGACGTGACCAAAATATAAGTAATATTTTTTCCTAATTACTGTTAGAGGAAAAAAATTACATCTTTCAAAACAATTTTATTATACTTGACTCTTGCTTCTTAGTGCATGTCAAAAGTGGCTCGGTACATTGTTTTTAGTATTTCTGTTCTTCCCATGCCATGGTATTAATGAAAGCTAAATCTTAAAAAATGGATTTAAAGAATCAGATACCTTCAAACTTACTGCTAAATGGCTTAATTTGAATTCATATTTTGTTTAGATATAAACCAGAAGTCTTGTAAAGGTGTAGTACTGTGCTAAGCTTAAGAAGTACCATGTAAAGTTCAGATATGTACTGATTGGTGAGGTAAAACTACAGATAGTATAGTGTGAAACCCTGCACTTCCAGGTTATGGTACCAAAATTGAAGGGCTGATCACACTGCCAATTATTTTTGTTGAGAATGACACCAAAAAAGCTAAAAGGGCACCAGTCTCTTTCTGGCATCAGTCATATTTATTCAGCTATGGAATCAGAAGCCAGTAGAACAAAATAGATTCCTGGAGAGCTATGAATAATGAAATAATCAAATATTATTTATGGCAGTGATAATTAATTAGAGATACAGAACTACAGGGTGCAATTGCTTAGTACTGTTGCATGTCACCAAATGGCTATTTAGGACTTTCTTCAGACCCGTATTAATTCTTTATTCTTCTTACATGTGATTAGCTGCTACTTAAGGGCTCTCTGTTCTGCTAAGTGTCACTGAAGTCATCTGTACCTTATATAGACCTTGGTGGAGTGGCTCTGCAGGACCGTGGGGAGGAGCTGCCAGTCAGCTCCCGGAGCTATTGTTAGTGCTCCTGCCAGTTCACAAGTTCATCTTTCTGTGATTCTTTATTTCCATATCTATATCTGTCCATAGATATCTATATCTGCCTATAGATGTTCTATACAGAGAGATATAGATAGGGTGCCTCCCGCCAGTTCTAAGGCCTGTCTGTTTCTATTTTCTGCATACCTACAGATAAACAACAAAACCAACGTGGTAACCAGCCCCAAGGAAAATATTCCTACCCCGGCGCTGGTATACCTGGAATTTTCCTTCTCATGCTATCTTGAAGTTTTTGACTGTCTTCTGTTTGTTATTCCTTCTTTTTTTTGTCTTTTTTATTTATTTATTTATTTATTTCCCCCTGCTTTTTCATGCATTTACTCTGTTTGCTTTCTAAAAACAGGTTTTGGAAAACCTTTTTTGTTTGAATTACGCTGTCTTATTTTTTGTGAGGAAGTCCATTAGAGCGTGTTTACTGACAGACAATGTTAAATGGAAGCTGAATGCGGTAGAGTCGTGGTGTTTGTAACCGTAGCTGAATTTTTTTGCATGCTGTGCCAGAAAGCGAGTAGAATGCGCTTGATGTTGCTCTTAGCTCTTTGCCTGATGACTGTTTCCACCTTTTGATGTTAACCTTTTCCACCCAAAAAAAATTCTAAAAAAAGCAGCTCTGTTATTTTCTCTGCTGTCTTAGCATTAAGTACTGATATCCAGGAGAGCTAACAGGATTATTGCTAGGCTGCCATAAAACAGACCTTATTCAGATTTTCATTCTGTGTTTCTGACAACTCTGCAGGACTTTGCAAGTCTTCTCTGGGATCAAGAGGCATCTAGAGCTAAACAGTTTTGCTTGTTTCTCTTCCATTTAAATCAGCAGGAGGCATTACTCATTAATAAGCTCTGTTAGGGACATATTTCTAATCAAAGTGATGTTCATGAATGTTTATTGCAGTCTTGCTTTTATTAGTAGCCCTTTTTCTCAGGCATCTCTGTGTCACAGGGCTCACAAATGGGGAAATGTGACATATTATTTCCCATGTGCATATATAACCTTGAAAGTGGGGGTGATTCACACCCACTGGGAGAGATGTTTCCTCTGGAATTTTTTGGAGCAGCTGGCACTGACTCATACACTAAGTAATTCCCAAGGACCAGCTAGCAGGTTTCATCCAGGAGTGGATGGCACTCTGTTCCTAGATGGAACCGTGCCCTATAGCCCGTGCTGAAAGTGTGCTGGCTGCCTGCCATTTCAAAGATTATTGAATCTTTTTTCAAGGCAGAAGGATTTGGGGAAATTACACTTTAAAATGACACGAAGATCTCTCTCGCTTGCTTTTATACTGCTCTGCCAAGGCAGCAATTGGTGGTAATTATCTCCTTCCAAAACACGGGAGTGTTTAAACATAGTTAACTTATTTTTAATCCTTATCACTTCCTCTGTATTTTGATTTGATCCCTTAATACTAATACAAGCAAACATGATTAAAGAAAAGGGGTGATTTGTGGCCACCCTGCCCGGCCTGGCTCAAGCAGGAGAGCACAGGAAGTGTTTTGCCTGCCCTGGTGGAGAAGAGCCTCTGCAGGTCTCCAGAGCTTCAAAGCCCTGCACGCATCAGTCCTGAATAAGGTCTCTGCATGCTGCTGCATTAGGTGAGATGGCCTTTTTTGCTGGCTTGCTGTTGAGGAAATCTGTGTTAGAGACATCCAGTTTCACCCTCTGGCGACAGTTAATGTTTGTTTTAACTCTTGTCAGTGTTCAGCATTTGTGAGCTGGCTCTTCTTGCACTCCCTCACACCGATGAAAATGTATTTACCAATGGGAACTCTTTCTCTCTTTATTTTGTTCTCGCTCAGGAGCCCCAAACTACAGTAATCCACAACCCTGATGGAAATAAGGTATTCAGAAAGTATCAACTCCATCTTGCTTTTTCACACCACACATTCCATCCACCACTATTCCACAGCTAAACAGGGCCGTTCCAGGAATTTCTGAAGGAAAAAAAAAATCTCATTCCTGCGTTTGTTGCACGTGGTGTCTCTCGAGCCTGTTTCCCATCGTGTCCATGTGCTGGGTGCTGAGCTCCTGGAGCTCTCGGGGCAGTCGGTAGCGGTTGGCAGAGCCCAGTGCCCTGCTGTGCTCAGAGCGTGCTGAGATGGTCCTGACGAGTTTGACGTGCAGTTGTCACCTCAGACAAAGATGTCACTGCAGTTTATCCCACCTGCTGTTTCTCAGCATGCTCATACACCCTGTGGTCATGACGTGTCTTTTGCACAGGACTTTGGTTCTCTTCCATAACATCACTGAGCAGTTTCAAAACAATTCTCACATTTCAAGTGCCGAAGAGGTCTTTTGATTTTTCACGTGTTTCCTTCATGCTCCTTTCTTTTTCATGTGTATTGTGATGTTTGCGTCTGGCAGCTGATCCCTAAAACGTGTTTTGTTTTGTTTTTTTCATGCATGGACTTGAAAAGGGCCAGGAAATGCCATCATTTACATATAACACATGTTCCTAGGTTTCCTGGAAAGAATTTGCTCTTCAACAAGAATTTCCCTGTTTGCAGTGTTGACTTAAAGAATTGCCATCTCATTTATCTAGTCTTAACTCCCTGTGGTTATTTCCTAAGAGAAGGATTGGATCTGAGTGACAAAATAACGCATGCAGACATTCCTCAAGCATGGAAGTGCTGATGGTGTGCATTGTGCTCGTGTATCCCGTTCCTTTACATCCCCTGCATCTGTCCAACACAGAACTTCTGGGTTTGTGTCACTACTTTTTCAGCTCCCCAAGTTTAAACTCGTAGGCAACGAGCAGCCTGTGTTTGAACACCGGGCTGATCTTTCTAACTGAAGTCCACTAAAGCCCAGGAAACCCAGATAAAATATTGGCATGACTACATCTACTTGATTTTATTATCTAATCTTAGCAATTAAGATGCTCAATGTCCCGAAAGGTCGCAGCAAACAAACGAAACCACTCAATGCGGAGAGTTCCTCCCAAATTTGTCTGAAAGGCTGATCCTTGTAGTATGGCAACTGGAGTGGATGCTTCAGTGTTAGAGGCTACATCTGCCCTGTGAGCTTTGCATGGTGTTTACAACTTGTATTTGTGTGGGGTTTTTGTTCACTCATAAGTACTTTATCTAATATTTTAAGTGACAGAGCATGATACATCCGTGTAGAGTGAAATGTCTAACACAGCCAGGGCAGGGACAGCATGGTGACTCCTTCAGTTTTGTTTGTGTGTGAATTAATTCCTGTAGTTTTACTTATGAATGCACATATGTTTTGTTTTTTTTAAGGTCTGAGTAATGCATTAGCCTTTTGAACATTCCTTTGGCTCAGCCTTGTGAGGACACAGTAAATGAAGGGCACTGGCAAATTTACCTTTTATTGCTTAATTATAAAATCCTTTAAAGGGTTAAATGCAATACCAGTCCTATCTTCTTTCTCTGATAAAAAAACAGATCAGTTAATCCTTTTGGTTATTGAGCTGTGAACTTAAAAAATTATAATTTGTATTCTACTTCTCAAGAAAGTGTACAGATTTAAAAAAAAATCAAGCTTAAAAACTTTCCAGCTCTCTGAAGCTGTTAGATTTGACAGTGTCCTGTTGAATTTGTCCATAATATTTCATGTTTCTGGTAATTCATGAAAGACTGAGATATGATATCCTTGCCTTTTTAACAGTGTGATGGCTTAAGAATAAACTGTCTGGTAGATGAGTCATTCCTCTACATGTCTGGTTGAAGAACACTGCTACAGAGAAGCCTTAGTTTGTCAAAGTTGTTATCAGATATTTACCCATTCTCCATCTTCTTCAAAAATTACCAAAAAAAAAATAATTATCACAACGGCAGTATAAAAATGAGAGAATCTGATCCAATATGCCTTAAATCACCACGAGGCTTCATTTTAATATCCATTGCATAAGTCACATGAGCAGAAAATCGGTTGTAAATTGTAGCAGGCAGCACTCTGCTTATTTAGAAGGTGGAATTGGAATGGAATGACTTATTTTGCACAGTTGGTTTATCACTAAGCTTAAAATGGCAAGCTCTCCTACTTGGCTGAGGTAATTCATGTGACATTTCAGATGGACTTTGTACAGTTGGATGTTAAAAGGAAAAAAAAGTTTCCTGTACATTCCTGTGAAGTAAAAGCATCAGACAGCAGGAAATGTGTTTCTGTTCCCTACTGTAGAGAATGGCGTGTGCCATCCCTTTCAGGTGGAAATGTCTTAATCAGTGTGTGCCCATTTGTTTGTGAATGACATCCCACCCTGCTTCAAGGCTTTGCATGATTCCTGTAACTAATCCTGTCCTTTTCCAAGGCACGCAAATAAGGCTTGGCTTGTTTGATACATTCTACTCATATTTACTTCTCAACAGGAATCAACAGAGAGTTCCAACACAACCATCGAAGATGAGGATGTGAAAGGTAGGATTTTAAGCTTGGAACATTTGGAGAAGCAGTAACATGAGTTTTGTGAATGTGTTTCAGTAGGTCATTAACCACAGAAACCCCTAATGAATCCTTTGAGAGAATACAATTTTACCTTCTTTAAAAGAAATTCCTTTTGATATGTTTCAGACTTCGACTTTTCAGTTCCCAAAACACCATTTTCCATTGTGTTGGGGTTGAGAATATAAAGTTACTGCTTTTTAACTAAGATACTAGTTCCAGTAATAATAGCAGTAGATTAAAAATATGTAAGTCAGTGCTTTGTAACTCTCAGTTTATGTTTAACATGCATTTGTGTTTTGGGTTTTGCTTTTTTTTTTCTTTATGTGACCATTTTCATTTTTATTCTGTTCAGATGCCAGTGTATTTTTGTGGTTTTCTTTTGTTCTGTCCATACACTTATTTTAATCTTCTTCTATTCTTTAAAAAACTAAAATAATTTTTTTATATCAACTTAGTTTTGTAACTTCACAGTTAATATTTTTGTTTCCATTTTTTTCTCCCTCTAGATATTATGCTGTGATGTTACTCATACCTACTTTAATAACATTATCTTTTAAAACAAAAGGGTTTGGAAAAGAGAATGTTAGGTTTGTGTGCCTCTGATTCACAGCAAAGATTGGGTTTTGGCCTCAAGGAACAATGTGATACGTACAGGTGAGAATGGAAACAGGAGAATGGATGCAACCTAGTGATGGTGGTTTGAGTTAATGTGAAATGAGAGAACAATTCTAGGGAACTGCAGCTGATGCCTAGGAAAATGCAGCGTAATTTACCTTTATTCATAGCACTTTGTATTCCTCCCTTCAAACCACTACGTGGAGTTTTAGCAACCAAGCTCATTAAATGAATAATTTAATTATAGGGCCTCTGCATGATGATATAATGTGGTGTTTTTACAGTAGGGCTTTTAGACAATCCTGTCTGAAGCTCAGCACACAGAGTTGTATCTCAGGGATACAGTTATAAAAAAGCCAACAATGGAAATAATTTGCCTGATTCTGCAGTATCACAGCCAAGAGCAGCTTGGGTGGCCACGATATATGGTGTTCCCAACCCAGCTTGCAGCGATCACAGGTGTGAGGAGCAAGACACTGGTTGTGTCTTTCCCTGTGCACTCACTGTACAGGGATTTCATTTTCTGTTTGTTTAAAGGGCAAATATAATCTGCCTGTTATTAATTGTTTGGAAGCTTGCTTGTTTTTCACTTTTTAGCATTCCTCTCACACTTCCCGTCTTTCCACTGGAGGCTGCTGTTCGGATTGTTTTATTATAAATTAAAGCTAACAGTGCCCCCAGGGTCTAATTTGTAGAATGATTCAGGGAATAGGCAGTCCTGCAACCCTGACAGCTATTATAGGCTCAAGCTTCATGCTTTAGCCAGACACTTAGGAAAGATTATTCCCTCCCCACACACCAAACTTGATTTCTGAATGTAGATTTTCTACATTTTCTACAGTGAGAAAGCTGTGCTCTTGTCAGGAGCAGCCACTGGAGATAAAATACTTATAAGGAACAAGTGGATGTCAGAGGTAGGGGAGAGAATTCTCCCAGATTACTGACTGTCCGTGCCCTCACATGTGTGCTCAAGATGATGTCTGCACCACATATGAGACCTTGAGGGAATGTTTTCCACCTTAGGTGATAAAGACCCTCAAAAATCATTTTGCTTCTCTTTGCAGCGTGGAGAACAACATGGGAAGAGGGTCTCCTTCCCACGAAGGAGAGGGGGAATGGGGCTGCCCCTCTGTGAGTGAAGAGCAGTATTAGCATGTTTTATAGAGTTGCAATATGATCCACAGCTCGCAGGGAATGACTCTGCAAGGGCGTGGGATCTGTGCCCTGTGTTCCTCCTCCCGTTATCCAAACCCCGTCCGTAGGCTGTGCAAACAGGTACAGGGTTCCTCCCTGTGTACAGACCCCCAGCCCACACACCCTGAGAACACTCAGCTCTGCAGCAAGTGCTTTTCTTCCTCTTCTTTATTGATTGGACTCCTTAAAGCAGCGTGGATTGTAGGGCTGTGTGGGATATGCCATCCCCAGCACGGCTGTGGGGCGTGTGCCCTGTGGGAGTGTGTGCACACACGGGTCTGTGCAGAGTATGAGATGATTCACTAAGAAAGGGAGCAATTAAAACTGTCTTTTGTCAGCTGTCACGAATGTGGCTCTAGGAACAGATTCTGAACTCCTGTCTGTCAAGGAATGCATGCAGCATTCTCCTCTCGTGTCAGGATCTCACCCTATTTTCACTTTTAAAAGCAGGTGTTTAACTTAGAGACAGTGAAGTCAGGCTCGCTTTGCATTTTTTATTTACTGCAAATCTTAGTATCTGTAACTTTGCCTTGCTTATGTATACATTTACATCTCTTAGGACTGGAATGTACTTCTTTTGCTAGAAACAGTGTTCAGCAAACAACAGTGAGCTTTAATAATTCAAGGAATCAGCTAATTCTGTCATTTGAGTCTGAAATGACTTGAAACTGCGGTTCAGGTTCCTTGCTAACACAAATTCCTGACATTAACCATTGATCATTGGCTTGTCTGCATGACAGTGATTCCTCCTAAATATGACAGGAGTGGACAGAAAGAACATGCTGAGAATTGGACCATAGGCAATGCATCCTTCTGGAATTGCTTGTGGGATTTCTCCTTGCTGTAATAATGAGACTGGAACTATTGAGCAGCATCTCTGTGATATGAGATTGATTTTTTTTTTTTTAAGAAATGCTGTAGAATACCACTGTTATTTTTGTCCAGCAATGCCCACAGGCTTTCAGAAAGGTGAGTTGCTAAATTTATCGTGGACAGCAGAGCTGGATTTCTCATGGTATCTTTTTGCCCCTGGAAATGAATTAATGAAAGCATTAGTAAGAAAGATGATTCCCAATGGGAAAATTTGTGGAGATGTGGGACACTTACAGATTAGGTAAATTGTGACTAATTTTGCTACTTGGTACATCTGTAAGGTACATTGTTTCAAAATGTTTCATATATCCTAATTTCATTTTATCCATGTTGGTTCTGTTTTATTTAACAGTAGAAAGAAACCAATTTAAACTATTTATTTTTGAACATACATTCCTGAAAAAAAAACATTAAAATTGCTAAGAAAAGCTCTTTCAAAGCCCTGTGTATCTCAGAACTGGATACAGGGGTAAATCTGCGCTGGCATCTGAACAGAGTCACTCATACCCACGACCTTTACAACTGTTCTTTGGCACCCACACTGCCCCCTGAAAGTACAGCATTAACATTGTTTGTGTGCTCAAAGATATTCAAAGTTCTTGTTGCTTGTAATTAAATTATCGTTATTTTTCTTTTGGCCTTCTTTTTTTTCTTCCTTCACATGTACTTGACCCTCACACAGCTCTCACAAAGGAGGGGGACATGGAGAGGTTGAGTTCCACCCACCACTCCTCCTCTTCCATTGCTTCTTCATCCCACTGGTCACCACCCTTGCCGTGCCCCAGCGGCCGCTCCTGCTGCCAGTGCCTGCTGCGGAGTCTGATCACACTCTACCTCTTCATCTTTGTTTGTTCATATGTTGTGTTTCTTTCCATCAATTCAGCGGGCAAGTCCATGAGAAATGCAAACTCAGAGAGTCAATCGCTTGAGTCTGAGCTCTCCCACTCCACTCCTTCCTCTGTGCTATGTAAGTTGAGAGACTCGGCTGTTCAGATGGTCTCCTTTGCCTCTCTTCCTCCTCCCTCCCCACCATCTGAGAGCAGCAGATCACTGCTGTGATCTGTCTCATCTAGGAATGACCTGTTCTTAGGGTGTACAAAAGAACGGAGTATATTTCTTTAGGTATCTATTTTTTGGCGAGGTGTTATTAATTGTGAAAATATTATCAGGATAAATAGGTCTGTCTTTCCGAAAGCTGTATCTTGCAGAGCTGATCTTCGCAGTGGTTTTCAGCTTAGAGAGAGATTTGACTCTCCCCTCTGGCTTGGATCCTGGATAGTTTCTCAGGAGTAATTACCTGTGGTGTTTATTATGTCATCAAGTTGCTTTCTCGAGCATCCCCGGTGGTAAAGCATCGTTCAAGCTGCTGTGACAGCTGTTAGTGTGGAGCGTTGGTACCACACTGAGAGGTGTCACGCTCTGCTCCGGGGGAGATCTGGGATGATTAGTGACCAACTAACTGCAGAGGAAATCTCTAGTGTGGGCAGGCTTTGTCTGAGCAGTGAAAATAGGAGAGGCAAAAGGTGTTGTGTTAGTAGCTGGTAGGACATAAAAGACCTGAGTAGATCATTTCTTGTTTATAAATTAACTCGGAAATTCTTTAGAGTGGGAGGGACCTTGTGGGTTGTAACATGGGCTGTGTGCCATTGGCCTGAACCTTATTTTAAATCTGAGGGGAATTTTGGGTGGGTGAAGCTGGTGCAGGTGAGGGGATGGGCTGCTTCCAGTCACAACAGTTGCCAGGTAATGCTGGAAGAGAGTTTCATTCCAAGGGAGGAGCTGGATAGTCTCTGTCAATATATGAGTGACCATATATAAATTGGAGCTGCTAACACCGACAGTGCAAACTGCTCAGAGCCTTAAAAAAGAGAGGAATTAGTAGGAGAGACAAGGACCTGTGTAACACTGAGAGCTGATACAGCCATAAGGCATTTATTCCATCCACAGGAATATCCCCAGAATATCTCTTATGTGCCCAGCATTTTCAGACCTGAATGCTGGCAGCATCACATTTCCCGCTTCACTGGGTAGGTAATAGTGCAAAGATGGCTGTTAATATTTAAAGATAGATGTTCATTAGTAATTTCATTACCAAATTTAGGAACAGTGGCACTATTTTTTTCAAAGGTAATGCAGTTTTCCTGAGCAAAATAGGCAAATGCTGCATTTCTTAGAATTATTATTTGGGGATTATTGTTACTATTAACACATCTCAGTGCTTTTTAAACCTTATTTAAAAGGAAGGGGATGCAGAATTGAGAGATGTTATTGATTTTCACACTAGTGGACAACAAGATTTCTCTAAATGGGCAGAGTGATTATGCAGGAGCAGAGCTGAAATAAAAATTTCCACAGCAGCAAACCCTGTTAATGTCTCAGTTATGGGGACTTCAGACATCATTTCTGGAGACAGCAGCCAGATTCCACGACTAAAGTAACCTGCTGGGAAATAGTGTAGTATCTTGTAGGTGCAGTGACCGTGATACAGCTTTGACCTGACACTGTGGGTGATTTGTCATTAAAAAATAAACATTTGCCAACACTCAATATGGTGTATAAATATTAGTGTCATTTTTAGTATAATCATATAGGGAGTGTCTTTAGATGTAATTGATTTCACATAAAAATATACTATGTAGGGCATGTGACAAGTGGCTTAACATCAATTTATGATGAAGGTTTAAACAGAAGGTACATTCGTTTGGTTGGATCTGTTTTGTCAGAACAGGGTGGAAAAGCACTGGGATAATTTTTTAGATATTTGCCTAAATAACTATGAATTATTTTTTTTTCGCTAGGGCAGTGGGAGGCTTACTGGCTTTCAGAAAGGTGAAAGCCAGCCAATAACCTAAATAAAATTCTGCAAATCATCCATCCATATCATAATGTGATGAATCAGAATGAGTCTTTGGAATCAGCAGGCTCTGGGAAAAAGATGTTACATGTAAGATGACAACTCAGATGTCTTAGACCATATCAAAGTTTAAGGTTAAGTGGGTGAGAGGGAAGCTCTGGTTTTGTATACACTGCATCTTGATCAGCTTCTTAAATGGGAAGGCCCCTGGAGCACACCCTGTCATCTGAGGCTCTGCATGGTTTTTGTGGAGATCTGACACCCCATCAGTTGTTTATTCATGCGGCAGCTTCTTTTATTTTCTTCACAGAAATTATTTACTTGGAATATTTGGGGTATAAGCAGTAAGAGAAATTATCAGCAGAGAATTTTCTGATATTGCAGCGATGAGAATCATTTGGAAGAACATTGTGTGATGTTTAGCAGTCTGTGCTGTAAAGTGGAATGAGATCTGGTACATCCACACAGCCAGAGCTCGTTATACAACACAGGATAAAATTTCTAGTCTCTTCCTCTTCTTCCCTTGCAGACTTTGGTTATTTTCAGAGTGTAGAAATAACATCAGGGGCTGTATGCTTTCCATGTAACTGCTGTTTGTTGGATGATGTTCAGATGGGAAGGGAAGCTGGGATCTCCCATGCTGTGCCGTTCCATCCGAGCAGCCCAGTGTCACCTTGCCACGGACTGTCCTGTTTTGAAACAACAGCACCGTGGGTAGGATTTGTCTCCCCAGATTTAGCCACCCTCCCCAGTGTAGCTATCTGTATTTGAGCTAGTTGTCTAGACTCCCTTTAGTCAATGCAAATAGGTCAGATGAGTCACACTTGTCTTAAATATCTATTTTAGGATATGATGAATTGTGCCCTGAAAGTGCTTATTTCTCTCCATTGAGAGAACAAGCTCATTTGTCTGTACTTATACACATCCAAAATGTTGTGAGATTAATCCAAACTGAGGTGTAGCAAGATGTGGAGCTGAGATTACCGAGCTGAAAAGTTTTAAGGGTTTTTGCCTTGAGAAACAACATGCGAGCAAGGCAGAAGCAAAATCATTTTAATCATCTTGGAGTGCCTGTGCAAATCTGGAACCAGGCTACCTTGTCCTTCTGGAAAGGTGCTTTACTGCTTCACCATGGCACTACAGGTATTATACAGTCAGTCATCTAGAGGACTGATGGCAGTAGGAAGATGCTCTGGTATCTGAATGAAGCTTAAGGTGGCTTAAATTATTATTTTCAGAAGTAAATTGCTGGTCTCAGTTCTGAAAAAAAAAAAAGATGGGTGATATGGTGGTCAGTGAGTTACCAGGGGTTCTTTTTTTGTGTCTCACAAAAAGAGAAGTTTCTGGTATGTGTATTTCTGAAGGCTTCATTTTCACCTATCTGCAGCTCATTTTTATCCTGTACCTTCTCTCTGCAATTAAAATACCAAAATATCCATTGTTTCTGTGCGGTTCTTGTAGACTGAGTTTACAAACTAGGGCTACAGGAAGGGAAGAAAAGCCCCTGAGTTCCCTCCTGGAACAGTTTTTGCAGTTGTTTTGTACCTTTTTTGTTTTCCCTGTGGTGCTTGATTTCACTAGGTGGGAGATTGCTCCTTGTAGGTTTAAAGTATTGAAGGTGTTAGATACTTTTTGCTTAAATGGAGTTCCTTGTTATTTTGTGTTCTTTAGATATTAGTGTTAATGGTGTTCTTTAATTGTGAAAGATTATCCTCCACCCTGTAGCTGAGCAGGGAAAAAAGGTGGAGAAATATAGCTAGAGGTTAATGACTCGTTTAAAGTTAACATATGTGCTACAGCACTGCTGCAGAAATCGTTTCAGCCAGTGTTAGAAAATGTTCCTGTTTGTTCTCTTCTTATTATTTGGTCTTTTTATAGCTCTTCTGCATAATATTTTTGCTTGAACTGCCTTTGTATTAGTCATAAACCTTCTCACTTGCTAAAGCAGCGTTGTATATTTTTTGAACTGCTAAAACCTTATTAATTACCTTTGCTCACTGATGCTGTGGGGGTAAAGGTTCTGTTTAAGGAGTAGGTCCGTGGTCTTTTCTTTAATGTATTTACTTCAGGCATATTCTGAGCAAAGACTGTAAAAGCCACCATCTTTTCCACACAAGTTTGCCATACCTACAGCCTGTTTCATGGTCAGTTTTCAAGAAAATGGCCCAGCACCTTTGACTTCTTTTAACAATGTTCTTCCTTCACATCCAGTTGTTTTAAAGACAATAGATGTATTTTTGCTCAGTCAGCCTTTGCTTACAGAGAGTATATGTCATGGAAAACCATTTTGATATTCTAAGAAACTATAGATGGGTCAGGCTTTAATTTTTGAATTGACTTTTACCACACTTTATAGAAAAAATAACTGAACCAGTTTTATCAGGATCTCGTCACAATTGTCCGTTTTCTTTAGGAAGTTTAGTTGCTTTAGTTTTATTTAGAAAGTCCTTGCTGCACGTCAAATGAAAAGTATAATAGCATAAAATTGCCACTGTACATCAAACAGCATAATTGTCCTAGAATTCAATACAAGCCCAAGTTCACTATTGGATAAAAAAATAAATAATGAAAAAATCAAATGAAAATGGTGATTGCAAGTGACAGTTATCTGGCAGATGGGAACTGGCCAGATGCCTCTTCCCTAATGCCTTGTGTGTTTGTTTGTTGTCCTTGTATAGATTGTCATGTGTATTTAGATGGAAAAAAAATCGGATGTTTGGAAGAGCATATGTTACGTGGAGCCCATCAAATTTATAATGAAAATTGGTATTTTTTTACCTCTGTAAGAACTGCCAATTATTTCTGTCAGATATTGTCTGCAATAGCAGGACTTTGTTCCTCCCAATGCCCATTTCACCTTAGTTCATCTCCCAAGCCCTCTCTGTTTCTTCTTTGCCCTAAGGATAAGCACAAGGATTTGACTTGGTGCACGTGGCCACCAGGTCATGGCTGCACTTCCCTTCTGCTGCTTTCCAGTCTCCTTCTAACTTTCTGCTTGTTGTATTTCAGTTTTCCCATCTCCTTTCCCTTCCTTCCTTCCTTTCTTCCTTCCAGGTTAAACCTCTGCTTCCAAGACAATGGAGCAGAAATACTTTTGGTATCTGTTTGTAGCCTGTCTCCCTGCATACCCATGCAAGAAGATGCAAAAGCTAAGAGAAAAACAAGCCCCCCAAAACAATTAGGAGGGGGTTTGTGTAAAACCGCAGTGGCTACTGAGATTTTTAATTATTCTTTGACACCTGCTGTTATTTCCTACTGCCTTGTTACTTGACCATTTTTTCCTTGCAATGAGTAAGGGCTGAGAACGAGGTGAAGAGTTCTGCATATAGGATAAATCATTTCTGGAACTCCACTTTCTAAATTATTCTCCACCTCTGCCTTTGGCTCTCTGCCAAGGAGACTACACATCATTTCACTACTTAAGAAGAATTATAATTTTCTAATATGTGTGTAATTGTGTGTTGCTGAAAAGGTAAGAGGAACGTAGTTGCTTTCGTAGAGTTTCACGTGGCGCTTGTAATTTTGTAGGAAAAAAAATTGAGAGCTGAGTTGAAAGGCAGATGATTTGGCAACATCTTCCTGTTCCTGACAGTCCACATCGTGAACTGTGAAGTCTTTTCATGGGCAGTGGAAGAACTGACACTAGTGCTGGAGTTGGATGTGGATTGATTGGAGCCAGTGATAACTGCTCTGATCTCCTTTCCTTGCTTTGCTGGCCTGTAGAGCTTCCTGATGGATGTGTTTTATATCCACGGACAGGTCTGCAGATACAGCTCCACTAGATGTTAGTACAGCCCAGAGAAGCTTTGCTGGAACCATATTCTGTAATATTAGGCGGCTTCTGTCAGAAAGCTTCATGAGAACACACGTTCCACTGCAATTTCATTTTGGAACTAAACCCAGGAAAAAACAACAATTTGGCAATATGGTTCAATTTCTCCCTTCTGGGGTTGATGTTGAATTATATCCTTTATATCTCAACATCAAAGGTATGATGGTAAGACTTGGGAAAGAAATGACTGGTGTTAGTGAAAAAGGAAATATTGCCAATTGTCTCGAGCCAAAATGACGTGTCCTTGTGGTTTTATGTCTCTTGCATGTGGAAACTGCAGGACCTTAGACATATTTATTGCTTACATTATTATCCATTAAAGTGATCTCATGATCGTGTAGCAGCTGATCAGAGATTTTTACCTCATTTCCCACTGTCTGATTTAATAGTCTGTAATTTCCTAGTCTCTGATTGAAATGTGTCACTGGGTTATTTAATCAAATCCTTTAGCTCCGTTATATTTATGTGAGATGTTGCATGCAAAACTGGTAATTTCTTCACTGCACGAAGTCGGCACATTCTGAATTTTTTTGCCAGCCTTGTGTAACACTGCCCCATTATTTCTTACTCAGCCATCCTACCCCTTGGCTGGTGCTGACAATGCCATGCAGTGTCCAGGCAGTCTGGTCTGTGTTGTTTAAACATATGACAATAGGGACATTTCTGGCCTCTTCATTATAAGTCTTTGTTCTTTCCACAATCTTTGTGAAAAATAAGGCAGTTCATACTTGAAATGCTCTTAGCCATTGTACTATCTAGTAGACAAGAGCTGCTCACAAGAAGTCTCACTAGACTTTTTTCTCCATCACGTCTTTCCTTGCTGGTTACTTTTTGGTTCTTTTTCTCTGAATATATTAGGTGTGCACTTAGGAAAAGGTTAAGATCACGATGCCAGTTCTTGAGCACAGCATTGGAGACTTACTTTCTGTATGTGCTCCCCAACATTTTCTTTTAGAAGAACAATGTGATCTCTCTCAGGACTTTCATTTTAGCATTCCAGGAATGTTTTTGTGTGCGTTTGTTAATGGTCAAATCCACATGTAGGAGTGTGCAGGAGAACTACAATTGTTGCTTGCACAAGAGAGCTGCTACAGCCTGGTGGCTTGCATTTATTTTTCTTTCAAGTTTGGGTCTTCCAAATGGATTCTCTGATGTTTAAGAAGGAGTAGACACTGTGTTGTAAATAGACCTACATGGATACATGTGCGTTTTATGGAATCCATGAGCTTTGCACCAGAGGATCTTCATTATAGGCTTAAGGTCCAAATTCATTTTTACTTAAATGTTCACATTTGGGCAAAGCAAACAGCAAATGTTGAAAAGAGTCCTGAAAATGAGCATTAGGCACAGAAAAGGTAAAGGCCTCCTGTATGTACAAAACACAGAGCATTGCTTGTAAAACAATAATCAGTCCCTTGAATTTGGAGTTAGGAGTTGGGCCTTGGTTTGTTCTGATTTTTAAGCAGCAGATCCTTCAGTGAAGATGCTTAGAAGTGTGAAAGGAAAGTGGATTGATCCTGACATGTGTTTAATTTCCTCCTGGATACAGGAGTGCACTGAAGGCAAGTCAGTGTAAAGCAGCAATATAACCTCGTGTCCTTTGGTCATAGAAAGGAAGAGAGACGGCTGCTGTGCCAGCTGAGGGATGACAGGATACCTGTCAGCTGTCACCTTCCACTTTGCCTTCCATCCTCAGATTGGTTTGTATCTCTCCCCAGCTCGTAAGCAGGAGATTATCAAGGTGACCGAGCAGTTGATTGAAGCCATCAACAACGGGGACTTTGAAGCTTACACGTGAGTTCCTCATTTCGGAGGGAGTGAGGAGAGTTGATTTATTTGAAACACTGTGTGTAAATATGCATGTTTATATAGGAGAGACTCTGCTTGTATTTATAGTTTGTTGGAATTCCTCCTCATGAAACACAAAACATGTTCGTGGCTGCTTTGCCCTTACACATCGCCAGTTTCAGAGGAGCTGCTTGTGTAAATCCAGTGTGGTTAAAGTGATTAAATCTTGCTTAAATACTGATGTGAGACATAAAAAAATCCTTTGTTTTGCACAGCAGCGGTTTTCAGAGTCACAACTAAAAAGTCTTGTGAATATAATACCTACCACTGACATGTGAGACCTACTTTGGTGGACCTTTTTGGTGAAAAGATGATTTATATAAAATCCAGTCCACCTGAGGTAAGCAGCCAACCACGCTAATTTAAGTGAAACCAGAACTTTATTCCTTCTCCTCATTTAAATTCTGTTCTTTTCCAGTGTGATGGCATGCCTGATTGGAATAAAGGAAACATTTAAAAATAATCTCTCTGGAGCTGTGTTCCATAAGCACTCATTACGAAATTTCCTCTTTTCCACAGGAAAATCTGTGATCCAGGCCTTACGTCTTTTGAACCTGAAGCTCTGGGTAATCTGGTAGAAGGGATGGACTTCCACCGGTTTTACTTTGAAAATGGTAAACATTTCTTTTTCATTTCCAAATCCTCATCTGCTCCAGTGACTGTGTTTCTCCCATCTATTTAGCATTTTGGTTTGGGAGTGAATTGATTTGGGCAGGGGAAGGGGGTGTTCTTTTTTCCAGGATATTTCTGCTGTGCTCATTCACATATTACAGGCAGTTGGGGAAAGTTTCAGGTATTTCTCATATTTTTGTTTTTCTCTTGGGGAAATAGATGTGCTTTTACTTAAAAGAAAGGTCACTAAATCATGTGGTGACAGTGATTGCAACCAACAGCCAGAATTTGCAGTGAATGATTGTGTTGGGGAAGACATTGTAGTCACTCGGTCTGTACTGCTGAGGATCTGCTCTGCTTTGTATTGGTGTATATGTCGGTGTGTATATATGAAAACATAAATTTATTTTTTTTTTACATATATATATTACAATCATGTCATCTCTAAGAAAACTACCCATAGAATGGATTTAATAAAGTTTTGGAGGAACATGTGATGTAAGCAACCATTTTAGAGCGGACTCGACTTAAAAGGAAATAAAATATTGTAAATTAAGGTATCAGCTTGTCCAGTAATTTCTGAGCAATGTCTGAGCATAAAATGGGGTTATTGTATTCCTGAATCTAAATATCCATAATCTGAATGGGATTATAATACTCCTAAATTCTCTTCCATCTCCAAACCATCATTTTATGTATTTTTCCTTGTAATTTTTCCTTTCATTACCACTGCTTTTTAGTTTTCCTATGTATCAGCATTTAATAAAATATGATGCAAGAATAAGTTAAAAGCTGAATTCTTTTGACTGAAAATATTAAATACAAATGTTATTAGACATAACAGTGAAAGCGAAATTGGGAAACTCAAGATGGTGGCCATGTGGATACATGCATTAAACCTGTGTGCTTATTAAATAGGACATTATATGTACTATTAAACATTTGATTAAAAAGTGGAAAGCATACTTTATGCTGTGACTGTGCTGATTTCTACAGTGCACCTGAGTCATCAGTCACGGCCACCAGTAAACAGCAATTATTCATTTATATCTGCTACGCTTGAGGGTTTTGTTTGCAAAACGGGGCTCACGTGGAGAAAATGTGTGCGTGTGTGTGTTTTTGTTTCCCCAGCTCTGTCCAAGAGCAACAAGCCGATCCACACGATCATCCTGAACCCGCACGTGCACCTGGTGGGCGAGGACGCGGCCTGCATCGCCTACATCCGCCTCACGCAGTACATGGACGTCAGCGGCATGCCCAAGACCATGCAGTCCGAGGAGACGCGCGTCTGGCACCGCCGCGACGGCAAGTGGCAGAACGTCCATTTCCACCGCTCAGGCTCGCCCACAGTACCCATCAAGTAAGAACCGACCCGGGCCGTGAGCTTGGGCCGCGCCGCGTAGTCTCGTAGCTGCTTCAGGCCTTAAAAACCACGAGCCGCCCTCAGGGTCATTTCTTGTGGTTGTTTATTATGTGTTATATCCACCTCTGTGCATGTGGTATCGTTCTTAAAAGAACGCTCTTTTTGGTGGTTGGTTTCCACTGTGATGCCCGCTGATCCAGGCAGCTCAAAGAGCAGGAAAATGTTCTAACGTAGGTAAGGCTTGATAGAAGTCACACAAGACAGGATTAGAGAACCTGAAATAGAATTTCTGGAATATCTGGAAAAATAAAAAGCGAGAGGATACGTGGAGCTGTTAGTGCTGACCAGAAAGTTTCAGGGGAAAACGTATCACTGTCGTGAAAAACTGAAGTTTAACTCCTATTTATTGTGGTTTCCAGCCACCTCTGCTTACTCAGGCCTAAGTATGTTCACTGCAATTTGGTTTTGAGCCAGTTTACGTATTTAATTTGTAAATTAAGTCATCCCAGTAGCTATCACATTCTTTATCTCTTTCCCACACTCTCCTTGCTTATCTGCTGCGTAGTCCCTGTCTCACAGCTCTGACATCCGTGTGGGTCAGCCTCTCATCTCTCCTGTCATCATCTTCCCCTCTTGTTCATCCAGGCCCTCCCACGCCCTCGGAGTCACGCAGTGACCCGAGTTCCTTGGGCCAGGCTGTCAGCAGGGTTAATTACAGCACACTCACAGTTGCACTAACAAGATCAAGAGTCACAGCTTCCTCAGCAGGTTCTGCTTGGGTCCTCGGCTTCCCTCCTTCCTGCAGCCTTCATTAATGAGCCCAACCCTCACTGGCTTCTGCCTTAGACTGGGCTCTTTCCAAATTAGGCAGGCCTTGCTTTGCTCAGTTGTGAACCCTTTGTAAGGGATATAATTACATTTGTGTGAGGTGTCTTAATGTTGTCAGCAGCTGAATTGCCTGATATGGATGTTAAGGGCTTAGATTCCATCCTTCAAAGTTCATGTCCCATAATTTACTTCATGCACCACTGTTCTCCTGTATGAAATAATACATGATAAAGTAAGGAATAAGATAGACCGAAGTGTTAAACTTCCACGGGGTTGAACTTTTTATTATTTTTTTATTTAGGAAAAAAGAAATTTGATTCCTTAGGGATAACTATTTATTTCAAAATGTGAAACCAATGGGAAGAGGAACCACGTCGTCCTTTGTTTCTCACATTCCAGCTGCACAGCCAATGTTTAAACAGATTATATATAAAGAGTAGCTACATTTGCTTGAAATGCAGTGTTAGGTAGGTTTCTGGTGTTTTCATAAAGGAGTATTTTGTCAAGGGTTCTGGCCTGGGTATGTGTAGAGTGTAAGTGAAGCAGGTCCAGTGGCACCCTGGACAGTAAGTGTTTGCAGCAGAATAACATGAATTGGACTAGAGAATTATGTAATCTTTTCCTTTGGGTTTTTCTTTTCCCCCCTCTGTTTTTTGGGGAAGGGCTGTTTTTTGCAGCTGCTCATGCTCTCTAATAAAGAGAAGGATTTCTGGGACTGCCAAGGATGGAAGGAGAAGCAGGGACTTCTGAGGCTGTGTCAGTGGATGTTCAGACTTATGGGGTCAGACAGAGGAGATTTCAGGATTGCAAGAGGGCATCCAAGCTGAAAGGGTCACAGAGGAGGAGCCTTAGAGCAGGACTCAGGCTTGAGGAGAGATTCCCTGAGGTAGCAACACAGCCCTAGATGTCTAGCACTGGCAACAATATCACATAAATCCCATACGTCACCCTAATCTTGAATTCAGAGGGGATTTTGGACTTGCTCATGTCATTGTTCTAAAACACCATTGGTCTGATGGTTAGAAACCTTACTTTCCAGTCTAAAATTTAGTAATATTCAATGTATCCTTGGTTATTCTTATTTCATCCTTGTTCTCTTGTGCTGGGGACAGGTATGCAGACATGAGCTGCTTTATAGGAGGGCTGTTCAGATCACTTCCCACCTTCTATTTTTGAAGAGTAAATAACCCACGCTAACTCAGCTGGCTTTTTTTGGTAGGATCTCCATTTTCCTGGCTACCTTAATAGCTCTTCACTGTCTTTTTTTAATTTGAGGTTTGTCTTTAGCTTGGATTCTTCTGAAATGTTCTGTCTAATTGTGATCAGGGCCTTATTTAACTCCACGATGTCTGTCCTTTCCCTGCCATGTTCTGGCGTGGCTTTTACACTTTTCTCATCTCCATCACATCCAGCAGCTCATCTGAGCCAGCCACGTGTTTCTCCTCAACTCTCATTTCCAACCAATGAGCAAGTAGAAACTTTTTCCAAGCGTGCAGCTTTGCACTTCCTGTTATTCCACGTAACATTTCTGGATTACCCAACCCTCAAGGTGATTTGGTGGTCCTTGCACAATGCTCCTGTTTTCCTTTCTTTTTACAATGCCATCCACCTAAGTGTAAATGTACTACATGAGATCAGCCCTACTGCTTGTGTTCAGGACTAGTGGGTCTCCTCTAGGCTGATGATTCCCCTTTCAGCCCGAACATTGTCATTTTTCTTTTAGTTATTTTACATATCCTTTCTCTATTCCCCATCTTGTCAAGTCTGAGTGGAAGATTGCCAAGTAGCACCATGCTAGAATCACCTTCCATAACCCCTCCTGACCATCTTTTGGGCTACCCTGAACTTCACCTTCACTTTTCCCAGTCAGAGCAGCAATAACTCCATTTTGGAAAACTACGGGAGAAATCTAATTAAAATATTGTTCTGGTTTATCCTTCCTTTATTTGAAATGTATACAGTCTACAGCTACTTATTTAATTATTACCAATGCACAGTAGTTAATAATGGCAATTCCATTATAAGAAAGTATCTTGCACATCATGTCTGAAGAGGAATTTCAGATCTAATCAAGTCACAAAAGCAATTATAGCTGTGATCTGCTTTTGCAAACGTCATATCCTAGATTATGTCAAATCAGTTGCTGCAAGCACAGTAGCTTGTTTGTTTTCTTGACTACAGGAGGGAGTGTGCATAAATCTAAGGGTATATCTGAGCTCTTTAATAGCTATAGGTATAGGGAAATGTTTCCTTATGGCAGAGAACTTATTTGGAAAAGAATATGAGCAAAAATGTGTACTTAGTTTATAAATAAATTTTATTTGTAAATTTGCTGGGAGTCAGACAAGACAAGCTTGGGTTTCTGTCTTGTCCATTTTCTCTCTGAGTGATAGGAGTGATGGTAGGAAATTTTCCTCTGTATCCATGTTCTTAAGAACATGTGCTAATATGTTTCTCCAGAACTGTGTCTGCTTGTCCACGGACAGTGGACCTGCCTGATATGGGGCAGTTGGACCTAAAACTGACTCCCAAACCTAACTTGAGGCTGAATGAGGCTCACGTTCCCTCCTTTATCACAGCTTACAGTTTCTTATACTTTGCTGAGTGCGCTGGCAAGCAGCAGGGCCGTGAGTAAGGAGTGTGTTCTGTGTTTGTGCAGTGCCTAGCGCAGAGGGATCCCCACCACGGCTCCGGCCCCTACCTGCTACGGTAATACAAGCCATGTTACAGCCTGAGTTGGTTACATACCTTCTCACACCTTCCTTCTCTTCCCTTTTCTCTCTGCATACGGCTCTGGCATGTCTTGCATGTTCATGACATCTGACTCTTCCTTGTTTGTACACACTCTCAGTCCGTGGCAGTGCCTGCGATGCCCATGCTGAGGAAGTTAAGTTACACTCAGAGATTCACGTCTGAATTCAACCCTCCCTCCTTTAAGGAATCCCTTAGGGCACTTTGGCTTCCTGCCTCAGTTTCCTTTTTTATTTTAACAGCCTCTCTGGCATCCTGTAAAGATGGAAAATAATGTCTGTAAAGTGGTTTGAAAAATAAAAGAATGCTTTGCTTGAGCGTTTGGGTTTTTTTTTTTCCCTTGGTTTTCTTCCCAATATCGTGTTAAATGATCTTGAGAAGGTGGGTTTTTTTTTTCAATAGCATTGGCTAACACTTGAGCATGTACTGTTCCGTGGTGGTGATGTTACCAGTAATGGAAATCTGTTTTCTTTTTTTTCTTTTTCTCCTTCCTCCCAGCTAAAAATATCAGCGGTGCCGCTCTTGCATTTTCTGTACCCAACGCACCTGGTTGATTACCATCTTGGCCATCCCGTTCTCTTCATGCATGTTTCTGAGTGCATGGAGTCGTGAAGGTTCTTCATGTAACACATTTGTGACGCACCACGTTGCTGTATATTCCATCTGTACACTGTTAGCATTTCAATGAAGGCGAATGTTCCATGCAAATAAAGAATAACAAGGAGTAAAAGGCAAAAAAAAGAAATAAAAATGTTGGATGGACAGCAGTAGATACACAATACATCTGTCACTTCCTCCATTTATGCCAAGTTTTGAGAGACAACTTTAAAAACTATCCTGTTTATTAAAAAAAAAAAAGGAAAAAAAAAAGAAAAAGTATATTTTACCTTCTTTTTTTAAGAACTGTTTTTTGACTCCTCCTTTCCCCTCCGAGTCCCAGGATTTTGCTTTGGTTCTGGTAGGAATGGTTAGGATTTCCGCTGGCAGCTCCGTTACTGTCAAACAGATTTTTATTATGGCACGTAGATGGACAAAATCACTGATAAATGTGGAAGTGATAATATCTTGGCTTTGGACCAGCTGAAGCCTTCTTAGTTTATTAGTCTGTGTAAACTGGAAAAAGCTCCTCATTTGCTGGCTTGGCCACTCCAGAATTAACTGTCAGTGTTCTGGTGAGTCAGCAGCTTCTGTTTTCCCGTGGAGTCCTTTTTGCTTTCTTATTTTGCTTAACTGAAAATTTCTGTTGGATGATTAAGCAAAATTAAAAAATTGTGAGGAATTAAGAGGTAATTGAGAGGCATTTTTGAGGATTAAAATGGAAGGAGAGAGAAAGATTTTTATCGCTTTTAGGAAGTACTGTAAATTTTTTAAGGAGGCTTTAAAAAAATATAAACTATAATATGTTGGTTAATCTATAGACCAGTTGTGTGGTTGATATACTCGAGAAATATTAGGCCTTAAAGCTGAGTATGAAGAGTTTACTTACATTACACTGCTGCTGTTGCTTCTCTGGAAATGAGTTATGGACGCACCAGTTTTACCACAGATTTGTCTCCCCCTCTTCCCCCTCAACGCGCTGTTGGTTTCTTAAGCTCCTGGTGCAGCGTATGGTGTCGAGCCCAGCGATTCCCACAGTGATTCCCACAGCGATCCCGATGGGTTTGGCCGGAGGCAGCCAAAGGAGGGACACTCTGCTGCCAGCGCAGAACGCAAACCTCGTAACAGGGACTAGTTTTCCTTCCCTCACGTTGCTGTGAAAATACATCCTCGCAAGAATTTCGGTTTCCTCCCTTCCATTCCCGATAGCAGAGCACAGGGATGGGTTGTTTTTGTTTTTCCCATTGGTTACTGGTTCTGTTGGCAGGGCTCCCTGCTCTCCACGGCGCTGTACAGTGCATGGGATCTCCATCACGCTCCTTTTTAGCCGTTAAAAACTTACAACTCTGCAGCCTGAAGTTTTTAAAATGGGAAAAGCTTCCTAATTTGTATCATTTCACCTTTCTGTGTTGATGACTAATCAAAAGCAGTTCTTAAACATGTCGATGTTGTTACTAGTGGATGTATGGTAGATGGATTTAAGCTTCTCTGATAATTACTACATGATTTTAAACAATATATATTTAAAATAAGCATCTACAATAAATGTGTTGAGCCATATTAACCTGCCAATGGGATCTGTGAAAAAAGTAATGGCCTCATTTTTTTTTTCATTAATTTCTTTACTCTTTTCTTTTTTTTTTTTGTGAAGCGGCTATAAGTGGCATAACTGTATTTAAAATTAACAAATTAGGTGTAGGGTGTTTTTTTTTTTATACTTCTAACATAGCATGTGGTGTTGACATATTACTGTAGACCAAGTTTGTCTTCCACACCAAGACGTGAGGAAATTGTGATTTGTTCTCTCCACCACAACTGAATTATACACTTCTGTCATTTTGGAACACTGCAGTTTACCATGGGACACAGTGTACATATTTCTTGCCATAATGGTAAATGATTGATATATTTAAGGATTAATAAATTTGTGATTTCTGCTGACATTGTGCTTGTGTTTTAATTTCCCAAGTAACTGTGATCTTCACATCAGAGAACCTGCAGTGTGTGTTTGAATTAAGGCATTGGTGACCCAGATGGAGTTTCTTAGGAACTGAATTTTCAGTTTGGAAACAGGAGTGTTTGCTTTTGTGGTTTGTGTCTGGGTCAGTTCTGAAGTGCCTTTCCTGAGGGCCCAGTTGTACACTGTTCATGCTCGACTTTGTTGACGGACTGTGCACATAACTTGTATTCGTAGATCCATATTTAGAAATGTTTTAGGTACTTTGCATGTTTCTGTAGCTGCCTTGCAGTGTTTCACATACATGCTCAGCCTGTAACAGAAGACTCTGTAAGAGCAGTTATTGTATGTTATATAACACCATAAAATATGTATGGTAACATAATGCCATAAAATGCATTAAAGTCCATAAATAATTAGCATTTAAAATAATGTACCGGTTTAAAAGCTTTCCTGTGTGTCTGTAGCGATTTTAGGCTTTCTTAAACCGTGCTGAGCTGCAACTGAGAACAGTCTTTTATACCAGCAGAGAAGAAGGACGGAGGAGAGGAGACAACTTGCAGCTTTCCTGGGTCAGGGAATGCAGAGCTGGATGGCTGCGAGGCCAGGGCAGCGTAGCTGGAGCTGCAGCACTGGTGAGGGAGCCAGAGCCTGTCCTGGGTTGGTCACAGTTTCAGTGCTTCCTTTTGGGTGGCGTTTTGTAAACGAAAAGAGAAATACTCGACAGAGAGCTCAGGGGGTTGGAATTTGTCAGTAAACCCCAGTAGAAGCAAGAGCGGTTTAGTCTGGTGGGAGGTTTTACATTTTGTCACATCACTTCTACCTACTTTGTTTGCTCATTTTTTTCCAGTAAGTGCTATTCCAGAAATCAGTTTGATTCCCATTTTAACCCTGCTCCTGCAGAAAGCTCTTTGACAGCAGCGGAGTTGTTCCTGGTTTCAGGTATATAGAGAAGAGAGATCAGTGTATGAAGCAAAATGATGAGCAGCAGGGTGGGAGAATGTATTTCCTAAATGTCAGGTTGAAGGTTTGGGAGAGGGGCAGGGTTTTGGGGTATTTTTTTTTTATAATGGTGGTGGATATCCTTTTATAGCACAAATATTTTAATCTGCTGCCTCCTGGTGGCTTTTGTAATGCTGTTTTCTGTTTAGGAGTACACAGGAAGATGCTGTTTGTTCTGAGCAGGAAGGAACCCAGTGCTTTCATGCATTCACTTTTTAATGTGAGTAAGGAACACAGAGAGCCTGAAAATGACCCTTTCCTGGGTTGTGAATATACCCTGTACACATACCTGGAGGAATCAGATTGGTTCTGTTTTCTGCAAATGGGTTCCCAGGACACAGTTAAGAAAAGTAACATCTCCTAGAGTTGCGTATTAAATCCAGAGCTCATTGTGGCAAAGATTAACCTTACTGTTTCTTCAGTGAGTTATTAATCTTTAGTAATTTATCATTTTCTTGGGCTGTTTGCTCGCAGAAAACAGAATTACTTTGTTCTTCTCAGGGCTTTTCTTTCTTCTTAAATTTGTACAGTCATACTTTATACATTACCCATTTTGAGAAAACACTGTTATTCAAAGAATTAACTGGATTAGTCAAAGAATTGAATCCAATTGCTTCAGGAGTTTCATCTTCTTTTTTCCTAACAGATAATGAGTAAAATACAGACAGATGTGGGTGAATGGGAGTTCAGTGCTGGAAGGTGCCACTGCTCAATCTCTGGTTCTTGCAGGGAAAGCAGAAGTTATAGGGAGGTTTTGATAGCTGCAAGAGGGGAGGCCTCACATGAAAGGGAACCTAAGCAGAGCAGACTAGAAGCCTTTCCTCCCTTCCCCTCCCTCTCTTGCACAGACACCCGTGAGTGAGCAGGACAAGGTGCAGAATCTTGGATTCCAAGGCAGCAGGCTTGTGGAAAGAGGAGAACGCAGCAATTCTGCAGACAGTAAGTTTGGGGAAGAGGAGAACATTTAATCACAGAGTGTGAGGGGAGGAGAGTCAATGCAAAAAAGACAAGCTGATAGAAAAGAGGGTTTCCAAGGCAAAGAGATAGAGAGCAGTATTTCTGTATTACAGAAATGTCACGTTCTTTGTTTAAAGATGTTGCCGGAACTCAGCTGTGGGGCTGGACCATCTTAAGAACTAACTGGAAATTTGGCCCACAGAACCTTTTTTCATCACAATGACCTCTAAGTAGTTAAAAAAGTCAAATAGTCAAATGTGGCAAGTGGTTGGGACAGGGCTGGTTCCTTAAAATAGCAAGGGCCGGGGCCTTGATCTTATAGTTACTCACTCCCGGTATTCCCCAAAGTCAGCCCCCAGTGGAAAGATGCTGTCTCATGTCAGGGCAGGAGTATCAGCAGCACCTATCACTGAGTTCCCTGCTCACTGTCAGGTAATTCCCAGTGTGCAGCAGCTGATACAGGAGAAGGGGAGAGTATTAATACACAGCCCACTGCACTGAGAGAGAATTCATGGCAAGCAGAACAGCCTGGACTGGGAAGGAAGAGCCCACTCTGCTGTTCGACCACTCCTTTTCCCACCCTTCCCAGGCATTCCGTGCAGGCTCTCAGAGGTGACAGCTGCCCGGGGCGAGGCAGTGACAGTCACTGGGCCTTAAGTAACACCCGTAGCCAAGGGACTGTACTAGCAACAACCAGCCTGGCAGTAGGGATAAGAGCCCACATTTGTGAGCCAGACAGCTCATTTTATAAACAAAGGTATTGCTGAACTACCTGAACACAAGTCAAACCCTTCGTAAGAATGGAGAAGAGAGCACTCCCAGCACCTGTTAGAGCAAGACATTAACTTAATTTAACATCACCCAGAACTGTTGCCGTGTCCTGTGCAC
The DNA here is from genome assembly GCF_003984885.1 of Neopelma chrysocephalum. Lineage (NCBI taxonomy): Eukaryota > Metazoa > Chordata > Aves > Passeriformes > Pipridae > Neopelma > Neopelma chrysocephalum. Next base: position 523,154 of record NW_020897739.1, on the reverse strand, counting down.
CAGAAAAAGGGTAAGTACCAGAGCAAGAACAAGAGTTCAGCTTAACTTGGTTAAGTTCCTCAGAGAAAACAGGCGCCTGAACATCTATTCTTTAACTAAAAATGGTGGTCTTTGTGGTTTTTTTCCTGAACAAAACTTTCTAGAGACTAAAGCACCAAAGCTGGGCCATGCCAAAACTTGCCTGCCCTTTTCATTGTAGCAAATCTAATCAAAGGTAGCTCTAATTCAAAGTCTAATCTTTCTGAAAAGTTATTCTAAATAGGATTTTGAGTACGGCAGAGCACCTGTACACACAGAAGAGGGATTGGTAGCACGCCCAGCCTTCTGTTTGCAGGCTTTATTTCTGATCCTGTGGTTGGCTCTGGGCTGCCTGGAGGGTATGGTGTAGATCTGTGCACTTCTGATTGATGTGGCAATTCCCATTTCCAGCCCTTCACTGCTGTTCTTTGTATTGGTAATGTTCACACCTTCTCTAAACCCCGGGGCACCTGTGGATTCAGGAGTTGTGTGAAAGGGCACAAAACTACCCTTCAGTTAAAGACTTAAATACACTCCATGTATGTATTTTGAAGAGCCTGGGAATATTAACTACTTTGCAGCATCTGAGAGGGAGCCGGGTGTTGGCACATCATTCTGGGATTTGGTTTTGGAGGCACCGGTTCAGTCTCCTGTTGGGACCAAATCATGGTGTATAAATAGTTAAATTCTGTGTGGTGGGGACAGACCAGCACAGCAGCAGCAGGGTGATTTCAGGGCCTGGATGTAGAACACTGAAGGGATCTGGGAGATGTGCTTAGAGGTTTTTTCTCTTTTTCAATCAGGCCAGGAGTCTGAGTGTGTGTCCCCTTGTGCAAGGTCAGTGCCATAACCACTGAATGAATATCAGAGAGTTTTTCTCTGTTTTTCTGCTGAAAAATGAATAGGGAAGGATCTAATTTGTGTTTCAATGCAGTTTTAAAAAACTGTCAAAATCTGCCTAAGGACAACAGCAGGAAGGATCCCTTTCCCTGGGCATCTGTCAAGTGAAGGTGCCGCAAAGGCTGAAAAGTGCCACTGAGGACTAATTAACACAAAGCTGAGGGCAAGAAACATTACAAGTCTCTTTACTTAAATGAAAGGATGCGTTTGATGATTTCAGGATGTGAAGAGATACAAATAACTAAGGCTTGAAAGGCCCAGTTGGTGCTTTGCTGATCCCCTCTCTGCAGTGGGTTTCCAAGAGGTGCACTGTGAGTATTCCTCTTCTCTGTAGTTGAATGGGGATCTCGGTGTTTGAGTCTCTCCACATTCACACCTTTCTATAAAGAGCTTCCCAGTTAAGACCAGCTTTTCACACATGACAAGGCAGAGCTACTTTGCGTCCCACGAGTCTTACGCTGCCTGCCAGAAGGATGTGAGGGGGATGAGGAGGACGCTGTTTGCTGTTTTCATTAAGAGGCCTCAGCAGCTCACACTACTTATCTCTGAGGAGGAGTAGCTGGCACAAAGATCCAAACATTCTGATGGTGAGAGGAGAAAGCAGGTGAGGCTTCTCTTCTGTTGGATCCTTTCACCACTCTGCTGCTCCCTGTCCCTCCGCCCTTCCCTCCACTGCCTGGTGCTCTGCCCTACCTTCCTCCCCTTCCCAAATCTTCTCACCCTCCCCCCACAAGAAACCCTGAGGTTCTTACACATGCCATTTATCCTGTTAAAAACACAACACGTGCCACTCCTCAAAATCTGTCATTTACTTCTGGGTCTGAAACTCTGCTCCCTCCGTCCTCCTGATTTCTTTCCACTTAGCTTTTGTGTCCCCCTTCTATGTGAGACCCATTCCTGGGACACAGCCTGCAGCTGGAGCAATATGCAGTATTACTGGGAGCAGTGCCCTGGTGACTGGGAAGGCTTTTCAAAGCATTAGCTAATTAATCCTCACTAGGTCACTGACAGTAGATTAGCATTGCCTGCCTGGTTTTAGGCCTAAAAACCTGGCAGTATATAATTTGCCCAAGGCCACAAAGTTGATGGATGACAGGGAAACCCTGGGTCCGAGGGTGAGTTCCCTGAATGACAGTGGTGACAGTCCATGGATGAAGGATTTATGGCCAGAGTTACAAGGAGAGCTCAGAGAGCCTCGCACTCGCTCCCTGCCCGGCCTGTAGCACGTCAAACTTTGTGGCCTCTGCTCACATTCCAAGTTCTCGTCACAGGAACCCTTCTACTTCCCAAGCCAGTGGAGAAGAGGTGGTGTCCCAAGTGAGTTCCCTCTGAAAAGCCAGTTTCCCATCCATCCTGGCAACGGGAACTCTGCAGCGGTTCCCAAATCTGAGAAAAGCCACATCACACCATTCCGAGGGCACATAGCACTGTCCTCACAGAGCACGTGCAAATATCCTGGAGTTCTGAAGGTCACCTCGTTAATTATATTAGCTAGACCCAAATTCCTGCCTCTGTCAGCAGTTCAGAGGCAATACAGCTGGAAAACATTAGCACTGTGTTGTCTTTGTACCTCCGCAAAAAAGGCAAATAATAATAAAAAAGAGAACATCACCAAAAGTCCTTCCCAGAAAACCCCAAACCCAAAGTTACTAGAGAGTTTTTTTGCTTTTATTTTTTCCCACTCATACTGACCTGCAAGTGCAAAAAGAACCTGATCTGATATTTAGATGCCAGATGAATCTTTCTGAGCTGGCAGTTAGACAAACTGAGGAGATTTGAGATGGTGATGATTGATGGAGAAGATGTAATTACAGGGGTTTGGTTTTGCAGTGACTTGGTTAAAATGTAATGCTACAGAGCACAGTCTGAAGACCAGCAAAGGGTTCTGTTGCCTATTTTTGCATACATGGCTTTTTTTAAGCTAAGGGCTGACAAAGGATTAAGAGCAGTTTGATGACCAGCCCAAGGGGAGTTAAGGGAAATAAAAACTTCTATCCTTCACCCTCTCATTAGCATCTGCTTGCAGAGCTCAGTGCTGGTTTTTTATGACCTTTAGGAACAGTGGCCTGGATAACAGAGTTCAGTATATTCTTATTTTTAGCAGTTAGTTACCTCCATTTGCTACACTTGCCTCCTTCTTCCAGGAGGCAGGATTTACCTACACAAGACATGAAATAAATCTCTTCAGTTTACAACTTCCATCTCATCTGGGGGAGCCTGTGGTTTTGTGGGAGCTATGGAAAAAATCAAGGCCCACGTTATTCCTGCTCCTCAAAGAAAATTAAAAGATATGAATGGGAGGTAAACTGAACCAAGTTTGGATTTACAGTGCAGAGCTTCTTAAGGTCTAAGTGCCTTTGAGATAATTCAGTTTAGGATGTCCACAGCACAGCTTGTAGGACTGCAGTGAAGTCATTTGAGCTGTGCACAAATGGATTTGACCAGAACTGCTCATTTTCATAAAATAGTCCAGACTTTATGTTTTACTCTGTGGCAGGAGTCTGATGTGATCAGCTGTCCCACCACCACATGGAAATAAGCCCGGAGGAGGCATTCATCATTTCTGCAGCAATTTATTGCAGTACCCACTTTTTATTGTTGTCAGCAGTGATTATGATGATGAAAAATTTGAGCACAACCTAGATAAATGAATGCATAGTTTTATCTGTGATAAATGCATAGTTTTATCTATACCGTTCATTTTGCCTCCCTGCTGCCAGCCAGTCTGTCTCCCCTCAGGAGTCAGCGTAGGTCAGATGAGTGAGGAATGAGATGCTTTTGATTCATAACTCGGGATAACATTTGAGAAATTTCAGGAATACTTCTTACAGATGAGCTGCAACTTCTCATAAGAGTTTGGTTTCAGGGAATGAAGCAGCAGTTATGGAGAGAGAAAATGGAAGCGTGAGGGAGAGAAATATAGCGTTCACATCTTCCATTTCCTCTTTAGACTGTAATTTCCCCCTTCTTTCTCCCTTGCAGTCAAATAATAAAGTGGGAATTTAGTGGCAGGTGACAGAATAGAGATGATACAGGCACAGCATAGGCTTTCTCATCCCTTTCTGCTACACATATCTTCTCTGAGCTGCACTTAACCATGTGAGCTATCAGAGAGTCTGAAAGCAGGGGAAAGATCCAGAATAGCGCAAGCAGTTTGTAGGCACTGTAAATAAAACAAAGCCAGCTTTCATTTAGAAAAAGAAGGCCGTTTTCAGAGACATGTAATGAACCTAGAAGTATTTCTGGTGAGTACAGATTCATTCTCTAAGTTGGGATGTCACAGCTGAGGCAGCACCAGAAATCATAGCACATAAATAAAATGCTTCTGTAACTAATGGAGCAGGTTGCTTAGAGAAGTGCTGAGCGTGAGTGGTGTAAAGGCTTAGTACAGGCTTGGGACAATAAGAGACTTGGACGTGACGCAGTCCCTGGGACCAATTTAGGGCTATAATCAGTGATTCGTACTGAGAAAAAATTCTGTTGAATATAATTCCAGCCTGACAGCAAAATGATGCTGAAGATGCTTGTAGGCATGAGCTAGGAGCTTAACACTTGCAAGGGATTTAGAGGTGCTGTCGCTGTCAACCCGGGTCTGAATTCCCACACGCACTTTCACCCATCTCCTCCTGCATAAGTATTTCCACATCCCACGGGATCAGGCATTTTGCTGTTTCTGCAATGTCTTTATTTGTAAGTGTTGTCCCTGCAAGGGGCCTTCTCTTCCGTACTGAAATACTGTCTGCCCAGGAGCCCAGCCAGAGAACCTGGACACCGCTCAAAATTCCAGTGACTTAATGTCCAGAATCTACAACAGCTCTTTTGGTGCCTTCCAATTGTCAGGCAAGGCCATAAATGCCAGCCTCTAAAAAGTGTAATTGAGAGTCTCTAATGCAAAGATCTGAGAGAAATGGCAATTTTTTTTCAACGTGTTTGGAGTAAATGCACAAAACCTGCCGTGTGCTGTTCAGTCGTGACACTCAGGTAATGAAACACGGGCCAGGGAAATTTAGAGCAGAAGCAAAGGCCTCCAGGCAACAATGTAATATAATACAGCAAAGATATAACTCAATTGGAAATAGCCAGCTGGCACTAATGGCTCGTTCGTTTAGACTCATATTTCTGGGCTGTCTGGCTTTTGGTGAGATGGGAGCAAGGAAAATCAGGCCTGGCTGCCAGTGGCTATCAATAAAAGCACTGTTAAACAGAGCCATTGCTCTGCAGCTCGGGAGGCACTGCAAACCACCTTGATCATTGCAAATGGTTTTAGGAAACTGCCAAGGATCTGAGCTTTGTCTTCTCAGGTGCTTGACAGTTTCCTAAAACCTTTGATAACACTGCTGGCAGTGATGGGGACAGACACAGCCCTGCACATGGCCAGGGTACAGAGGGGAAGCCTCAGCTGTGCCTGGGCTAGACCAACAAAACTTGCTTTTAAAGCAAAAAATGAGACCTTGCTGTGCCTGACAACACCCCTTGAAATTTAACCTCCATACAGCTGTTACTGTGATGCTGGTGGTTGTAATAACTTTAAATGAACAGGAACAAAAATACAACAAACCAAACAGAACCAAACCCCACAACAAACAAACAAAAAACCCCAAACACCTACAAAACATCCACAAAACACCCAGGACTGTTTTTCCGCAGGTTCAGTGCCAGTGTTCTTGTGGAAAATAAGTGGAACAGTGCTGAAGTTGCCAAGCCCAAGTCCAGAGCCATGAGATGTGCTGGTGGAAGCAGTGGGTACTTCCCATCTGCCCAGGTATGGGCTCTAACATGGGATAATGTGACCCATCTGCCTGGACATGGCCATTTTGGGATGGAGTGTATCCTGCCTGCCTTCTTCCCTTCCCTCTGATCCTCCCAGCTGCAAAAGCAGGTTTGACTCTCTCAGTAGGGTCAGGACACAGGTTTTGTTTCAGGCCCTGTTCATATGACTCTTATCTCTTCTCCCATTTTTTGACCCTCCTTTCTGCCATCCTTGTACGTCCCTTGCTCTGCCTCAGTCCCCTCCTGAATAAATAGCCTACCCTGATTACTTTTTCCTGGATGATCCCAGTTCTAGTAGAGCCATACCCACTCTTTTGTATTTCTGCTGCTGTTACCTGGAAGGAACAATAACAGCAACAGCAATAACACTGTTACTATTTTGGGGTGCCTGGGTAAGGATGACTGGCTGTTTTTTGCTGGCAGGTATCTGTGGCACCCTGGTTGCAGCTGTGCTGGGGAGCTGAAGGGACACAAACCTCCTGCCCGAGATGGATTAACTTGCTGAATGTTGGAGAGAATGACCCAGAGCTCTTGTGAGCAAAACACAAAGAGGGAGTGAATATGTCCCATGGCACTAGTTAGAAATTACTCATAAACAACCAGGGGACTCCTGCCACTGCACCAGGTCGCTCCAAGCCCCATCCAACCTGGCCTTGGACACTGCCAGGGATGGGGCAGCCACAGCTTCTCTGGGCAACCTGTGCCAGGGCCTCCCCACCCTCACAGGGAAGGATTTCTTTCTAATATCACATCTAACCCTGCCCTTTGTCAGTTTTTGAAGCTGTTCCCCCTTGTCCTGTCACTCCAGGCCCCTGTAAAAAGCCCCTCTGCAGCTCTCTTGTGCCTCCCTTAGCTGCAGTTCCTTCATATATATATATATATAAATTTAGCAGGATTTTTTCATTATTATTATTATTTTCCTTTGCCTTTCTAAAGAGCAAGTAGAACCACACTTTGTGGTAAGTCATCAAAGAATCATGGAGTGGTTTGAGTTGGCCCTTTGGAGGTTGATTTAGTCCTGCCCCTCATTTTGGGGATTGCCTGCAGCTTGGGGAGGGAGGGCTGAGTAAGGTGCCAGCTGCTCCCTATTCCCCATCAAGGTTTGCTTGGAAGGCAAACAGTCAGGGTTTCTGGAGGGAGAAGGTCACACATTCTCTGCTGTCTGCTTAGTGCCCCTCTACCAGGGAAGGTTTGCAGTGAGCGGAGGGGCAATCTTCAGGAATTCCTCCAGGAATTGGAGTGTTTCAGCCTTGGATGGAAGGAGCGGATTTTCCTGCGAGCTGTCTACAAACTGTGAGTACTGGCCTCGGGGCCTTTTTGTACCCTGTGGAGATATGTAGGACTGGGAAATGGTGTATCTGGGGGGCTGGGGGATGCTGCCAGAAGCAGGTGAAACTCTGTGGATGTGTTTTTAAGAGTTGTTGTGCTGATGTGAGCTCCTGGTAGGAAAGCACTGGTCTGATCCTGCGTTGTTGTAAGAACTTGGATAAAAAGCAGTTTTGTGGCCCCTGGAGGGGGCAGGGATGGGCTGTGGCCTTAAATATTACACTGCAAAGAAGAATATTTGGAAGTAATCCACCAGTGAGTGTGGTTTGGTTTGTTTTCCCTCTTGTGCTGTGAGGAAGAGGCTTTAGTTTTAAAAGTTGTCTTTTAAGCATAGAAAATGGAACAGCAGTTTGCCAGGCCAGCCTCCCCCTGTGCTAGCACACAGCTGCTCTTCATGTTCAACTGGAGCACATGGAGCTTTGGCTAAATGATGTGTTTCATTTTTGTGTGAAAATTGCTTGTGGATGGATGTTTTTCTTGTCTTGGAAATACTCTGAGAATTCAGGAGGGCAATCCTAAATGCTTTGAGTTGGACAACAATTTTGTGGTGGTTTTGCCTTACTGTGGGCTTGGAGAAACTCCACTGTGCCAGGTTGTAGTTGAACCTTCCTGGAACATGAATTGGGCTTTTCTACCAGGGCTGCCATTAAATAGGGGCACACCCTTTCCACCTGTGGGGAGGGATAAGGGAGGGACAAAGTGAAACTGTGGTTTGCATACTTTCCCTCTTCTGTTGTATTTTCAAGTGCTTTGTTTACTTCTGATCTTGGTCTAACAGACTCAGAGGAACTAAAAATATTTACCAGAATGGTTGTGTGATGTCACTGTACCTGAGATGTAATGTATCACGTACTACAGAGGTGTATGAGGAAAAAGGGGAATTTCTGAATGAGTATCAGTTGAATTTGGATCAGCAAATGATGTCGTTATGTGATGCTTGATCTTTATTTTTTTAAATGAATTTGTGTATATTCACAAAAGATGGATTTGTGGAAAATGAAATTAAGAACTGTGTCCTTAATCTCCACTGAAAGTTAACCTGTTGATTTCTATTGGAAAAGTATCAAATTTGTGGAATCATAACCTGGTCTCCCAAAACGTAACAATTTTCCTTTCTGTGTATTTCTCATTTTACTTTGTATAAACTTAATTTTTGTTATAGAAAGGCACAGGAAAAGCAGCAACAGAAAACATCTTTGGAATATATTTTAACTATAGATTTTCAATACAGGGATGTTAAAAAGCGACTGTAACTCCCATTTCCCAGTGTGGTTAATGAAGCACTGACTGGTTTATCTGCAGCATTTTTGGTTTGGTATAAAAACCCTTCTGAAGGGTCAGGTTGGATCCAGTGGGCTTGGGCTGTGTCTGTTACCCTGAGAATCAGGTCAAGAATGGGAATAGGGGAGCACTCTGAGGGTAAATAAATACACGTACGTCAGTTCTAAAATTTGCAATAACAGGTAGGAATTTTGATGCTGATACTGGACTATGTGCCTGCAAAAAACTTTTGGGAGTTGTGCTGGCTTTTTTCTGGTAAATACTGATGATTTGCTGCACTCTAGTGGCTGTTGGATAGGAGCCTTGTGCAAGGTCAGTTGTGCTTGGAGAAAGCTGAGGGGTTATTTGTGCCTGACCTCAGAAAGGTTCAACCAGCTTTTACAAATTTTATTTTAGTTGCCCCCATTTTTGCTTATTGTATGATTTAAGCTGCTGAACGGGAGGCTGGGACTGATCCCTCTTCTTTGCTTTATTCCAAGAATAGTCTTTTCAGTGTCTTGAATTCATATATTTCTCTGGATCTGTCTTCCTTTCCCATGGCATTCCCCCTCTCAGCATTAAACCAGGATCTTGCAGAGTTAGGAGGACTGGGAGCGACCCGTGTTATGTGTGCCTGGGATGAATGGCTGGAAAATCATGTTCCTGCCTTGCCAGCGAATCACTGACTGAAGGCAGAGGGGCTCTGTGCTCTACATTTGTTTCTCTAACACTTTAAAATGTGCCTGGAAAAAGAACAGGCTGTCTCCAAGGTGACACTTCTCCCATGTCGTCTCCAAAGCTTAGGCCCAGGCTGCAGTCTGTGCTGTAATTGAGGTTTTCTTTGGGGGTTTATAGAGTGAGGGGGGTGTCATGGGCAGAATAGGGCCTTCAGACACAATTCATTAGGGAAGCTTCCTTTGAGTCATGCGGTGCAGAAGGACCCCCTGGCTTTCTAAACTTCTCAGAGAGGGGTCTGGGTGTGGCTGTGGGTCCAGTCTGAGCTCCAGGCTTTGTCAATAGTTTATGTCTAAAGGATTATACAGGGGTAATTGAACCCTTTTACAACTTTGCCCCACAGGATTAAGGATAGCAGAGCAAATTTATATATGAAACAAATGATTTACTATGATAATAGTTAGACTAAAAGACCATAATCAGAATTATTTACTACCCACTCCAGGTAGCTAGAACCGCTAGTGCAGTGCCCTATTTTTGCAGGAATATTGAAGCCATGATATTAAAGCCAGCAAAACCAGTTATTGAGTAGAGATTGATAAGTCATCCTTTCCAACAACTGTGGGACAGTCTTTTTCCTCAGCCTTGAGGAGTGACCTTGAGGGAAGACCCCACTCCAGGGAGGAATCTCCACACACACCCCTGGAAGGGGGGTGTCAAAAGATCCCACTGTTCCAAAGTGGGACTGGACTTTATTGTATAGAGTGATTGTCAGGTGTGTGTCCGGGCCAGCCGTGTCAGCTCAGCTTTAGATAAGTTATCAGTTGTATGACTTGTTTGTTCCTTTATCAGGCATTTTATCAGCTCTACCACATCTTCACCTCACTGTGGGGGGTGTTTAACTTTGGGATTGGCGAGTCAGGCTGGTTTGAGCTTTCTTAAACCTCAAAAGCAGTATGACACACACACACACACCCCCTTTCTCTGTTCACCACTGACAGCTTTCCAAATTGGGTGTTCAAGTTGTTTTACCCCCCTTCCAGGCAGAGCATCCTGCTATGGACTGACTCCTCTTATTTGCATTACTTAAAAGACTTTTCCTTTAAGTCCCTTGGATTCATATAATTCTCTGTACCTCTCTTCCTTGACCTTGATACTCTCCAACTCAGAGTTAAGCCAGCATCCTGTAGAGGAGGGGGGACTGGGAGCAGCCTGTGTTCTGTGTGCCTGGGATGAGGGGCTGGAAAATTATTTGACTGTCTTGCCAACAAGTGACTGAGTAAAGCCAGAGGGGGCTATGCAGTTGTAGCATTTGTTTCTGTGAGCCTGGAAACAGAATGGGCTGTCTCAAATATTTTCCCATGTCCTCTCGCCAGCTCCGGTTAATGTTGAAGGCAGTGATGTAACTGAGACTTTCTTTTGGGGTTCATAAAGTGGGAGGGTGTCACAGGCAGAATGTGAGTTCAGACAGACTTGTAGCACTGCTTTCACAGCCACTTTTTTCAGATTTAATCCCATTATTCTGACAGCTCCTGTGGAGTCATGTTGATTTAAGCACACAGAGCTGAAACTGTAGCATGGCAAAGAGATAATCCTCATGGTCAGCCACGTGCTGGAACACAAAGAGCCAAGAGGGAACACCAGTTAATGAATTGGATTGAGATATTTGTGTGTTTATTTGGCCTTTTTTATTAAGTTTTCATTTAATTTAGTTTTAAGGGAGTAAGATGACAGGGGAGCTCAGCTTTAGCCTTAAGCTCAGCAAGAATGATGTTGGGCATCATGGTATTGATTTAATCAGTGGACAAAGGCGGTGTCAGATTTATTAAAAAAAGCTTAAGTTTGAGCAAAAAGGGTGTTGATTTGATGGAGTTGGTTCTTGAAATAAGTAAAAACTCTTATTAGACATTCAGTGACCTGTAAATGTCATGTCTGCTCAGTGGGACAAAAGGGTCCAGGGCTGTGGCAGTGTGAGTGGGTTTCCTGTTTGGGGGTGGTTGTGTTGCTGCACATCCTTGTTTGGGGTTATTTAACTAGCCAAAGAATTGAGTTTTGGATTCAGTTCTGGGTCTAAATATCCATGCAGTGTGTATATGGAATGGTGTTACTCCTCATATCCTTACAGTGTATCAGAAACAGGTTCTGCCATAGCTCACCTTACTCCTTTACCTGTAGAGACCAAATTAGAGCAACATATCCATGATAGGCTCCTAGATGTTTAATTGCTCTCTGATAGAGACCTGGGAAGAGGGTTAGGCCTTGGAAGACAAGCCATCTCTGTGCAGGGGATTGAAAAAGGTGGCAAAAACTGAGGATACAGCTGCTCTTCGTGGCACTGATGCTGCACAGACAAAAATTGCCACCAGTGACCTCTTTACCAGATATTCTGAGACCTGACAACTGTTGTAGCTCCAGGCTGTTCTGAAATGCTGCTTCCCATGCCAAGAGCTTGCAGCAGTTGCAGGGTTCATGGCCAGGATAAGGTAAAGGTGCAGGGGAAGCAGTTTGAATTTTTTTTTCCTCAGGGAAATACATTAAATTTGGAAGTTGCTCACTATCATAGGCCTGAAGTTCTAGGCTGTAGTGTGGGGAGTACACAGCTTGTACCTACAACTTGAGTGACTGCCCATGTATGGGATGAGTTGTCAGATGGAAAGTCGGGCTCTCTGTGTCTTCTGGCCCACTTAATTGTGTGTTGTGGATCCAGCATCATTCAGGAAGTGCCCACAGGTCCTGCCAGGGTGCTCCACCAGTTGTAGTCCAGTTTTATGGAATGTAAACTAAAAGTATCACTGGACACTAAAAGTATCTGGAGAGGTCACCATTAGGGGTAATCCACGGAAGGAGACAGCTCTCACAGGTGGCACGTGGCTCCCTTTGGTGGCAGCTACTGCCAGGATCATCAGAGACTGTTAAAACTCACTGATCAGCTCTGCTGGTCAGAGACCCCAACTCTCTTTCAGGGTTAGCTGGGGAAAAGAGGCAGGAGGGAGCAGAAACTGTGCTCATAAAACTCATTTTTGAGCTGCTTTACAGTCAGACTAATAAAAGCTTGATGATATAACTAATCAGCTTTTTTTTAATAAACCCCCTCAGTTTTAGAACTGGATGGTATTTATTTATATGCAGAAATAAAGGGTTTGGTTTTTCAAGGAGGAAGGAAAGAACGACTTTAGTTCCTGAATTGTTGCTGCCACTTATGAGGCCATGAAAAGCACAACGTTAGTCCCTGCATTTAATGACCCGTTTGCTAAAAAGTAAACAAATGTGACTTCAGAAAAGTTGTTTACTTTAGGTATTTAGCAGAACTGGCCAAGTCTTTCAGCAAAATAGTGTTTGTATTTGGAATTGCTGATAGTGTGGCTCAAACTGAGCAGTATTGAGTTTTTCCCTATTATTCCCATCTGTTATTTCCCACTTGTCCTCAGGCCATTGTGATGGTAGTGCGGTGCAGGGGGGTGCAAGTTCTTGTGGGGGTGTTGTTTGGTTGCTGTGTAGGGTTTTGAGTTGGATTTGTTGTTTGATTGTTGGACTCTTTGATGGGAAAAAGAAGAGTAGGAGGAAATAGTTGGTAACTTTTGGTTTAAGTCCTCACCTTGACAGGTCTCGCTGAGTCTGTGACGAGCGAGTGGTGGCTGGTGCCCTGTGTCCCAGGCTCTGGGTTTATATGGAGTAAACTTAAACTGGCAGCAAACCTCTTCCCAATATTTTCTGTGCATGGTGTGAGTGTAAGATGTGACAGGATTTCACCCTATATTTTTCTTCCCTGTCTTTCTTCTGGTGAGAAACTGTTGGTAGCGGGCACTGGAAAAGACAGTGACTGTAGCAAACAGTCTGAGGCACATTTGAAGGAACCTCTGATGTTTCCAGCCCAATAAAATAACTAGAAGACAAGGCTAGATCCCCTTTGAGAAATTAATAACAACTACTCTTATTAAAAATTTTATCTGACTTAGAACCTATCAATAGTGCTGAATGCAGAATTAAATATGTCTGGAAGGGCACTGGGTACAGAGGAGCTGCACTTCCCTCATCCTGCTGTGCCGGCAGTAAAAGCGAGTGAGCCACCATTTCTACATTTAACACTTGTACATTTTTATTTAGTTAAATCAGCCATTGTACACATTGCAGCTATGTATTGTTAGTGTTGTATCTTTTTAATTTTTAACTAATACATGCCCTCATAGATATATTCAATTAGTGTTATCACCATGGGAACAAGATGCTGATTCGTCAACTTAAAATTCACTTCTTCTCACAGTATTCAAGTTCTCCGATAACACAGCAAAAAATCAAAATAAGAGGTGAATAACCATTATGTTGTTACACAGAACATCATCTGCACCGCAAATAACACAACAGAAATGCATTTCTTGAGAGCCCCATCCTCGAAGACCCTCCCGCGCCGTCTCGGACGGCAGGGAAGCCACGATTGCGCTGTGAGATGTGTCATCACGGGTCTCAGTCGGTTTGGCTGCCAAAACACTTTTTTTCTTTTAGCTTTTTATTTTTTTTTTTTTAATTTTTTCTTGCCTGCCCAAAAAAGTGTCAGCACGGCACCTCAGGTGGTTCTGCCCGCAGGAAGCCAGAACTGCAGAGATGTTTCCATGCTTTTGGCATCATTACCTTAATGAGGAAGTGCCCTTGTTCTGAGCACTGAGTGAGTCGTTAAAAAAACAAAGAACCCTATAACTGCGGAAGGCCAGATAAGCTCGGACAAAGGATTACTCCTAGAGGAGAGGGTTGGTTTTACTCTGGTGTCGAATCTACTATTAAAAAATGAATTAACAGCTGTTTAAAAACATTAAGTCAGTGTGTTTGTGTGTACGTGTGTGATGCTAAAACCCTACGGAGCTCCCTCCATTAAATATTAAGGTATAGAACACCCAAAGCTTCAGATCCTTATGTTCCCTTTTCGGAAAATAAAAGTGCAGACATGCTATCGTGGTTTTTCAGAGGGTCGGTTTAGAAATATATATATTATATATAGTTACATAACAAAATATGAACAGAAACTGGCTGCCGAGGATTGTGAGCACTTGTTCTTTAAAAAACGCTCGATCGGAAGATAAAAACTGCTCGCTCAGTGCTAAGAGGGCGGAGAAGCTGACATGGTTCTAGGAGGGTTTGGTTCTGACCTTGGAATGCCACATGCACGGCTCAGCTAAGAGGCAATCTCGATAAAACACGGTGAGTTAGTTATTCTCCCTGTATAGTGGGTAAGTCTTTTTCCCGCAGTTATCTACAGTGCAGTGGCCAGCAGGAAGTACCACCGGTCTGTCGGTGAGGTCGGCTAAGCGGTGACGGAATCGGGAAACTACCGGAGTTGGAATTGTTTAATACGCCCTGCCCCAGGTCCAGATCTAATAGGCTGTAACACTGCACGGGGATGTGCCATAGCTATAGCTGGGAGCAACTCTGTTACCTAATGGGGTATTATTTCTTGGATTTTCCTTCTGGAAATCTTTCAGCGGCTGTCAGAAGGTCTTAACAGTATTAATGGCCACAGGCAGCTGTTACTCATGTGAACAGCTGGGTTTCCAGGTTTTTAGCCTGACTCTTAGAGCCTTTAACTACAAGAGATCCCTAAACCGTAAGTCTTAGGACTCGGTAGCTGCGCGGCGCTTCCTCCTCAGTCTGTGTGTGTTTTGCAGTAGACGGGGACAATGTCGCGCGATCCGTCGCCGTTCCGCAGCCACGGAGACGGGAGCCACGGGCAGCGTATTTCCTGCAGTCTGGTAAGTCCAAATACTCTGTCTATTTACAGTTTACATGTGCACTCCCTTGTACACAGTCACTGGAAGAGGCCTGTGGATGAAGTCGGCTCGAGGAGCGCCGGAGCGAAGGGACAGCGAGAAGCGGCGGCACCGCCGAGGAGGAGGCGCGGCGGGGGAGAAATCCGCCCGCCCGAAGGATGCTGTCTTTGGTCACAAATTAGCTTACAGGGTACAAAAGAAGAAAAACACAAAATGGATCTTAAGGTGGGTAAGAACTGAATTCACTGCAGCTGCACGAGGAGAAATGGCAGTGACCGGGGCGATAGCGTCGGTCGTGACGTCAACTCCCCAGGGAAGGTGACGGGAGCGCACGGGACGGAGGGTGACATGGAGCTGGGGGGGGCGGGGGTGGGCAGCAGCTTCTCACTCGGCCTCCTGTTTCCAGTCCTCTTGGCAGAAGTGCCGAAGAAGCTGCTGGAGGTCGTGCTGGAGGTCATCCCTGGGGAGCGCTTCTGGGGTGTCTTCCAGCTCTTCTATGTGAACACGTTTGCCACACCGATCCTTCATCACGGTCCTCTTCTGAGTGCTGGCTTTACTTAGGGTTGTCCTGCAACAAAGAAAAGCAGAGTTGTGAGTTAAAAAGATCACAGATCCTGCAGATGTGCAGCAATTTCCTTCTTCAGCTGCCGAGGAAGGGTGACACGTGCTGGATGAAAGGCACATCATGTCAACTCTGAGAAATGACTCTCGAGGGTAAAGGTACGGGCTGAGATTACTGGATCACCATGCTACAACACACAGACATGCACAGAGCAACTGAAAATATTAGAGAGGAGCAGCATTGCAACGGCGCTGAAACACTAGCCCTTACATCATTGGACATCTCCTGTACATCAGCACCCGTACGGGACTAGGGGGAACACCGACAGAGGCAATAAAATTCCTAGTGTCTGATACGGGTCGTGTCAAAAAAGTTCATCATAAAACACAAGTGTGGAGATATTTTTTAGAGGAAATCAATAAACTTGCCAGGGTGCCTCTGTGGTTTCTTCCTAAACAACTTAGCTCGTTTTCAGAAAAGCAGGGAAATGGATGATCGGATGCCATCCGGTCTAGCCTGCTGGGGTATACGCACTGTATAGTCTAGCAGGCTAGACCGGACTCCGCCCCCGCAGGAGGACCCCCCGCCCACTCTGCAAGCCCTTCCTACTTCCCCACCCACTCAGCCCCCAGATGCTTTTTAATCTCTTCATTGCACCCACTGATTTTGCACTTGTGCCTTTTCCTATTTGTCCTCATTCCCTGCATGTTTCCAGGTGAGTTTTCCCTCCCCATGCACTCCGGCCTTCGCACTGACACTGTTTGTTAGTAGTTATCTTTAGTACTGCTCACAATCCAGCGTTATGTGCTGGTGCCTGTTTCACTTCAGGAACTCAACTGAAATCCACTCATACACTGTGAGTGTCTTAATTTTTTTCCAGCAACTGTTTGTTGACATGCCAAGGCAAACCTTTTAATTATCGATCCATCTTCTTTCCTGATTTCTTTCTCTACTAAAGCAGGCAGTTGGAATTTCACGTGGTTACCTGTATAGCTCAGAGCCTCCAATGGAAACATAAACTTCAGATTAAAACAAAATTGAAACAGAGCACAAGATAATGCCTGTTTCCACCTTGGTGGGAAAGAGGCTATTAAAATAAGCAGCTGGTTGCCATTTGCATCGCTTCCAACACTCCTCAATGCTTTTTATGTGCTATTATTTCCTCACATAAAAAAAAACACAAACATACATTTCATATAATTCCACACAGCTTTTATCTACTTATCTGTGTATTTTATCTCGCTGTTCATCTATTTTAAGCTCTAAGGTGTGCTATTCAAAGGGACAATAAACTGGATTCAGATGTTGAAACACTCCTTTTAATACTTCTATAAAAGTTACTTGTACCTCTTCGAAGTCCTCTTTGGCTGATGGCAGATCGGAAGCTAAGCTGGCATCCCCCAGGTGTTTCTCCGTCCTCTCTCCGTGCACTACGGTGGTCTTGATGACTTTGCTGACCTTCCGGCCTTCCACTGGCTCCGACTGGAATTTGGAGGCACTAGGCACGACGGCAGGCTCCGACAGGGTCACCTGTAAGGAGATGAGTTCCATACTGCACGATTTGCTCTGGCAAAAGATGCCTTTCACGCCTATGGGCTCTGTACAGTGAAGTGTACCTCTGTTAAGGGTCAGCCAACAAAATAAAAAGCATCTGTTTGCTTATGACCTTACTCCTATAGAATTAATTCTGATGAGGAATTCTGGCAAGAAAAAACGTAAGTGACATTTTTTGCATTTCTAGTAACTGTTTGTTACTCACTACATCTCACCCCAGGACTGGTGAAAGCATGCCCTAGGTCCCAGCTTCTGCCCTCTGTCACAACAGTTTTGCATATCCAAAGGTCTGCAGGGCCACACAGTGTAAGCGTGGCAGGAGAAGGCAGATTGAAAAGCACTCAGCTTTTCAGGTTGTTTCTGTTTTTAATTATCTGGCTCTAAAACAGCTTGCATCAAAGTCATAGGTGTTTTTCAAGCAAAGAACACACCAGTAAGTTAATCTAGCTGTAGACTCGGTTTTAGAATGACCACAATAAGATGCAGTGACTAAGTTCCCTGTTGGAGTGCTGGTGCTTTGTAGCATTGCGAGGAAAGAACCATCTACCTCTGACTGCTCGCTGTCGCTCTTCAGCACAACCCGTTTCACAACTTTGGAATAGCCATCTCCTTCTTCAAGGGTGACAGGTGCTTGTGGTGCTCCTTGCACTAGGACTTCCTCTTTTTCTGTGCCATCTGGAGAAACGTACCGACGGATGATCTTCCGAGTGACCTGTGGGGACGAAACGGAGCTTAGTCCCAAAAGAATTAGCAGCAATGTGTTCCTCCTTGTTCTCTATGCAGCATTTTCCATTCAGAGGGCATCTTTTCTTACATGAAAGAACCTGCACAAATGGTTTACTCTTTTCCCCACAAGTGCTCACAGGGACCTGTGGTGATGCTGCCAGTTGATGCGGTCTCCTTACTTAGGTCACCACATGGCAAAGCTTCCATGAACCTACTTTGTAGGTGGGCACAATAGAGATAGTGGAGTGACTCCCTGAAGCAGTGATTATAACATTTCAGAGAGAAAATACACTTTACAACTGCACAACCACTAGGAAATGCTTTCAGACTGGCATTTTCAAAAAGGCTTCAGAGACTGAAGAGGTGAGCAGTTTATCAAACGCACAGAAATAAGATTCATGGTACTAAGCACTGCTGAACTAGTGAGCTAAAATGAACCCACGGAAGACACTCATCTGGTGCTCGAGCTCTCGAGGCACAAAGGAGGAGGAGCAGAAGACAACAATAGGGTCCAAGATGAGAGAAATTTCTCAGGAGGATGGGTGTGCATCCTTCTATGGATGACCCAGAGCTGGACACAACATCGTCCAAGGCATCCATAAGAATACAGTCACGCTCACTCCTGTACATCAAAACCCAGGAATATTTGGCTGGGGTGGTTTATTCTAACATGAATTCAAGCAGGTACCATTTTAAAAAAACCAAAAAACAAACAACTTGCTTGTAAGACACGTGGGTCTGTGCAGAATTTATATTGGCATTACATGGGAAAATTAACAAAATATGTTCCTCTTAGGTTATATACTGTAATACAGAATGATCTTGAGAAGCAAAATAATTTTTCGAACTTTGTATCTCTCATGAAAAGAAATTCACATTCCTTCCACTCTCTACTCTGGAAATTATGCCCCTTCCATAGCAGAAAATCTGGCATGTACGTGGATGGTTTTATCCTGTCATCTATAGGACAGGAAAAAGGTAGGAAGGGGCAGAACTGACAATACCTTCTTCACCACTGTGTGGCCATGTTCATCTGTATACTGCTCTTCTGTGACTGTTTCTGGTGGCATGTCAGGCATACAATCAGCCTGTATGACAAAGAACAAAGGTGTGTGTGAAGCGAGGCCTCCATGTGGGGTCACTTGAAACAAGCAATTTTAAAATCGGTTAATCGGTTATAGAATGGGGAGAAAAAATTGACAAATGTTGGAAAAAAATCTGTTCTGCAAATAAATCCTTAGAAAGACATGCAACAAAAAGTTATGCCACAGCAGACAGGCAAAGATATGTTAGTTGACTGTGTTGTGTATGGGGCTAAGGAGTCATCTTCCTCCTCCTACCAAGGTGCCTAATGGAGTTTAGAGTTGGGTTAGCAGTATTACTGTAATCCTAAGGTATTGGAATGGCTTATCCAATGCCCATGCATTATTTGGGAGCATCCCAGCTTGAGCTGTGACTCCAGCTAAGTGGCTCTCCCTGCGTTTCAAGGTCCTAAGGCACCACAGGCTCATGCAGTTGTTCACCACTCGGTACCTGAATAATCACCCGGCGCCGAACGACCCTGGTAGTGACCATCTCGTCCTCATCCGAGCTCATCTCCAGCCCACCCAACTCCTCTGCTACCTCCTAGGGGAAGCATGGAAGCACAAGTGCTCTGTTGGGTGTGTGCAGCAGGGTGAATTTATGCTGATACTTTTGGTCTGTGTTTGGCCCCAGCCACCTGTAGTAGTTTATATTCTCCCTGCCAAGGTCACTGATAAAACACTGAATTCGTCCCTGGAGGGACAACTTCTGTATAAACTATTTTAATTGGGACTCTACTATTGGTTCATTGTCTGCCAAGGGCATCTGAAGGAGAAATCCAAGAGGAGAGGAGGAAGGCTCGGTCCCCGACTCAATTAGAAAAGACCCCCAAAGCGTACTGTGCGTGCGTGAGGGGATTGCCGAACGTCTCACGCGTGAGCCCAAGGGATGGACTCACATAACCAGGAGGGTGGGATTGAGAACCTCTGGCTGGGCGGTGATGACCACTCCTGCCTAGGCTGAGGTCACTCAGTTCATTGTATAAAAGCAGATAGTGCTTTCTTGGAGGTGTGCTGGCTTCACACCAAGGACAACGGTGCCTCTTGGCAGGGATGCCTGCCAGTTGGTGAACTTACTGACTCTCCAAGGATGCAGCTTCTGCTATGGGTACTTATAGGCACGCTAGGTCGGTAAGATAACTTTATGGGCAACAGCTGGGGAACTGGGGAGATTGTGCTGGGGGCTTATTTCTCTCCTCCTTCCTCCCTTTTGGGTTTGTTTGTTTTGTTGGCCACCTCTTGGTAATAAATATCAGTTTTGTTGAGCTTGCAACAGTGTCATGGTTTTCAAGCTTCAGTATGTTTGAACATCCCCCTAATACAGCGTGGTACTAGCAGTACTTACAGCTTCTGCCTTGTTACACCAGCCCTGGAATTCCTGCATATTGCACATAGTTTCTGTGTTAATTACACAGAAAAATATATGAAAGCCTACTAATCCTCCTTGTTGGGAGGTACATAGTGCAGCACACACAGCAGGACTGAACAGTTTTAACTAGAGGGAGGCATATCAGGACCAAGTGCTGGAGTTCCTGGAGTTCTCTCTCCTGCATAGGGGAGAATTAGAAGTCTAAATGAAGAGGTCAGAAGGCAAAGAGAGGCTAAAAAGAATGACTTGGGAAATAGCAACACTATGAAAACATAAAGGGGAAAATAAATTAAGGAGGTGTGTTTCTTTTTGGCGGTGTCAGTTGTTGTTTTACTTTAATAAAAGAACCGGAGGGAAAAAGCAGCCCATTATTTTAAGGGCAGTCTTTCCTACAGCAGCCGTTGTACTGAGCCCTCTTGTAGGTACTCTTTCAATCACCTGACACACCTTAAATTCCACCTTTTTCTGAGATCTCAGAGGCCCTCCATTCTAGAGGTGGTACATTTGGCCACATAAACAGCAGAGGCAGAAGAGCCTGTTTCTAATGAATGTCAAGGTGAATTGTCAAGACAGGAAACAGTTTCTGCATCAGTAGAAATGTGCCTTCTCTGCTCTAACTTAACTGATAAACTCAATTTTCAAGGATGCCTTCTCCTTAGCTTTCACTTAGAACAGGCAAAGCAAGCTGTTTATTCCTAAACCTTTATCAAGAAAATTTAATTCCCCACTAAAAGCCATATGGTTTGCTTTCTTTCCTTCCCTCTTGATGTCTTTCCCTCTCGGAACATCACAATAAAGTCCCTTTGTCTCACATAGCCAAAGACCTGCCTCGTATTGTTTTTGATGTTCTCTCTCCTCTCCCATTCCCATCTCTCTTTATTGCCTGTATGCTACATAAACACCATTCTTCCAGTACATCCTTAGTAAATGCACAACCTGCTGCCTCTTTTCCATCTCACTAACTTTACAGATCTTTCATGCCATTTTTTCATGCTGTTCTGGGCTAGCCTTGCCTTTCTTTATAAGCTTTTAATGTTACTACTTTATTTTCCACTACATCTGTTTCAGCTTTTGCTTGTCCATGGTTTGTTTCTGCACCTGTTAGTAACGCTAATTTTCTCTCTGTTAACTGTCACAGATCAAAGGTCAAAAAAGGGCAGAGCAGAACGAGAACTACAGCCTAGACTTTAGGATCCTGGGATTGCTTCAGCTTTGCGAAGCTCTACAGAAATGCCTATAGCTAACCCTTCTAGCCACAGAGGGAGGGAGAAAAGACTCCGTGGCAGATGGGGATTAATTAAAAATATTCTCATCCTAAGGAACAAGTGAGATATAAAAAACCTTTTGTGTCCATTATTTTGAAGTAAAATTGTTCTTTACCTTTTCTAAAGATTCCTCTTCATGGCCCCTTCCAGACTTCTCCGTCTGCTCATCGGTTGACTCCACTATCACAAGACTAGTTCTCCTTGGAGAGGGGTCATCCTGGTGGAGCTGGGGGTCCTCAGGCTCCTGGATGATGGGAGAATCACCTCTCTGTGCAGACGACAGGGGCTGTGGGGATGGTTTTTCTGTCTCTCCCTTGGCTGTGCTTCCTGCTTTCCCAGTTACCGGTGCCGTAGACTGCTCTGTTCCTGGAGCTGTGACCCTGTGAATGTGAATCACAGGTCCAAGAAGTTACACCACCACGCAGTGCTTCCCAAGTGCCAAAAATTGAACACAACACAGTGAATCAATATTGCTGCATCACCTGTTACCTAGAAATAACTGGTACTCCTTGACAAGAACTACACAGTAATCTGCCTGGGCATCCCTCTCACCTTCCCAAGCCAATCTCCAAATGAATATCCAAACCTTGCACCCACTTCTGCACAGCTTGGTATTTGTGAAATATTTCAGTGAGCTTCACTGTCACCTGTGCCCTCACAACTCTATATATTACCTACTATCATTTTAGGGAAAGAGATTGGATCGCTATAGATGGATGAGGAGCAACTACTACATTAATTACAATCTATAAAGCTGCAGGGGAGGAGACCAACTGTTATGTAGAATTCCAGAGCCTTACCAAACAGAAACTTAGTAGAGAATATGATGTTGATGGTATTGCTATTTTCATGGTTGAACACGGCTATGATTTCACTGTTGTTGCAAGTTACTGAAAACTATTATTACATACATTACTATGTAATATATATATTAAGGTAGTACATCTAATTCAAGCATATATACGTGCAATATTCTTGTATAATTCCTCTTAAAACATCTTCCTTACAAGCTATTTAAAACTAGCCCAATTTTCCTCTGATTTTTAGACCTGCAGTGTAGTGATATTCCCCTGCCATCACTCCTCTTGTGTAGTATTGCCAATATTGTCTCACATGTGTTCTCTATTCCTCGAAAACATTCATTTCTTCAGGCAAACCCTTAGGAAGCATTGGTATTTTTACCTATTGGTGCAACAAAAGTCTTCTACGTTAGATGCTCTTTTCTGTCTCCCACTCTCTCTGTCCTGGCTGTAAAGCATATCCTGAGCACAAGAGACCATCTGCTGGACTCAACTGCCCTTTGACTGTTTGGAGCTGCATCTCCACATCAGAGGTAATCACTGATCAACTTGATCAACCCAGTGGAGAGGTCTCAGCATGGTCACAGGATTGGGGATAGTGTGGATAAATAAACATGATCCATTTCAAACCAACCCAACTGACAGCCCCACAGAACAATTCAGGGTTAATTCCACTAAGTTTAACATTACTTCCCATCTAACACACAAAAACTTATACGCAGTTTGGAAAAAAACCAACCCCACCTCTACATTAACCCTCTTTTCTTCCATATGCACTACACTTGATTATTGCTTTGTGTTCGCAGTGACAAACTGACTTTCTCTCCTGAGCCTTAAAGGCTTCCTCCACATGGATTGAAAAATCAAGCCTGGGCACAACTGGAGGAAAATTAAACAGCATTCCTATGTTTCAAAGAAAACTGTAAAAATCCTCTTATTACACAAAGAAGAGGGAATCTGTTCCACCTAGGTTTCACCCTGGACACTTACAGATATTCATGTTGTGAAGCAGATGGTTTTCCTGGCACGTCTTGGGGTTTCCCTGAGAATTCAGTTTCTACTTGTTCCTTATGTGCTTGCCTCAGGAGCTCAGCCATGGATACCTCTGCCTCGCTCCTGGGAGTACTGTCCTGAAAAGGAGAATAACTGGCAGACACTTCTTCCTCGGAGACGAGAGGAGGGTGTTCGGTTGGCTCACTGTCTTTAGATATTCTGTGGTGTTCCTGCTTGTGTCTTGAGCTGTACACTTCTTCTTGCAGTGCAGAAAACCCTTCAAAAACACACAGAGGAGAAATGGCATCACAAGAATGCAGGAACTCCCTCCTGTGCTCCACGTGCATTTAAAATCCCTGCATGGAACACATTACCTGCAATTCTTAAACATCTCGAGTGGGACAGGACATAACCTCTCTAAGCAGCTGAAGTAACAATGGAGTACCACTACTATTGCCAAATTCGGACAGTAACAAACAAAATAAAGTTCACCCAGAAATTTAGATAAATTAATTAATCTCAAAACCCTAAAGTATGCAAGAAGATTCACAACAGGATTTGATAAAAGAACTAGCTCATTTATGTGCTTCAAAGCATAACAAACACATCCACTCACCCGCAACCCCTAATCCCAAAGCAATATTGAATTAAGCACATAGAAGATTCACTACTGCATTCACATAATTTGGAAGTGCTTCTTCAGTTTACAATCAATGATCTAATACAACAAACTTTTAAACTTAAGAAATGGAATCTCATCCTAGCAGAATAACAATACCCTGGATACTCGAATCCAAAGGTTTTGTCAAAGCACAGAGAAGTTTCCCTTTTACAAGTCTCCACCAAATCCTAATACAACCTTCTGAATTGTCATGAAAGCACTTGTATGGGCAAAAGAACCCCAATAAACTTGGCAAAAGTCTCTGAGCACATTATTTGCTTGCTAAGAATCAGTTAAAGTGCAGATCTTATCCCTGGTGAGACAGTGACCCACGTGATGCCAGGCTTGCATTCATTCATCCATACTACCCGTGCTTTCAAAATGGGATTCTAGTGCTCAAACATTTCCAAACAGAGGCTTCTGCAAACTGGCTGAGCAGCCACTTACCTTCGCTGTGGTCCAGTCCTATGGACTGCTCCATCTCCGTGTAGGTGCGGGTGCCGTGGATCTGCGTGGACTCGATGCCGCTGGTCTCCATGAGGTGAACAATATCCATCCGGTTGATTTTCGTGAGACATTGGGTAAGATTTGTATCTGTGGCATCAGAACAACACCGTGGAGCTCAGTTAAGAATTAAACATGGTCTCTCCTTTCTGTTTTCCACGTGAAAGGCATACACGGGATACTGACCGATATAATATCATATATAAATTACAGATGCATTTGGAAGCATTGCTATGTAAAATCCAGAAAGAACCGAATGGCTGCCTACAAAAATTGATTTTTCCTTAAACAATTTTGCCATGTTATACAGATAAGACTAGAAATAACATTCTTTAAGTATAATCCATTCTTTCCATAGGCAAAATATTGCCCAAATTTCCTCTTTGTGATTACAACACACTCAAGTAGCAAATAGGAGACAGTTAGATGTCAAATGGAAACAAACCTGTTGCATGTTTCCCATCCCTTTCAAGCCAGTACTTGAGGAGTGCGTGGCTCTGGTCTTGAAGTGAATTGGGATTTTCAATTCGGATCTGGTGAATTTGCTCTTCTGTGAAATCCAGTTCTCTTGCTAGCTCTGAAAAAGAAATCCATCTCTGTAAAGGGGTTGTCTAGTACTCCCCTGGACTCATTTTATTTACAGAAAAGTAAATGTCTATGAGTTACAGCTGAACCCCAAAAATCTGAAAAAACAGGAAACTGATGTCTTTCTGATGAACAAAAACCAACCACTATTTCACCCTCCACAGTAACTTTTCACTAAGTAATCTTTAAGAGAAGCAACCTTTACCATAAAAAAAAAAAGGACTATTTATGGAGGTCTATTAACCTGCCCTCCCTATAACACTATAGAACATTAATGTCTATCTTGACAAGCATCCACTTTTTCCAGTTTTGTTTTCAGAGCTGTCTATTAAATTTTCAGTGTATTCCTAATCTGTTACATTGCGCAGGTCCAAGTCCTACTGATTTCAGGATAAATCCATGTTGGGATGAGTGACACACGCTCCCAGTTACTCTATGGATTGAAGCAGAGGACAGGAAAGGAAGAGGTGAGCAACATAAGCAAAAAGGTATCAGTGATGTTTTGCGTGTACTCTGAGGACACTTCTGAAAACAGTATAGAACACAATCTTCACTATCAAGGAACTAAAATGTTTTCCCTGGTGTACAGCTCTTCCTTAACTCCTAGAGCATGGCTTATTTTCAGGAGCCTGATACTGCCCTAGTGAGAGATACAAAAAAAGTGCAGATCTTACATAATTTTTTGCACCAATTTTTTTGTCAGACCGCACAGTTTGACACAGCAGAGAGATTTCTGCACAGCTCCTTCTCTTTGTAAGAGCCTTGGAGCTGATTTTCAGTGACATCTGCAGGTCATTCCGTGTTCCTTTCACTCATCCCCAGCCCCGTTCGCTGCCTCAGGTCTATTAAACCCACAGTCCTAAAGGGATTGGTAAAAGTTCCTTGTTATCCATTTTAGGAATCTTCAGTAACCCAAAGACAGTAAGCTGATGAAATATTTCTATAAAACATTTTTTAGATAATCAGGAAAAGAAACAAGAAAAGAGTGCGGAACCTCCTTTTTCTCCGGAGCAGAGGATGTGTATTTTACCTGTCCAGCTGAATCCAAGATGATCAGCGATGTGGGCCAGTCTTTCCTCTGTCCTTTCCTGATCATCCTGCTGATCTAAAGGTCAAAGAGAGCTACAAGTTGCCTTTTACAAGTTAAAAACAGTTTCAATGGGTGATACAGTCCAAGAAGGGAAGGTGCTGTTTTTTCTAACTGCTGTGTCTAAATGTGGACAGGCTGTGTAACTAAAGCAAGGACTGTAAATCCCCAGGTTAAAAAATAAAACCAAAAAGCTTGATTTTTTTTTTTAAAAAAAAGCACAGGACTATCTACATTTTCCATTTGAAAATCAGGCTTTCCAGTGAAAATCTAAGCCAGGACCGAAGCGCCTACTGTGACTATTTAGGCCAAGCATTTTATTCTAAAACTTCATTCTAACATTAAATTGAAGACTTTATCTAGGTCGAGAGCCATAATTTTCCATGCCTCCTTAATAAATGCCAGGGTTGAAGAATTCATCGGGACCAGTGCTTCCGATTACGTTCTTTCTGTAGTAGGGAAAGTTCTGTTCAAACAGTCCATACAGCACTTTGGAATATGGTCTGTATTTGAGACACTGTTAATTTAAGTGTCTTTGACCCTTTAGACTAGGGAGTGAGACAAAATACTCACAACGAAGGCAAGGAAAAATCAGGTGGTCATTCGTCAGTCTTCATTTACCTGGCTAAGGGTGAGACTGACGGCTCCTCCCATCCCCACAGCTAATTTGAGGATGGCAGAGTTTGAGTTTTGATTTTCCCTGAGTGCACACACAGACTGTGATACCTCAGAACCGGGACATTGCTTAGGGTTCACGATACATGCACGTGTCATTTCAGCTCCCAGATTTCCATTGTGGCGGCTCAGCAGGAGCACACAAGTAGGTGAGAGGAAAACTGAACACCGGAAAACTTGTACTAAAATTACCAGTGACTCAGAGCTTCCTTGAGACACAGATCATCAAAAAGGAACGTAAAAAGCTGAATTCTTTAAAACTTCTGCAGATCTCTTTGTGTAACAACTCGAAAGAATATTAATTTGCCCGTCTCGCTTGCAATCGATGCCCAAGCATTTTATTATTAGCAGAAGTTAATAGTTAGTAACAGAGCCAGGGAAAGTCAAAAGCCAAAACGTGCATGACTTAAGCAATCGCTTTAATGGCAAAACAATACATATTTTTAGAAGTGTTTTTGTTTCTTAAGGTAACACTTCCCACAAGCACTTATGGTTTGCAATCTTGAGATCGGTTCACAGACAAGAACACAGACACAACACAAAAAAAACCAAACACGGCTCACAGGGGGAAAAAAAACCGCACAACTAACCACCAAAAGCTGAAAAGAAAATGCCACACGCGTTACACCTGTACATAAACACACACACACACACGCACACACATACACCCCAAAGGAAACAGAAAACAAAAAAGTTTAATTCATGACATGCGTCGCACAGGGAATCCCAGTCGTTGGCAAATACCTTCAGCATGGTCATGGACATTTTCGTCAGGGATACGTTCAATCTGAGTCTCTACAGACTCATCCCAAATGGGTCTGGTGTCAAAGATGTCTTCAGGAACTGACTGCTGAGTCTCACTGGATGGCACATTTTCAATAACTGAAACTTCTAGGGCACTACTGCTTTCATCATCTGAAACTAATTCTTGTTCTCTCTCTGACTGCGTGAGTCTTTCCACTAATTTAGAGGCTTCATCGCTAATTTCTTCAAAGAACTCTATGGAGTTTTTGTAAAGATCAAAAAAATGGTCCTTACTTTCTTTCGTGGGACTAAAAGCACCGCGGGAGCCTGTAGTGCTTCTGTTTTTAACTGGCAACCGTGATGAAAATACCTTCGATCTTGCTGTTGCTGCCTCATCTGAGTCTAGCTCAAACTTCATCTCACTCTCCCTCTCTCTGGTCTCTGCTTCCGCCTCAGCATAACTCCTAGCTTTGACTGAACGCTTAGCCTTTGGGTCCACGGGACTACTCGCATCAGATTCCGATTTACTCCGGTTATCTTGTTTCGTAGGTACAGCGCTCGTCATGTCGAGAGCTTTGGGGGACTCCAGCTTGCGGGCAGACGTGTCCGCGCAGGTGTACTGTGGTTCCGCTTTTTGGGAAGCGGATTTGACGGGAATTTTAGACTTTGGTTTTGCTTGCTCGTCTTTTCCGTCACACTGCGAACTGTCTAGGAAGTCGTCCGGGGAAAGGCTCTCGTTTTCCGACTGTTGCGAGGATTGCGATGCGGTGGCAGCTGTTCGGACAGGGATTTTGGATTTGCTTTCACAAGAAGGCACGCTCTCCATTAGAGCAGTGGGGATTTCAATCACAGATCTCTGTTCCTCTGGGGAAGAGTCCGGGGACTCCTCGCCCTGTTCGGAACTAACTGATCTGGTGACTTTGGAAAAATCTAATTCATCTTCTACCGCACACTGCTCAGGAGAGATGGGGCAAGGCACCTGACTGCTATCGACCGGGTCGGTCTCTGTTCTGGAGAGGGGCTCAGCTTCAGAGGCAGCAGTTTCTTTCTTTGGTGATTTTGAAGAAGCTGAAATACCCATTTTAATTGGAATTCTGGATTTAAGATCTGCTTTTGAGGTGCCCGTGCTGACACCTTCACCCGTCATTTCTTCTGATTTATCACTAGACTCGGGTGACGGGGGTGAATATTTCACTGTGTCTTTTTCTGGTATATCTGACTCCTCTGATTCTGAAGGTGCAAATGGGTTCAGCGAGCCCTCCAGCTTCGAAGATTCCTCCTCTGCTGCTTCTTTCACTTCTTCAGATAATGAAACTTCTTCCTGAGCCTCCTGCCCACCCTGGAAGAAGTGAAAGCTTTCATCTGGGTAGTTCCTTTTGGTCATGTCAATGGCTCCACTTCTAGTCATCTCAAACAACTTGCCTTCCTGAAAAAGAAAAGGGTTTTGTTCACTGAGTGGCGTCCCTTCTTCAGTGGGTGTCCTGGCCGGTGTCGTGTCAGGGGTTGTGCCTTGCGATCGCCTGTCTACCATCAACCCAAATATCTTTTGTTCCTCTTCTTTCACCCGAGCTTCAAAAGCTTCATCGTCTTCACGTATTTCGCTCCACATGTCAGAATCCACATCTGTTCTAGTGATGACAAC
The DNA here is from genome assembly GCF_003984885.1 of Neopelma chrysocephalum. Lineage (NCBI taxonomy): Eukaryota > Metazoa > Chordata > Aves > Passeriformes > Pipridae > Neopelma > Neopelma chrysocephalum. The sequence continues at coordinate 494,200 of NW_020897739.1, read as the reverse complement.
GTGACCCATCAATTTCTCTGTTTCATCTCTTATATCCTCAAGGGCAGATTCAGCTAATTGCGTGGAATCTTGTGACATTGTCTGAAATCCATCCTCTGATTTGGGCTCTATTTCCATATACACTTCCTCTGAAGAGCAATACTCACTGCCTGTGTCTCTCCTAAGTAAAGCTTCACCCATCTGATCTTTCCCTTCTGCAACAGAACAGGTTTCCCTAGAGAGCAGACTTCTACCAGACCCTACCTCACTTTCAGAGTCAATAAAGAAATGTCCAGAAGACACATTTTCATAAGGGCTCACTATATATGGAGCACTACTCTCTGTGGCATCTGCTACACAACTGTCAAGTTCCACTGTTTCAGTGGTAAGGGATGGATACTTTGGTAAGGGTTCCTCAGCAGGACTATCTCTTTGAGATGTTTCAAAATCTGTATCTGCTTTTCCCAAATCCCTTCCCAAAGCAGAATGGTCAGTGGTATCATCTTCGGCCAGTTTGCCATCTTGTGGTACAGAGTACTGGGTGGTACCATGCCCACAAGAAAGGCCCCCTGCCTTCTCTGACACAGCTCCTGTAGAAATGAGATCTCTGTGTAATGATGCTGTGGGTTCGACATCCTTTTCGGTAGCTTCGTATTGCTCGAGTGTTAACGAAGACTCAGCGTGAACTTCTTTCTGAGGACTGTCACCAATGGAGTGACAGAGAGTACCCCCAGGTCGTGTGACTGTCTCACAGTCACCTGTACTGCCACAACATTTAGATTCAGCACAACCATCGGAATGACAAGTGCCTGATTCTCCCGTGGAAACCTCACAGCTGCGCCCAAGGACAAGCGGTTCCTCTTTGTCACCTTTGCCTTCTGCTTTAACCGCACCTGTCCCGACAGAGCATTGTTGGGAATCAATGGGTTGGAAACCTGCTTCGTCGGGGCTGGAGCTGGAGTCCATACTGGATGGTAAAGGTGAGGGTGGCTGCACTCGGATCACAGGCTCCATTAAGAGGCCTGAGTCGGCTTCTTTTTTGAGCCGGGTCAATTCTGGCTCGCTTTCCGAAGAGGAAGAGCTTTTCCTAGATTCAGCTGCAGGTGTAACTACTGTAGGTACATCTTTTTCTACTACAGCCATTGGCTCTGATGCTTCGGTTTCACATGGAGCTTCTGAGCTGGCAGCTACAGAAGATTCATCTTGCTTACGATTCTTTTTGTAATCTCTCTTCTGCTTTGCTTCTTGTTCCAATTCATCAAACATTTTGATTTTGGTCACCATTTTAAACATCTCCTCTTCGGGGGTGAATCTCTTCTTCGGTTCGCTTTCCGAGTCATCCTCTGGCTCTTCATTGACTTCAGGGATTGTGGCCGATTTTGGTATGTTTGACAGTGACTGCAAGTCTGCCGTTTTAGGTGTGATTTCATAGCTAATTTCTTCTGAACTAGGAGTCTCGGGTGAAACGGGACTTTTCCCCGAACTCTCCATGAGGGATGTTTGCTCCAGACTGTCATCATCGGCACTTCCCTCGGGGTCACGGAGAATCCTGGAACGCACCGATGCCAGCTCTGGGCAGCCTTCTCCTTTGCTAAGAACAGGCTGCAGAGGACCCTGCCCCAAAATACAAGCCTTCACTGTTGGTTCTACGGGGCTGCTTTCAAGGGAATCACGGCAGGGAGACTCTTTCATAGGACTGGGCTCCAAAGAGTCGGGTGTTTTGTGTGATGAGTTATCTTCTAGCACTGGGCTTGCTTCCAGGGAGTCTTTATGACTTATAGTCAAAGAGTCATCTGCAACTGGGCTAACGCCTTCACTATCATGGCTAGCAAGTGAAAGTTCCAATTTCTGGGGACTTCTAACTGCAACACGGCGTTCACAGGTTATATCTTTTTCTTTCTCTAAAGCAGTGTCATGTGTTTCAGAAGACTTAGTGACATGTGCAGTGGTTCTGGATTCTTTATCCCTGCTAATATCTTTCATAATGGAAGCTGAGCTACTTTCTTTAAGTTTATCAGCCTCTTCTTCAGAGGCTGTAGGTACACGCTCTTCTGATACATGGTCAGAATGAGACTTACTAGTCTCAGTAACAGCATCTAGCTGCCTCTCAGTAATACCTTTTTCATCTTCCTTTGAGGAGACTTCCTTCGGAGAGCATGTTTCAGCTGTTGCGTGTGCTCTAGCCGCTCCTTTAGCTTCCTCAGTTGGCCCATCAGTTTTCTTTGGTGAGAATGAAAGGCTTTCTGGGCTCGTTTCTGGAGTCTCTGCAAGACCCTCGTGCTTGTAACTTTCCTCAGAGCTGATCTGAGGGGTTCCATCAAGTAGACTGCCTGGAGAGTCAGCCACACCTTCGTGTTTAAGGCTCTCTGAGCTCCCATCAAAAGCACCACTATGCAGAGAAAGAGCGGGAAGGAATCCATCTTTCCCATCCTCTGTGGGAAAAGCAACACCGAAAGGACTGGTCAGTACTTGCTCCAAGTTAAGTTCTCCCTCCTCTGTCACCGAGAGGTGTCGGAACTGCTGGTATTTGTCATTATCCTCCAGTTCTTCTTTAATGACGTCAGAAAAGTCTGTTGAGGTTTTCCTGTCAGGGCTGATCTGGAAGTCAGGATCTCCTAGGTCATCAGAAGGCCTGCCCTTCCCAGACGCCATTTCTTTGGCACTTGCATCAACTACTACAGGAGGGAGAGGTTCCACTGGCTTTTTGCTGCTCTGCTCTTTCGCCTGGTCTTTACCACCAGCTTTCTTGGTGGTTTCAGTGGTAGAAATTTGCGTTTTTCCTTTTTTGGGTTGCGGCTCTTTCTCTGCTTTTGACACCGGGCTCGGCTTGTCCTTCTGTTTGTCTGTCTTGAGGCTTGTGACTCGCCTCGTTTCGCTCTGCGAAGGAGTTGTTTTCCTCCGGGTTGTTTCCTTCTCGGGGGCCTGTTGCTTCTGTTTGACAGACTTGTGCTCAAACAGGCCAGATATGTTCTTGGATGGGTCTTGCCCTGACTGGAAGGCTTTCATCAGCTCACGAACTGACATGGTCTCTTCGAGTCTCTCAGTCTTAGAAGAAGGCGAGACGGGTGGTTGGGCTTTCTGTGCTACCGGTTTCTTGACTTGTGCTGGTTTCTTAGGTGCCTTCTCGGCAGGGCTTTCTTTTGCTGGAACTCTGACAGGTAGTTTGGACCGGACTTTTTGCTCGTCTTCCACTCGTTTCTGAAGAGCTTTCACTTTATCTTTTATGGAGCCAATGGGAGTGTCCTCTATAACAGGGGACACGGCTTTAGCCTCCGGAGCAGCTGTCACCTTCAGGCCAGGTTCCCCGCCCTGCGACTCGTCTGCAGTGAGCTTTGGTAGTCTCAGCTTTTCTCCGCTGCTCTGCGCCTTGCCTTCCTTTGGCTTTGGCTTCTCTTTTAGTTTTGTCCTGACGGGCTTTTTAACTTCTGAGGCTGCCTTCTGTTGCTCCTTTCCAGTTTTTGGAGATTCTTTTCCTCCTTTTTGAGAATCCTTGCTTATTACTACAGTTTCAACCTTCTCTTCTACTAAGCCCTCTTGTAAGGCTGATGGCTGTAGCTCAGGAAGAGAAACGTGTGTTTTTAAATCCTCTACCTTTCCTGCCATGCCTGGTTTCCCCTTTTTTGCTGTCCCTTTGTCTACCCTGACATCTACGCCGGTCGGCTCCACTTCTGAGGGAGCATTTCTTCTGGCCTCTTCAATTTCCTCATCGCTGACAATGATCCATTCTTCTTCTACAGGCTCTTGTTTGGAAAGGGACTTCTGCAAAACATGTTCTTCTCTGGTATAGGATCCCCCTCTCAGAATTTCATTTACTTTTTCTAAATCCTCTTTCACTCTTTCAACTATTTCGAAAGGCTCTCCTGGCTCTTCCTCAGCAGGTTTTCCAAGATCTTTCACTTTAATGGAGCCTGATTTATCAGAAGGGTCAGTTGTCAGGATGGCAGTCATTTTGATCAAATCTTGTTTCATCTCAGAAACTTCAGACAACAGGTCTGGACTGGCTAGTACAGGGACTTCATTAACCAGATGGCTTTTCAGGATAGATGTTTCTGTAGACTCTGTCTCGTCATCTTTGATGCGAATGAAAAACATTGAAAGTAAAGTGGAAATCAAAAATAGAGATTGGAAAATGTAATCAGGACTGAAAATGACAGTCTTTGGTTGCAGTGGTGGGAAGGTCAACAAAATGGGCCGGGAATGATGGATCCACAAGATCTGAGGGTACAAGAGCAAAGCAAAGCTAACGGGGGAGGGAAAAAAAAACAACTGAAAAGGAAAATGGCAGGAAATAACTTGCTTCACTTTATCGCTAGAGCACAACCACACATACAGTATCAAAGCTGGAACAAACCAAATCAGGACACCACTAAAAAGAAACCAAAACAACAACAACGAAATTTCAAACCAAAACCAGAAGAAACACAGTGAAGTTACACAAAGAGAGGCATCTCAAGATTGTTCAGATGTTACAGATCAATGTTCAAATAAAAAGAAAAACAAGAAAAAAGGGGGAAAGCATTAGAACTGATTGAAAGTCGATTTCCTCTAAGAGAAAGCCAGTGTTAGCAAACTGTCAGAGTAACATCGGGTTAATGGTTTTGTTTTTCTTAATGATCAAAATAAAAGGTGAAAAGTAATTCTGCAGTAATCTAAAATATGACCAAATACGTAGAGATCTGAATCAGCTGCAAACCGGCATTTCATCTAAGGGGATTTCACACCTACACAATGAAACAAACAGTTTTTTGTTTTAAGAGGCATGGTCCTTTCCTTGGAACATCCTCATTGACAACTAATGAACTGACTGAGGAAAGAGAAGACAGAGAAGAAAAGGAGAGAGAATAGGAAAAAACTGTGAATCAACTTAGAAGTGATTTCAGAGTTTTAAAAAATGTAATGTATGGCAACCCAAAATCAGAGACAGTCACACTAGACACATACGTACAATTCATGTAAGGCAAGTTATTTCCATGCAAAGCAAAGGTGTTGCAAATGCTGCTGGGGATGTTGTAGCTTCGGTTAAAAAACAAGAGCTCTAAAAATTAATCATATAAATTAAAGGTACATGAGAATCCTGTAAAACATACTGTGGTGAAATATTTGTCTAATCTGGCAATCAAGATACAGGAGGCTGGCTGCAGCAAATTCCCATTATGCCACAGCTGCCTGCTGGAAATGCTTCTTTCAGCAAGGACTCGTAGAAAATGGATATTGAGTAGAATGAAACAGTGGAGGACTGAAGCAAGTTACGAACAGAACACAATGCTTAGGAATTACAACTGGACATTTTTTTGCTTTAAAGGTAGCACGTCACATGGAACTGCACATTTCGGCACTCGAGACTTAATTCCAAAGCGCTAATGCAAATAAGGAGAACCTAAGCAGTACACAAGTAGCTGTATTTATCTGTAAAAAACAGCTGTTTTGCTACGCTGCTCTCCTGGGTGTAGCGAATGCTAAAAGTCTGTGCTGTACATCAATTACAACCAGGTCAATGAGGGGCATCATGGTGCTGAAAATGTGGCCTTTTGGTGCCGCTGTTTTGGTGTGAACTGTCCAGTGCACACTGAAATCCTGGTCAGTAGCTTCACAGACTTGTAATATATATTTTCATAAATACCAAATGCATGACTGTCCCACTGGCCAAAGAAGCAAATTAATTAGCCAGAAGCAAAGCGGCTCCTGTGGGAAATAAAGGGCTTCTCCGTGGCCTGGGGAGCTGGTGGTGAGGAAGCAGCGGTGGAACAATGCAAGACATGGCACTTTAACTGGAAACAAGACAGATGTCATTCTTTCCCTAAACAGATCCGAGAAATGGCTCAATTGGAAGCAGCTCTCATTAGAGACTCTCTTCAGTCCATGGAGGTATTTGTTTGATTTGCGTCTTCTCCCAAGGAGATCTCAGTGACCCCCTCGCCCTCAGTTTCTAACAGTAACGGCCTGATTCTGGAGGTACAAGGGGTACACGTGCTGTGCCAAGCTTTAATGTCATATTTCCAGCCATATTTCACCACAGTACAGGGCAGGGAGGGTTAAACAGCCTGGTTACTTTGGACAGTATCACTTTTGGGCACGCTTGTATTCCATGAGATCCATGGAATACACGGGAGCCTTCACTAAGTTTTCATTAAAAGTGATACTGTCGTCTGTCTCAAGTACGAGGCAAGGATGGGTGTCGACAAGTGGAGAAAACAAAAAAAATGGAGGGATGAGCATCCATACAAGCAAAATAGCAATAGCGGGATCACTAGGGATGTCAAAGGAAAGTAAATGCTTAGATGAACGGTTTTAAATTGTTAATTTATACATTAAAATGTATTTAATTTGATAGCTGCTTTGATATTAAATTGTTTTCTATTAAAGTATTGATGTTATTAGCAATAGCAGTTAAAAACTTAGCTCTCTTTCATGCTTATGTTTACTCTTAACCATCTTTCATACGAACTGCATTATAACACTTTCAAGTCAAAAAAAAGAAAATCTTACTTTTTTCTGACGTCATGTCAACCTGGAAGGGAAAAAAGGGGGAAATTTAAAAGTTCAAATCATGTTGATATAGTGAAGTCACTAGTGAAGTTAAATCTACTAGATGTATGGAGACACACAGATTCATGGACTGATACGGAACCAAGAATGTAACAGCAGTAACAGTAAAAGCATGGCTTAATTTCTTTAGTGAAAGAAAATATAATCCTTGCCAAAAAACCACATGAAACAAAATGCACTGTCAGACTATGAAAATTCAAGAGGCAAATTTTTGAGGTTGCCTTGTGATTTGAGTTTATTTCAGTTCTGCCAGCATTTGTCCACACAAGCACATGTCGGGTAAATTTGGCCATGCAAAAGTACCCAAATTTAGAAGTAGCATTAAACATTCAGTTTCCTGTACAAACTCGTGGTGGGGGTAGGATGACCATGGGGAATGGAAATCAGCTGTGCAGTACTGCTGGTACAAGATATTGTGTGTGTTAAGGCCCCCAAGTTTTTTAGTGAGTGTTGAAAACGTTGTGGTTGTTTGAAAATATTCTTGATAAAGATAAATGCAATATACTGGCTCATTTATGATGTGAGTAAATCCTTGCTTTTCCATAAACTGACAATGAACAGAAGTAAATCACTGGCCACATGTGCATGTCTGTACATGCCTTGCAATGCTTTAGGCTCACATAATTAAATTTTACACTTAGCAGTGAGTGTTATGGATCCATAATAGTCTGAATTCCTCTGATGCACAGATCACCCCACATGGTAACCTGGGATCCTTTAATTCCCTTTACTTTATGTTCTTCCAGATCAGCATTATGTCAGCATACTAATAAATATTATTAACATAAAAAATAATAAAGTCAACCAAAAATAATTTAAAATGGGAGGTGGTTGTAGCCACCAATGAGCTTGTCTTTTTGTGCTTTAGTTTCTTACACACAAATAGAAGTCATATTTACCACAGGAGTGGTAAATACCTCTATAATGATAACAGGAAACTACAATCCATGCCACAGAACTGCTGAACTCCGTTCTGCATCCATGGAAAAGATGTCCATCTGCTTTGGGGAGCTGGCTGGGTATTCTCCCTCTTCTTTCCAACAGCTGAACATCATCAAAATGTGGGGATGCTTTTCTAATGTTACCCATTCCTGTAGGGGTCAGACCTTAAGGAACACCCATAACTGCCAGAACAGGGCTGGGAGCACAGAGGGGAGTTGGTGCCATTTAGTTTATGCTGAAGATGAAAATTCTAAACCTTATACTCGAGGTAAACTTACTTGTGACTTCTGGGTTAACACTGACTTTGTGCTGGATGTTATAAATGGAGAAGATTTCTAATTCTGACACAGGGCAAGTTAAACTCTGTACATTGTAAAAGTGAGCTTGTATAAGAGCCTTTAATTGCACTCCTCCTTGTTGTGTTTGTAGCACTGAGCTAAGGATGAATGTGCCTGTTCTACTACAGATTTAATCTTCCAAGTTGTGTCTGCTAGTTGTGTTTGAGTGGTGTGAGTAGGCAAGAACAGGTTGATTTAGCAACATTACCTCTTCTGGTTCTTGATCTGAATCTGATTCCTTTCAGTTCCAAATTCCCATGCGAAAAGAGAAGGGGAAAACAGCAGGCAAAATGTAATTTTTTTTTGAAGAGAGTAGGAAAAAGTAACTTCTGACAACATTTAACAGAAAAGAAAAAAATGCGGAACGTTTCTGCAATTTATTTCTTATGCCAAAAAGCAGCAAAACTGAACTGTCAGTTTAAAACACAAAGGGCTACAGAACTGAGCAAAATACAAACAGAAAAGTTGCTTCTGGGTGTTAGACTTCTAGTGATCCTTATTCGTACCAAAACTTTAAATATATACATGCTTTTTCTCTATAAATTAGCATGAATAAATACTTAAAATAGTTAAGAACATTACCCATTGAAAGTTAAAATATGTTGAGATGTGCTGTTTTAAAAGTACACAAAAATGCTATAATAAGGATTGTACTTTATTCCTCTTTAAAATCCCTGACCACAAAACTTGAACTGTGTTTTGCCCTCCTCCTCCTCCTCCTCCTTTCTTGTTTGTATTATAATGCTGATGACTAGAGATCAGTGTAATTTCACAGTACCTTTGTGTAAATGGGTAAAGTGATGTTTAAATTACATATGGCTTGGTGAACGAGGCCCCTTGTAGATTTTGGCTCCTTCATGAAAGATAATCGTCCACAGGGTTCTTGAGTGGTATCTCGCACCTGCCAGAGCAAAAACACATCTTTTTAAATGGAATAGTTCAGGGACAAAACACAGTTACAGTTGGGAATTTAGCTAAATTGATTTTTTTTTTTCATTTGTTCGCAAAAATATGATGAAACAATAACTTGAAATATCCAAAAAAGAAGCCATGAATATTACCTTAACAAACAGAGGAAGTCTATTCTCTTTGAAGGCAAAAAAGCTGAATATATGATGTTGCCCACTCTTTGTGAGAGGCACCAAATTGCCAAAGCAGTCAACATAGATGGGTTTTCCTTCTAATACCTGTTGGAAAGGAAAAAAAGCAGCAAAGCAGCAATTAATCACAGTGATTAGGTGGTTAGGATTTCTTCTTAGAAGAAATCACAGGCAGAGAAGTATTTTCTTCAGCAATCAAATCAAAAGTCAAAGGCAGTGTTTATCAGTACATTTCTATTTATTTCAAGTGGATTTGCAAAGGCCTAGAGCTTTTCAAAGTCAGGCCTCAGGTAAATACCTCTCTGAAATCTCTATATAATGGTACTGTTACATCTTCATATCATGCTGTTATGGCCCCCCCACGTGTTTAAATATCAGATTAGCAGGTTGGGAGATGTTCCCTTCAGCCTGACAATACATTAATGCCTCATCCTTACTTCCCAGAAATTTAGCCTTGGCAGTTTGATAACCCTTATTTTATCTACCTGCTCTGCACAAGAAATGCCTGTCAGAGCTTAAGGAACAGCGAGGACAAATTTTTTAAACGTGGGATTCTCGAGGAAAAGAGGCTGAACTAAGCAGAGGAATGTGCCATGCCTGTAAGTTAAAGCACTTCCAATCTGTTATCCCTTCTGAGGAAGCTGACAGAGCCAGAAAAACTGCATTTAGCAGGCAGTTTCCTGGAAAGCTTTTGCCTGTTCAGCAGCTGATTTAATTTTATTTTTGTAAAGCAGAATATTAATCAAACTTGCTACTTCAACTTCTTGGTACGTAAAGGTGCTGACAAAACATGACTACTGTCAAACTGCCTTTTTGGTTAGTGATATGCATTTAGGAGTTAGTGGAAATTGGGATTTACATGTGCTTTTTGGCTCTGACTGTCCCCCTTTAGCCCTGTGGGCTAAGAGTTCAGCAGCTGCCCATTGGGAACAGTGTTTCATCACTACTTTTCCCTTATATCTGACTGAAGTCCAAGTTTCCATCTTATCACTACAGTTGATACTGCCTCATGACAGTAGTTGCTGGCAGCTATTTTGCAGTACTTGCAATATTAGTTTAAAAGCAGACACTATAAAATAGAGAAAAGAGTCCTGTACAGTACCTCTACGTCCCTGCTTCTGGCAACTTCAGCAAAATTTTCTTGTTGTTCTAGAGTTTTATCCACCTTGTCGTCCGTCATGCAGAAACACCTTAACCGCGCTTCGATGGGATCGTGGGATTTGGCAAACACCACAAATTTGGCCATGTAGGGGACACAGATAATCTCTCTGTACACTTGGGAAGCAAAAGTAACAGATTCTTGTGTCTGTCGACAGTCTATCAACCAAAATCTGAAAAAGAAAATGAAGAGTCAGGTAATCAGCACAGAAAGATTTAAGAAAGGAAATTATATGTTTCCCCAGCCTGGCAGCATTAGCTGGTAAGCCCAGTAACTGTAGATAACAAGTCACAAAAAAGAATTGTTATGCTTGTTTTTTGTCCACCATCTAACTTAAAGGATAACAGCACGTTCCTTATATACAGTGTCAAAACCTGGAGGTCCTGCGTGCAAAGTCAGAAATTATTCCCATGTGAATTTAATCACCAAGTATTTTCCAGGGAGTAACATGTGCTGCCTGCTTTCCCAGCCATCACTTTGGTTTCTCTGTGGAGCTGATGACATTTCTTCTACATAAAATCCACTGTGTGGGTGGAAATCATGCTCGAGTTTCGTACCCGTAGGATGGAGACGGAAGTCGGGAGAGGTCAAAGACAGCTCCAAAGCTGATCTAATCTACAGGGGGCTTATTCCCTACTGTGGATTACATGGCATTACGACCCCAAAGCACACCTTCTCAGCGTGACTGCTCTGGGCTTACTCATCTGCAACTGAATAACAGTGAATTTTGTGCTGTGCTGCTCTTTAGAACATTTAGCAAACACAGCGGTCAAAAAAAACAAGCTGATGACATTTGAAGGAGAGAAAGCATGTGTGGCACAGAAAGGATCTGCACACTGATACTTTCCTTTTCCTGTGTGGGAGAACTATGCTGTGCTGGACTCAAACTGGAGAGGCTACATCCTCTGAGAAACCACCAGATGCCTCAATGATTTGCTGTCATACACCAGGGGCTAAAAAGCCCAAACAGAGACCATTTTTTAAAAAGCTGCGGCTCAGGAAATGGAAAACAACAGCCAGGCCTCCAAGTCTGCAGTGTGATTCACATGACAAATGTATCTCTTTCCCAAGCTCATTTTGGACAGTGTTAGTCTTGTGAAAGGGAAAATTGTTGTCCATCATTAATGATTTAGCTAGACAGAAAAAATTACTGTGAATAGCAAACAGTCAGAAATTAGCCAACTCTTGGCAAGGCAAAAGGACAGTGGCACTTTAAGACCAGGGAAAAAGTGAAAAAAAATTAAGGTTAGCTTGTCCTTTGGCAAATAAAGTAATTATTTCCCTGACTCCAAATCCATGAAAAATCCTGTTTTCTAACTTTAGCAGCACTTAAAGTCACATCTGAGTGAAAGGAGTCAGCTGAACATTCATTTCATTTACAAAGAAGAGGCAGAACCCATTAAAATCTCTACACGGGACCCTGCCTATATCACTGAACATTAACAACAGTAATCAATTTTCATGTCATCATGGGGATTAGGAAAGATCCACCATAAATATGGGCTGTAGATCCATAAACTGTCACCCTCATTCTGGCTGTATTTCATGTGTAGCCCTGCTGGGGATTTCACAGTTTCAGGGACTTGGACCTCTCAAACTCTGCATCTAGTGGCCACATATGGTTCTTAAATTAACCTTTAATTCAGCTTTAATTTCACCCTTTACACAGACTGAGAGCTAAACACACTGTAATATCTCCCTCTCGTGGCTACTGCTGTTACAGCAAAATGTTGACCTAAACCAAAATGGAATGTACATCAGCAAAGCATCCAGTTTAATGGGAAAAAAAAGCCCTTTCTGAACTAAGAAAGCATAAAAAAATAATACTTTATTTTGCCTAATGTTAAACCGGGGGTTGGACTGCAAGAGCTGATCTCATTTTAACATTGAATACATTATTTCACCATATAACAAATCTAATCTAATAGTAATAACTGCCCTGGACACTGAAGGTTGGCACTGAATTCTCTGAATTTCATGGGCAAGTTATCCAAGATTTTTGTTTGCTAAACTACACTCCCTAAATGGAACACTTTCCAGATCATGGATTGCATCTCCTCTTACAAGGGAGGAGATTTCTGTGCATTTCTGTGAAATAAATCATGGCCAGTGTACAAACTAAAATACATACATATATATGTATTATTACTATTATTATTTTAATACGAAATTCTGTTTCCAGGAAGACAGCAGTTGAACCTCGTCCCAGGAACAAATGGTTGGAAGAGATGCTTCTAGATCCCAGTTTTGTACACCTACAGGTCTTTCTGTATGACTTCTCAGTTTTTGGATATTCCGGAAGTAATATCCCTTGTAAGATGTACAATGAGGTACCCAAACAAAGGATTTCTATTTCCACGGAAATTTGTATAAGTATCTCTGTTCCTTCTACTATATAAACTAAAATAGTTTAAAGGAAGTATTTGTTGGGAAAAAAAAGACATGCATTTGAAAGTATCACTGTAAAACTCATGTTTGGTTATGTAGGTACCTGGCAGACACATTTGTTGTGAAGGAAACACATTCATTAACAAACGTCAGTGGTGTTGTCCCGGTGATGTCTTCCCATTGGGCAGGGGTGGTTCCTCCTGAAGGGAGAGAGATTAAAAAAAAAAAAATTAAAACCAAGCAAGTCTGCAACTCTTTTGCTTCTAAGAAATTCATCTGAGTTTTTAATTGCTATGAAATCAGTAATAATCCCAGACATGCCTTCTCCTCGGGTCTATATTATTCCACCAATGCTGGTAGGATTGGAGGGGTTAAATTAAACATGATTAAATTAATTTATTAAACTAAATGCATGCAGCTCATTTCTGCCTCTTAAGTGAGACTGAATGAGGCACTGGTCACTTTGGAGTTATAGCAAGCATTAAGTGTTTAAATCCACTATTTTTCATTCAAGTGTAGTGCAACATTAAGTCTGAACTACACTTACTCTGCCAGGCAGAGGTATGTTGATTTTCAAGACACAAACTGTAAGGAAAATGCAAAAAACCACACCAAACCTCGAGTCTATGATTATATTACACATCTCTTGTTAGTCCAAACAACAAATGTTATTTCTGCTTAAAAATAATTGTTTGCAAAGTAGTTTATTTTCACAGCTTCTCATCCCAGCCAGGTTTTCTCCGAGCTTCCCATGTGTGTCATCAGCTTAAAACATTTTCCAGCCCACGAGGAGTGACAGATTCAAGATGCACATGGAAAGCTCCGGCACTGGCATCCTACCTGTTATGCTGCATAGTAACCTCAGAGTGGGCGTGTCGCCTCCGTAGCCATTCATGATCCCATCGCTGGAGGCCTTGGGGACGGGAATCGTCATCGTGATGGGTTTATGGAACTTCCTCCTCCTGGGCTCCAGCGTGACGATGGGGCTGAAGGTGGCCTTGTTGCCTAAAATCTTCTTCGTAAGTTCAGTGTGCATAGGTTGAGCCTTGCCAGAGCGACAGAAAAATAACAGAATGGTTACTTGAAAACAGTTCAGTGAGTTTGTAAAGAACTGGGTCTGTGTACTGTATACTTTTTTTCCCCTTAGAATAAGCTCTGAGCTGTTTTAAAAGTGTGCTATGCAGCCAATCCCAGGGGATACCAACAAGCACAGTCTCCTGGCCAAGGTAAGTTGAGGATACAAGCAGCAGGAGGATGAGAAGGAGATACGGGAAAAGACTTCCTTTCTTTCAGGAAGGAATTGTTAGGCTGGTTCCTTCATGCTGAGAATCTGTACATTTGACTTTATTATTGCAGCACTTTTTACTTTTCTGCTGCCTTTCATAAGAAGTATTTAAGAAACTGTTCTATGACCTACTATATCATTATCAATATATTATATTATTATTACTATATCATAATCATCACCAAAATTAGGTACTTTTCCCAAGATTATATGGACAGTTAACAGACAGAAATCTGAATTAACTGGAAAACCCAAAGCTTTACTGCTTTCTTTGATTCTGCATGGATTTTTTTTTTTATTATTACTATTTTTACTAGAAGCATTGTAGACAAGATACAACATGATAAGCTAAACATGCTGCTCTCCATTCAGAGAATTACAGAATCAACTAGGTTGGAAAAGATCTGTGAGATCATCAAGTCCAACCTATGACCCAACACCACCTTGTCACCCAGACCATGGCACTGATGCCACATCCAGTCTCTTCTTAAACACCTCCAGGGACGGTGAGTCCACCAACTTCCTTGGCAGCCCTTTCCAGTGTCTGATTACTCTGTAAAAAATGTCTTCCTAATGTCCAAGCTGAACCTCCCCTGGCACAGCTCAAGACTGTGCCCTCTTGTCCTACTGCTGGTTGCCAGGGAAAAGAGGACAATATCCACCTGGCTACAACCTCCTGTCAGGGGGTTGTAGAGAGTGAGGAGGTCTCCCCTGAGCCTCCTCCTCTCCAGCTCCCTCAGCCTCTCGTCACAGCATTTGTGCTCCAGACCCTTCACCAGCCTCGTTGCCCTTCTTTGGACACTCTCCAGCACCTCAATACCCTTCCTAAACCGAGGCGCCCAGAACTTCAAAGAAGGTGATTTTACACTAAAAGCCTTGTGATTGTTGCACCGTACCTGGAGGCCAACGCGGATTCGTTTGGTTAGAGCCCCTTCTGGGAAGACTGCCTGCACTTGTGGCACCACAGTGCTGCTCAACACCCCTCCCTCGGGCCCGATGAGGTTGCTGTCCTGTTTGATCCGGGACACCACGGCGAAGTACTGAGGGAAATCCCGGGTGATGATGCGGCAGATCCGCTTCTTCTCCAGCTCCTCTGGAGTGTCAAGTACTGAGGGCGGAAGAGGAGATGGTCAAAAGACAAGAGTTTCACACAACCTTCAAAATGCAGTCAAGCTTTTCACAGTTTGATGCAACTTACACAAAGTTTTTTAGTCTAGAAATCGAGGGGGAAAAGGAAACACACCCCAGTGTTCAGCTAAACCAGAGAAATCCGGAAAAGGACAGACAGACTGAACAACCAACTGAAGGGAGTTTAAGACAGCCAACAGAATATGTTGACATCTCCAAAACAAGCAGCCAAACACACCAAGGGACTTGTCCAAGCTCCTTTCTACTTCACATATTTAGAATGCCGTGAAGCAGCACAAAGAAAACGAAACTTCAAAACAAAAAACTATAGAAGTATGAGTTTGGCTTTAATTCTGTGAGGTGTCTTGTTTACTTTGGGGTTTGTTTGGGGTTTTTTGTCAAAAAAATAACAAATTCTGCAGCTCCAAGGCAGCCCAAGGCCATTCTGTTCTCTCAGAAAGCAAGAATACCCGTGACTGACATTTCCTCCCACACGTGGGGCTGCTTGGAAAGGATTAGTATGATAATTGCCTTGTTTTGGAAGGGTGTTTGCTATGGAAACTTTTTGTTTTACACCATGAAAAGGAGCAGCAGCAAACACAAGTGTAGCACCTCTTCCCCATTTTGTGATGGCAGATGTCTCGTCCCATGACTTCAGCAGACCAGGCAAGGGAAGTAAGCAAGTGGTCAAAGCTATTACCCCCAGCAAGAGCAGCAGTGCAGGAGCAGAATAAAAATCCAAGTCCCCCCCTGGATACCTTCATCCATCCCATTGAGGATTTCATTCAGCTCATCCTCAGTGTATTCACAGAAGTGCTCCTTCCAGCTGTCCCCGTTCTCGCTGCGCAGAATCACCAACTCCCTCTCCTTCCCACGCAGAGCAGCAAAGTGGGGGATCTCCACAATCACAGGCCTGGCACGGCAACACAGCGCATTAAATGCACACGGGAGAGAGGAAGAGACAGGATTAACAGCAACTCTATTCAGTCTGCTACAAAGTGACCTGGAATTCTACCTATTTGGCTGGAATACTTTGGCACAATCCTAAACTAGTAGGCCACTAACACAAACTAAATGTTTACAGGGACCCAGTAAGTGCTGAAGGACAGATGAAAAAGTGCATTCACCTCTTTCCACAGTGTGAATGAGATTTGGTAAGATAATAGTGCTTATCTGGTAATTTGGTGATTGTTTCGCAAATCCATGAAAAACTCATGCTCGTTTTAGTTGTCACTACTGTCTGGGTTAACCTGTGCAACTTCATTTCAAAGAGAATCTACTGTAACATATGGGAATAGTGGGACAAATTCTGATCTCACTTATACTAGTGCAAATCAGAATAATTTCATTGCTATCAGGGGGGCAGGTGTGTCCCGCACCAATTTACTTCTTTATAATTCTATATATTCCAATGAACTTATTCCTGATTTACACCTTGGGAGAGACACAGGAGGTCTGAGGAGATTGTCTGGGTTGCTACTGCAGTATAGGAGATAAGAATTTGCCTTGTTGCCTTACAAGCACATGTCAATACATGTATCAGCATAAGCGCCCATATATATATATATATACACACACACATATACACATGTGTACATATAATATATCTATATTTAGATATACATATACATACATACTCTTAGAAATAAGAGAGAAGATATAAATATATTTGTATAAATGCTCCTCTAATTAGAGGACTCACACAGGTTACCATGTACATAGTAGATGCCATGTGTTCTATCACACTGGTGGTATCCAACATACAACTTATTGATTGATCAGTCCTTCATACAAAAAAACAGCTTGAAATTTACAGTAGATTCTTTTTTTTTTTTTGTCCCAATCCAGGTTGCTTTGCTACAGACATCAAGCACATAACTAGGAAGATTTCATGCCAAAACAAAAATGAAGGCCACAGTACTCGAAGAAAAAGATACAAACATACCACCAAAACAAAACCACATACCACAAAGGTTGAAAAATGGTCCACTAAGGGTTAAGTGTACAAAATTTCAAATGATAGAAAGGGACAATATCATGGGCATAATGACAATAAAAAAATCATATTGCAGAAGGAGGAGAAGAATGGGGAGGTCAGCATCCATCAATTTGTTTCAAGTCTCTCCTACCCAAGGAATTTGGTCCCAGGAGGCCCCAGCTGAAGGATTCGGCTGACCAAGCTTTCTCCCTCATTAAGTGGGGGAGGAGCCGTAGGCAGATGAAGTTTACTGAGTACATCCAAAGCAGCAGTGAAAGAAAGAACATAAATAAACTTTATGTATTTTTTGTGCCAGAACGCCAGTGCCACTGTCTGGTGCACAGAGTGGAATTAGGCTGTACACTAAATAAGGTTCCGTCCTAGCCGTGACAATTTGGTGACCAAAATCGGCAAAATCAGTTTTGTGAATTTAGGATCTTGTCTTGCTTTATGGGGGCTTTGGCCATGAACTCGATGGGAACGGGATCTGGACCTTAGAATGCACCTCTGCAAACTGTGCAGTGATTTTCTGATTTCGCTGCCAGCAGAACACCCGGAAAAACCCTCGCAGGAAGGGCACAAAGACCTGAGAATGAACCAACTCTGCTACAGCCTTGTCCTTTAGGGAGACATTCTCATTAGATAGAGAAACCATTAAAAAAAAATGGGAGACATACTTAAAATTCATTTGTGTGCAACAGAGATAATGGGAAGACTGAATGTGAAAGCACAGTATTTCTTCTGCTCTTTAGATTTCTTTCTCCTTTCTCTTTAAGGTGACCAAGATGTGAAAAGAATAAGTGGTAGCACTAATGAAGATGGTAGCTCTGATGACTGCCTATTATAATAGGATTTTAAAGCAACTGAGTTGTTTCCAAATGGATTTAAACTATTGCTGTTCACAGAGTCGTTTCTTTTATAGTTTCTGAATGTAATAGAAGGGGTTCCTTCAATCGTTCCCTTCTGGATGCCACAGTTGATAGGGAGAACAGTTGGCAAAACAAATTTTTAGAAGTGCAAGTGACTGCTGCTTTCAGCTAAAATTGCTAAAACGAAATGAGCAGCAGACACAAATCTGACCTTTCTGTGGGTTTTGCAGGATAGGACAAAAGAAATGGCCAGAAAATTCCAGGGTTGTCCAATTGCTTAGTTTAGCAATTTCAACTCCAGAAAAATCAAAGGCACTGTGCTTCCCTGATAGTCCAAATTACTGATAACACAATAGAAGTCCCTAAAATAGCCCACTGTGTACATAGCAGGCTTCATATTCGGGGTTTAGATCAGTGCTGTGCTATTCATCTTTTAAATATAGCATGAACTGCCTTTTCTGGTTCTAAGGGAGTCTCTTCCCACTATAATATCCCACAACACTGAGTAATAATTATATCCACGGAAGCACATTAACCTTAGCGCTAGTGCTTAAAATACCCATTTTGAAAGGAAAAGGTGTAAAACCTCCCTGATTTGTTAAGTGGCAACCGACCTGTATTTCACACAACCTGCCTGCTACCATGCCACAAAGACCTTTTTCGCCTCACGTCTCGAAAAAAAGGAACCCTTCCAGTGCAACTTAAACGCAAAAATGTGGCTGAAAATGTTTTCCTCCGGGCCGTGTGGCCCCCCCCTTACCCAAGGAACTGTGCCCCAGAAGGTCCCACTTCGATGAGGCGGCTGGCCAGTCCTTCCCCTTCCACCATGGGGGGCATGGTGGCCAGCCGGTGGCGCTTCACCAGCCGGCAGGTCACGCGCGTCGGGGCCGTGCACTTGCGCGGGGGGATGATGATGCGCAGCCCGTTGTGCCGGCAGCCCCTCATGGCACCGCCGCGGGCGTCCACCATGAAGCTCACCAGGAAGCTGCAAAAATCAGGGAAAACCAGTCAGAGACGGAATGGTTAGAACGTTCCGTGGGTACGTTCCACATACGTAACGCGCTACGTATGTAAACGGGGCTCTTGCTCAAAAGGCACAATTAGAAAAAGCCTTTCTCCCACGGGAAGCACCAAATCATGCTGAGGTCATTTATTCATTAACAAGTGTTACCTAAGAGTTCTTCGCTGAAAGTCTTGTTTTACAGTGCTGCTGTTGGTAAAATACCAGCAGACACTAATAAATGTGAGCCTATATCACTCCTCGGTACCTGCAAACAACTGTGCTTAAAGTGGGCACTCATTAAATACTTCACAAGCAAATACGTCTCATTGAAGGAAATTATTTATGATTCAAAAATATAAAGCCAATTCTGACGGGATGGCTCGGGATTTTTTGGGGGGTTCTCAATATAATTTTATGGTTATTTGGTAAAATGTAATTTCTAACAAAAATAGGTTTGGATATTAAAAAAAATTAACCAAATTTCATTCTGGAGCGTGCGGATACAATTCATACTCCATCAATGGGGTTATCATAAAAAAAAACCTCAGCAAGTCATTCGTGCTTGAAGACAAATTTTGGGTTTTGGACAACAACAGTTACAGGCACCATATAAGAGGTGCATAAACTGTGTAAGAGATTTATTTATGGATTTTTGTTTGTCTGTGTTACTTTGCACACCAAGGCAGTGTCCCACTGGAAAACGTAGAGGTGCACAAAGCCATCTACAGGGAGCCCTCGTCTAGCACAAGGTAAACTATTTATTTCTTTTTCTTTAAGAGGGAGAAAAACATTTCGTTTTGTTTGGAATTTCTTTTGTGCTTAATTTTTTGTAGTTCCACATATAACCAAACATAGATTTTGACAGATTTGGGACATTCTTGGGAAAGGTGTAGAACTACTTCCCCTTTTTTTTTTTTTTTTTTTTTTAACTGTTTTATGATTTAGGATCATGCCTGATGTGGGATGGGAATGTCAGGCTGCTGGAAGTGAAAGTAAGAGTAGAGGAGACAGAAGGGTGTCAGGTCTAGTTCTAGCCACTAAAATAGAATCATCTCATGGGGTGTCGCAGAAATGCTATTTGAAGGACCTGCAACAGAGAAAATATACTCCCTTGTAACAGGAGTAACGAACACAGGGATTTTTCCACTGTCCCCTTGACCGTTCTGTGCAACAAACATTGCATCCATTCATTGTCCACACAAAGAATTCCACATGCTATAAGAACACAACACTCGACACACCGTGCAAGTCAGAGGGATGGAGGATGGGAAGGAGCCACAAGCGCCAGTCGGAAGCACACCATGCACCACGGATGCCAGTCTGTCTCACACATGCAGTCTCCTAGTCTACTGCCATTCAGATACCTCTAGGCTTTGCTTAGTGTAAAACTCGGGGTAGTACAACCATTATCTCATTCCTTAGAGCTTGGTGTTTCTGTGGTTTTAACAAGGGGGGAAAAAAAGAAAATGAAAACATTTTACAGCTTCCATTGTCTGGGGGATTAGTTGAGAAGAATGGGAGCTTCCTTCACAAAATACATTCTTTATACAGGGTAAAGCACAGATGAAAGAAGAGCTTAAGAGACACTAAGTGCTCAATTGTTGCACTAATGCTCTTGGCTTGCACTGCAATTGCCCGGTAAGTGCATGAAGTGGTGTTATCAAAGTGGTGCTGTTTCCGGAGAATTGGTGCAGCTCTCCAGTACAACGGGTGTTGTTTGAGGCAGTTAGTGACGCTGCTGGAAGAGGAGTTTCACATTTTAAAGCTAACGCTGTGAGCAACACAAACGCTCCCCCACAATTACCAGAAGCTCTGACTGAATCAAAGCAGCATTCACATTTCTCACTGGGTAAGCCGTCATGAACACAATTCTAGGGAGTCAATTATTCTCATTATTGACATAATACTCAATATTGTGTACTTTAACATCAGGATCACTTTCTGTCGCTGTCCAGTTAGTGCTGGGTCACCTGTCTACCCTATGTCCTCCTTAGCTTATCTCCACACGTGCCTCAGCAATGCCAAAACCACTGTTAAGTGCCAGAGAAAAATACACGGGAAAGGTGGGGCTCCAAACCAAATCTCCCTTCTATTAACATGGTTGCAACTCTTTCTCTCAGTTTAAGTTTACTGAATGTGCCTGCTGGGTCAGTAAATCTATCACAAAGTCAATCAGTCATCTCTCACTGAGATCAACCATTGCTCCAAAGAGTGGAAAAACAGGCAAGGACAAGTCTCACTGGAAGGTGGACACAAAGATAACAATGGTTAAAATGAAGACAGTAAGACATTATTATTATTCACTGTAAAAACAGCTGTTTCTATCATAAGGAAGACCTAAAGTAGTTATTCAGACAAGCACAGAATAGTGTGAGCACAGCACAGAAAGATTAGTGCCAATTATCGCATTATGGAGGAGCCAGTTCACAAACCCAGCTGCGTAATACTACAAAATTCCTGGAAAACAGATTTTGGAGAACTACCATGAATACATGCAAAGGAAAGAAACTGAGAGGGAAAATTTCTCAGCTCTAGACCTCAAAGGATAGTACACTGACACAGGATTTATAGAGCTGACATAGAGTGTAAAAACACATCCTTTTCCACCACACCACCCTGTTTATTTCCCACCCTGTTGCCATATCCATTTTGTCATGCACTTATTTAATCCAATTTCTTTCCATCTCTTTTTTTTTTAATCAGCACATTTCACATACTTTTGGATATGCAAGAGGGTGAAGCCAATAATTCATAATAATGCATTTTCTGAATCACAGCAGACTCTTTTCCTGCCTATTTGCCACATAATAGGGCATCTGGAATGTGCCATTACTGATCCAGGACCGGAAAAGTTTTTCCCTTTTGAAGGAGTGTGTCTATCAATATACAGATAATTCACACAAAACTAATGCGTGATATAAAATATGCTTTCTGAAATGTGCATTTGGGAAAGTGAAAAAATTGTATGACTAATATAAAGGAAATGTAAAATGCAAACTAATTATTTTGCTGCCCACACGCACACACGTTATTTTTCCTCTCTCCAACACTTCTTTTACCAGTGTTGTTGAGTGACAAGGCTGAGATAGGAAGAGATTGCACTCAATATACAAAACTAGCAGGAATAATTGGCAGATGAAGCCATCACTCTGAGAAGTGATACCTTATGGTGATAAAATTCCCATGGTCAAAAAGAAAATAACGCATAATAGCAGCATATTAATAACCCTAATTTCATATATACTCCCTGAAGCTGAGCAGGAAACTCAGAGCTTATCCCACGAGCCAACTGCATGGGGCACAACTAAAAGCACTATCAACCATCTGTGTACAGAGAACTAAGAGAAGAGGGATCATTAAAGAGAAACACAAATGGTTCAAGAGGGGAAAAAAAGAAAGGGAAAAAAGGTAAATAAAGGGGATTAAAGGAACTTTAACTTAAATTTTAATTAAGTGATGAGTCAAAGCAGATTATGGGTAAAGGTGTATCTTACTCAAAGACAGCCTTTGAGTAAGTTCCACTTCCAGTTTTAAAGGTTCTGGTAGAAATGAAACATAACACAGACATGTGACCCCCACAGTCTTGCAAATTGGATCGATACTGAGCTTTCCTGGGATATAGCAAGGTGGCAGTGCAACATAACAGCCAAATCAATGAAACAAATCAGGTTTGGGGAAATCATTGCCTCCCTCTTTTAAAGAGAATGAAGGGGAAATCAGGATTATTTTTCTAAAGAAAAAACAAAGTGCAAAAGCAATTATTTTATAGGAATCAGTTATAGGCTGCAGGGCAGTCTATACATGCTTCTGTTAAACACACGGCAGTCAGCTCAAGCACCATCCATCATTCCCTTCTAATTTAGTAAGACTTACTCAAAAATTAGAGGCCATTTCGTTCTCCTCCACTTTAGAGCAATTAAAAACTACATACCTGCCATGTGAAAGGTAACTACGCCAAGTAACACTGGCTACAGTGTCCCTCTGGTTGAAGACACACACAAAGGCCCCTAAATCTTTCAGGTTGTTTCCATACCTTCTACAGAGAGCAGAGCAAACAGAGATGGGGTTTCTAATGGCTTCACTTGAACAAAACACAGACAATATCACGCATTGGACAGAAGGACAAAAAGTTGGGGTGTGTTTTCATGAAATTTGTATTTCAGATCAGAGCCTGAGTCACTTCCTTTGATGACTTTATTCATATAGAATTAACTTGGTTTTATTCTGTATCTATCCTGATTTGAAAGAGAACAGCAGGATGAACAAATAAATTAAAAAAGGGATGTGTCAGTGCTGGAGAGGGTGAAGGAAGATACTTGTTGTGTGCTTTGTGAGGAGTCCCTGCCCTGTGAAGAGAGAGGCACAGCCTCAGGTGTTGGCACTCAAACACACGTCCCATTCTGCAGAGTCACTGGGAGAGCCATGCAAAACCCAGCAGGGGAAGGGGCTTCCTGGGGCAGGCAACAGTTCTTGGAACACACAAAAGAGGCAAAATCTACACCACCACCTTCATACACTCGGCTCAGGTACGATTATTCTCTCAGACTGTGCAGCCACACATGCGCTCATCGGGCAGCAGGAAACAAAAGCTCCAAGGAGAGCACATCCACTGGAGACACATGATAGAACTTTTCAGCACAGGTTTTCTGAACTTAATAACAGAAACTGGGAAACAAGGAGATAGCAGCATTCAGTGTTAGTCGCAGTGTGAAGAAGCAGAAACAAACAATCAGGGTGCTTCAGCCATCCCAAAGTGTTCAGCAGGAGGAGGAGAACCCGGAGAGGCTGAAATTCCGAAAAAAGGCCTTGATCCAGCTCCCGCTGAAGTCAACAGCAAGTCATTCAACTACCTCAGCGTGCTTTCCAGCAGGCTGCAACTGTGCCATACAGAAACAAGGCAAAATACACATTCCAGGAGGACAAAAAACATGATCCTACGTGGGAAACTGCTATAGTATTGACTCCTGATAACATCCACTGCATTAGCCAGCTGCTGAGAGACTGAGTGACGTGGCCGAAAAATACGGGGTTGTAGTCTGGGGGTTCATTTAGCCATTTTACAATTTTGCACAGCTGAATATTTAAGGAGATTTTCACCTTTCTACGGTTATGTTAAAGGAGCTGAAGAGGTGGCAATAAACACTCAGTTTTGCCAAGGGAAGATAATCTCCTCTGGGAATGTTCAGCTTCAAGCACTGATTAACTATCACACAAAAAAATACATGTGTCATGAAAAATAATATACACTCAGACTGGGCAGTTATTCTATTAGTTCAAATATGGTGGCACAATTGGGTAAATGTGGCCTAGGGAGAGGCTCTGAAATATTCTTTATATAGACAACGAGATAAAAGGCCCACTTAATAATTTAACAATTACAGTGGTTTGTGTTGGGTTATTTGTGGAGGGTTTTTACCTTCCTTAAAATATTAATATTAAAGCATGCCACGGACAAAGAAAGGGTATTGTTAAATAAACCAGTGGTTAAAACAATCTAGGAATGTATAAGGAGCTTTGTTAAGTTTTTTTTTGCAGTGGACTTACTACGTGTTCAGAACTCTTTTGTTATAGATGACAAAGCAGAGGGAGAAAGTGGGCACTTACTGTATAAGAAGAGAAACAGGGCCACATGTAACTATTCCTGCTAGTTAAATTGATTTTTTGTCTTGGCTAACGTGCACTATCAAAACACAAAAGCATCCTGAAGTGAGGTAAGAGGGGAGGATAAATAGGGTGGGTGAGAAGTGCAATGTATTAAAGAAAGAAATTATGCAGAAGTTCACCTGCTGTTGTCAAGATCAAGACATGGAGAAGAGCATCTGCAATAGAATAGATGATTTAACATCAAAAAGGAAAAGAAAGGGGGGGGGGGAAAGAATGAGTTAAATGAAATACTGAAATATTGGGAAAAAAATGAAACCGATTTCTAAATCAAACACATGAACATATTCAAACACATGTGCATATTCATTCCGTGTGAGAAGGTAGGAGTGAGCGTGGGAAATAAGCCCTGGTTACAAACGGCCACTGCTACTACAGGAGTAAAACTCCAGTGATCTGGGTCCTCTACAGACATTCTCCTACTGGAAGTCAGATGCCTGAAATGCACAGTTAGATCAGATTTAGGGGAAGTGCTGTTCGGTTTAGGCATCCACATGTGAAACGTGGGCCATGATTTATCAGAGGGCAAGGAATCGAAGGTAATTCCAGCCAGTGTTCCTGATTACACGATGAATCACAATTTCTTTTCTTTGATTTCCCTATCTACAGCTTCTGTCCTCCCCTCTTCTCCATTTCAACATGTTTCTTGTCCTCCTTTTGTTCTGCAGAACAACAAATTCCAAACTTTCAGTTTGACCTGTTTAGGCCCTCTGTAATCACTTGGTGTCACACAGTTAGTTTTCCAATGTTCCTTTTTCTATGGATCTCCATTGCCATTTTCTTCCATTAACTTCCATTAATTTGCTATTCATGAAACACATCCGCTCTTTTTCCTTCCTGTAACTTTCTGAACAAAGGCCATAAAGCTACAGCAAATTTTGAAGTCATTCAGACTTTCAGATTTAAGAAATGACTATCAGCTGGTCGCTGCCAGGTCCTGTTTCCATAACGATTTCCAGGAAATCAATCTCACATTGGGAAAAAGCAATGTTATGGATTCAAAATACAACACTTCAAATAGATTTTGATTACCTTGTTAGCAAGGATCCAGCCTCCTTTTTTGCAGACATGCAGCTAAGAATGATAATTCACATTATTTGTCACAGTATGAGATGCCCAGTCCCTCATCCTTCACCTTTTTTCATTGATGGAGGCAACGACTTCCAGAAAGACAAACTCACTAATAATATCCCAACTTTTTTTCAAGATAGAAGTACTGATACTCTCAAATCATCAAAGTGGGATTTCTCCATCAAATTATATATATTCAATATCTTTCATTAAATAGGAGTTTTACTGTGAGCAAGTCAGAGCTGGAACATTTGCAGAGCTGCTACGTATTTTCTCCAGAACACAAAATCAAGTTAATATCAAAGCCTAGACCCAAAGCTAAACACTGCAAGAGAAATCTTTCAGTTCAGTGATTTTTTTGCCTTCCAACTTCCAAGAAAATTTGTTCTTCCACAATAGGATATGGTGAGGTATGAGAGTAAGACTATGAAACATATTTGAATTATGTAGGTGTAGTTCTGTCTGTCACAACACTTCAGCAGGAAATTATAAATTATATCCCTAATATCACCAGCAAAGCGATAATACTCTTTATCTTATTGGATGTTTAGCACCCAAACTTTCTGGTATACTCAGAGGTCCTTAACATAGCTCAATATGTAAGATCAGACTGTTTTATGAGGAGAAGCAAATCTGATCTGCTGAAAGGGAGTTTAAATGCAGGAATTTATATTTTTACCTTCAGCCAATGCATGAAACTACTCAGAAACTGTCAGCTGTGTAAAATGTCCAGGAGATCTTTATGTTGAGATTTTGAGCACTACAAGAATGTTACCTCTTCAGAGAGAAATGTTTTCTGGGTTTTGAAACGGTTGCCAAAGACTCTGACAAAAGATCTTGTTTTTCCTTCCTTACTGATGAAATTATCAACACATTGTAACAATAGTTACATTCACTTTTTAAGCAGACAGTTAAAACATTTTCCCCTTCTGAAATTTCAGACACGGAAGGGGTTTTGGTCAGTTATGCAAAGGCTGAAATATGTGCCTGTGAAATTCCACACTGAGAGAACAGTTCTCTCTGAATTTATGCTTTTGCTGGGGGTGATCCACAGAAACACTTCCCTACAACGGGACATCAGTAAGAATCCAACAACAATTTGGGGTTTACCACTGAAACAGTGCAGGGTGTAACTTTTTTCCTTAGATCGCACAGAATACAAATTTAAAATCTTCTGTGACCAGTAATTCATGTCCAATGCCTTGCTGATATGTTATTTCACAATCAGAATTCAATGCATTTTCAGTGTCTTGGGCAAAATCAAGGCCAGACCTTTGCCCAAGGCCACTGACAGTGTTTATACAGGATTTCTTTGAAAATTCTAAGAGTTTTCTTTTATGGCAGATAAATACTCTTTCACTGCACGCACCCAAATGTTAGCAGTGCTGCTGGTTCAGAAGAACCTACTAATATATAGTGTTTGTCTGGATGTGGAGGAGGGTGTGGGTGACAAGAGGAGTATTAATGACAAACACATTTGTTGTTCCAGTACTTCTACAACTGTTTCACTTTCAAAAGCAAACTCTAACAGTCAATGTACTTAGCTAAAAAAAAAAAAGACATATACCCCAACAGTTCATGATAATTTGATGACTTGGACAAATCTAAACAAGATAAAAATGACGTGGTGTATGACCTTTTCCAAAGGCTAAGGAATCATTATTATAGGTTTCTTTATTACAATATTTAGTGGCAAGTTAGTTGGTATGTATAGAAAGAGGAACATAATTCGTGTCACGTTAAAGGTCACTATTTAATATAAGGTTGCAGGAGTGCTGCTCCTATTAAAATCAGATATCTTCTCCTACCACTAGCATCCTGGTCATCCCAAAAGATTGAAATATCACTAATATAATTTAAAAGAAAACCACAAAATTACTGCACATTCAAGAAATAAATGCCACTCTCCTAGAAAGTCTTTAGTTCATCCTCTGCAATGACAGGAAAGACCTACCTTTCTGAAAGGGAAAACTAATACAACCTTTGGAAAAGTCTAGAATCTATTTAGGGTTAGAATAAAGCACCAAAGCCATTTTAAAGCTTACCAGCATATATAGAAACACATACATACTTTACATATTAAGTACTTTCATTTCATTTGTTAGTTCTAGAGCTCATGAAAAGCAAATCCAAACAACATTGGTCACAGCCAAGTACCCTCCTATCAGTCAACAAAAATACTTCTCATCTGTGTCACATCAAGCAGTTTGCAATCACAGTTATGACAATATTGTTCCTCCTCTAGACCTGTCATTCCAAATGGGACCTCAGTGCTATTTTCTGAAAGATACGGACTGTAAGATAGTTGCAAAGTCATTTGAGATTAACAAAACTCATCTTTCCCCTTGTGATGTCCAGCCATGCTGTGTACAATGTAGTGCCACAGAAGTTAAAGGCTTTTTAATTACATCAGCTCTTTTATGAACTCATCTGCACGTTTCTAATCAAACCTCATGGCAGAACACAAGTGTAGAATTCAGTGTAAAAAACAGAATTACTTAAAACACAGTAAGTAGGAGTGTTTAAAAGGCCAGCCAGGATAAGCTTTCTAAGCATGAACTTGGCTGGGCCTGCAGTTTGACCTGCCTTATGCCACAACAACGGGCTTGCCTAAATGCAAATGCTTAAGAAGAGTCAGTTGTGAGAATACATGAAGAGAGTGCCCAAATATACACAAAACACATGTTTAGGTTGCTTGGCCATTCCTGCAATTTGAAAGGCAAACACCAGAGTCAATGCTCACCTAAACTACTCCACTAGCACGGTAAGTACTCATCATCTGGAATGATTAGGCCCTTGATCTCAATTATTGCTAATTCCAAAGAGGCAGTGATTTATTTCTCCATAAAATTCACACAATTCCTGCGTGTATGTGTCAATTATCTTATTCATTCCTCTTGAACTTGACTCAGGGCTCACTGACTTGCAGCAATTTCAGTGAACAGTCATGGTACTCAGGTTTGCTTGATTGTCAGAGCTTAAGAGATCATAACAATTTATTGACAGCTCCAGGAGGCAAGGAATTAAAATACAGCTCATAGTTAAGCATTAGTTGAAGCTGCTGCCACTGCAGGTACTCTCTTTCTCATTTTTAAGTAAAATGCTAATTGATACACTCACCCTGAGTGAATAGGGCTGGAAGAAAGAGCCACATTGTCCAAGTTTTCAGGGCCCCAGCTTAAGCGATAGGAATTCCTTTCAGCTTCTTTGGCCAGAGTTGTTACCTTGGGAAGCAAAAAAAAAAAAAATCCAACCCCTTTTATTGCAATGAAACCAAATAATCAACCAAACAATAAGACGTATTTTGCATAGCAGTGCCTAAAACATAAACATTTTTTAAAAAGAAAACAAAGGAGTAAGAATAGAATTAAGATATTAGAAACCCCTCATTGTAACATTCTGTATTTGCTTAAAGTAATCCTGTGTTAGTGGTATCAGTGAAATGAATGCTGTGATTTACCAAGAGGGCATTTCCTAAATGTCTTTTTTTAACTAAAAGCATGTTTCAGGAGAGTATCTTTGAGTACAATGGCTGTGAGTTCATTAGAATGTTTAGCCCGATGGCTGTAGCAACATTCAAAAATCAGCTAAAATGGAGAAAACATTAAGAACACAGTCCTTGTAATTCACACAGCTCATCCACTTATTTTGGAATAGAGTTTAACACTGCATGGTACAATATGCTGTTAAATATCAGCAAAAACAGAGAGACTGGTACTAAAATTAACAAGCAGCGAACACCACACAGACTCATTAGTGCGATTTACGCCGAGATCTTTTTCTCTGCCCCGATTTCTCCCGGCACCGAGTGAGTCCAGGGGGTTTTCTTACCTGCTGGCTGGGGATCACCACGGTGTCGTCGATCATGGCGCTGTCCCGCAGGTAGGAGGCGTGGCTCAGGGTGTGGGACCTGTCTGAACTGAAGGACCGCAGGCTGGCAGGTTGGTAGGATGGCATAGCAGTGCATCAGCAGCACGGATGATTTTGGGAAGGTGTCATGACAGAGCGAGTGGGAGAATGAAAGAAGCGTGCAATTAGCAACGGGATGCAGCTTCCAGGGGGAGCAGATCTCAGTCCTGGGGGAACCTCCCTGACCGTGGGCCACAAAGCCTCTCCACTGACTCAGCTGCTTCAAAATGCAGAACCTAGAGATTAATCTACATGATAGCTTTATACTCACAGATACTTTAGGCTTGGCTTTGTGGCATGATAGTTTCCTTACAACAAAAAGCATTAATTTCTTTTCAGTAAGGCTCTCCGGAGAAGTTCTCCGCTACGTCCCACAAACCACTGCGGAAAACCAGAACGCTGCCACCTGAGGAAAAGCTGGAATGACTCTTGCCCCCCCAACCTAATCTCTCCCCTTAAAACTGTAAATAAGTAAGCTTGACGTCGTCCCCTGGAAGGTACACGCAGCAAGGTGAAGTGTGGCCAGCCACAAGCTCCTGTGGAAAACAGGACCTTTCCCGTGAATGCCAGCAGCATCTTTAGGGAGGCAGTCCAAATGGGAGCACGGATCTCGCTGTGAGTACGCACAGCTCCACAGAACACTGGTTGCTGTAGCAATGAGAGGTGCAAGGCAGTAAATAAGCTGCTTCCAAGCACTGGCTCAGAACGTAACTGCAGCATCCACCAGCAAAAAGCAAAGAAAAAAACCAGACAAATAGGACGCCACAGAAGGACATACTGAGGTAAATGGGGTTTCTGCTACCAAACAGCACTAGTTTTGTCCCTTCAATATTCGCTGCCTGCAGTTTTACAGGATTGGTTTTTAAAAGAGATCAGCCACCTTCAGATGTTGTACGTGTACTCTAGAGGAATATAGTACATATAACTGAAGGCAGCAGTTTTGTTTTCCTGGCTTACACATCCGTGAGTAGTACTCAGAATGACTAATAAGCGGGATCAGAACAATAGGCCATTTATCTGGATACGCAGATTTTTAAAGGATAATTCATTTTCAGAAGTTAGCAAGTCATGCATTCACTACAGACATGAGTTTCAAGTGCTTTAAGTGCAGTTCAAATACCATCTGATTCAGATCACTCAGCCTTTTTTAACAATAGCTACATTCACTCGGGTTTGGGGTTTTTGATCCATTTTTAAAAGCAAAATGGTTACCTCGTTTTTATTAGAAATATATGACATGGAAGAATAATGAATGCTCTGGATGACTGACTCATACCAAAGGCCTGTTTAGCATCCTAGATGGACTGTACAAAACTGGAAGCAAAGACAGGCACTACACAAGGATCAGGTTTTGGAAAGCCTTGAGAAAAAACTAAACCAACAGTGAACATTTGTTCTTTGGCTGAGAAATGAGCCTCAGTAGCAGACCCCATTTGCCCTCATTATCCTGTGTTCATTTCCACGTTTGACACTTCCAGAACTGCTTTGCTGTGCCATGCAATGCTTGTGAGAGAGTCACCATCCAAGTTGTAGGTTCTGCTATTCAGCTACTGTCATGTCCTGGACAGACACTTAATGAAAGGAAGTCTGAACTAATGTTGGCTGGTTATCTCCACAGTGATTTTGTCCATCTTCACTGCTACTACCACCACGACAGGTATATATCCACTATGTACACTATGTGTACATAAGGTCCAGTAAATACATCGAGGGTATGGGCTTTATCTACAGGCACACACATGACTGAGGTTTGCAGTTAATTGGAGGTTTAAATTTCTTTCTAAATTCAATTTCAAACCTAGTGCTCAGATGGCACTGCCCCTCTCTGTGTGATGGACCAGCTAAATGAAGAGCAAACCAGTAGTTAAAGACTCAGAAATAAAGGTACTTCAGGAACCCTTTTAAATAAAATAAAATTTAAAAAAAAACTACCTAAATCAGAGCCAAAAATACCGTCTAAATATAGCTTCTTTCCAAATCTGGTTGATGGATTTTAAGTCACAGAGGCTGTGGGGCCAATAGCACTCAGCCACAGAGATGGAACTGTGGAACCCAGGAACGCTCCTGAACATAAGAGTGGGCCTTATGTATCATCCTTCTCTTCTAAGCCCTGAGCAAGGCCCAGGTGGTATCCAGAAAATATAAGCAGCATTCCTTAGCCTAGTTTCTAACCTGGATACCTGGGAGACCACGTTGCAGGGCACATCTACCAGCCTAGAGATCTAACAAGCTCTAGTCCAGTTAAATGTAATTCCTGTTGAAGTATATGTTGTTTCAGAGGCTGAGAAAAAAGGTGGTATCATTGAAAACTGTACAAATCAACCTTGAGAACACTTTCCAACAGCAGCATCGTTCATTTGGTCCTCCAAACCAACTTCCTGGCATACAGCAGGCCTCCAAGGTGGATGAACAGAGACAGGTGCCACAGAAGGGTATAGAGACAACAGGTGTTCATGCTATGTGATACCTACCTGGGCATGATGCTAATGAAAGCATATGGAAAAGAAAGAAAAATGAAGGGGAGAGAGAAATAAAATAAATAGGGAAGATGGTTACAAATGAAAAATATATGTTTTGAAATCAAATTGATCAATGCATAAGGTTACATGAGTCTAGACTGCTTTAGACTGTTCTGCTTTACTGAATTTCTTGGAAAACCAAAGTCGGTATAATGCAATGAAAATCACATTAAAGCAAAAGCAAAACAATGGAACCAATCTCTGTGAAAATTCTTAAAACCAGTAACCTGAAGGTGACAGAAAATGAGACCATGGAGTTAGAAAGACGTTTTTCTTCTTTCATTCTTTCTCCCTTTATAATTTTGCTTCATTTCAGTATAATCATTCTAAATGGGAGCTTAACTTAAACTGGCTTAAGATCTGCATGCACAATCATTTGTATACATCATCTTAAATAAAATCTTTGTTACCATGGAAAGAACAAAAGGGTTTGACTTCAGGCACTCTGCTGTAGTTCATAAACTTCCTCTA
This sequence comes from Neopelma chrysocephalum, assembly GCF_003984885.1. Taxonomy (NCBI): domain Eukaryota; kingdom Metazoa; phylum Chordata; class Aves; order Passeriformes; family Pipridae; genus Neopelma; species Neopelma chrysocephalum. The sequence continues at coordinate 461,854 of NW_020897739.1, read as the reverse complement.
GGAGTTAAAAAGCCACACAGTCACTTTGTTTTCAGTAGACTCACTGGAACTGCCTAAAAACCAGCAAAGACTCCAGGCTTGTGAGACCTGAATGATGGGATTTACACATGCTGTGAGGAAAACCAAACTGTTTCCTGACATCTTTTGTTCCAGGAGCAATTCACAGCCCACTGAAGTAAACAGAAGGGATCCTACTGATTCCACTGAGCTTCGGAGATGCTGCCAGAATAACAATCAAGACTGGAAAACGAGGTAGGTTAAAAATTCTGTTGCCAAGACTTCCACTTTCTTCTTTTATTCCCTTTAGTGTACCCCAGTTCTAAAGGCAGTAAGTCCGGAGACATTGCTGACTTACAGCAGACATTTCACACCCAGGAGTGCCTGGGTAGCTATTCAGAACTAGAACTGTGGGTGTTCCTCTGCCAGCTCGAGTGGGAGACCCTGAAAAGGGGATTTCAAACGTATGTAACAAAATGAGTGTGGAATTATCACAAGAAAAGTGATGTATCAGAGAAATACCTGTCCGATCGTCCTCCTTCCAAGCTGTACCTCAGGTAGTTCATACCATCCAAGAACTGGCTGCTTGGTAAAGAGTCATCTCCTAGTTCTCGGAGGTCTTCTGGCCTAAGGTACTCTCCCCCATCTCCTGTCATTGTGTCATCACCTGTAAATCAATCACAGAAGGGACAGAGCTCAGCACACGCAGGGGTGGGATTCCATCTGCACAGCGGGATCTAACAGCTGGACAGCACAATCAACAGGAAGGCATTTCTCACTCAGGAAACACTGCAAACCACAAGCAATTAATATATATAATGACACTGCCACATCAAGCAAGACATTAAAAAAAATTGAAATCAAGGTGATTAGATTTAATCTATTTTTTGCTGTTGCACGCACTGGTAAGGGGCACATTTCTTTGCTATTCTCTAAAGTCTCTCTTGTTCCTTTAATCTATTTCAGCTCTCTGGTCACAGCTATGCTTTATCCCAGCCTGACAGTTTATGGTTAAATATCCCCACTTATTTGACTGTAATCTACGTGTTTGTAGAAGAAAACATATTTTCTGTGGCCTTATGCCTTATAGTTGCAAATCCTAATTTAAACTCTCCACTGTCCAACCTCCACATCATATGAGGCTCTCTCACCCATGTTACAACATCCTTCTGTGATCAGCAACAAAATTCTTATTTCTAAAACACAGCAACATCCAGAAACTGGAAATAAGCTCACCTGCACAGATGGGAATGATCATTATTCAGAAAAGTAATTCCTAATGAATCACAGCCTAAATGACCATTCTGACACAGTAACCTTTATGTATATACTCTGAACAACAGGGTTTAATCTTTTTTTTTTTAGGTCCAAAATTATTTTCCCCAGGAAATTCTGTCTATATGAAGTCACAGTTTGCTTTCCCCAGCAGACTAACAAAACAGATCCCATTGCCAAGCAACATGTAGATATTTCTTTTCATTCCCTTTTGCAAGATGCCTTCTCTCCACAGTTTCTTCCTGGATATTTCAGTCATCTTTCCAATTACTGGATGAGCCTGCCAGATCCTAGGCCATGGATGGCTTCAAACTTTCTCGTTTTCTAAGCTGTGTGGGCAAACTGGAGGTCATCTTGATATTTGTTTTCACAAAAACAAATCAAGCTACTTTTTCTAGCTTGATGTTTCAGCTAAGAAATAAGTAATTCGTTATTTGTCATCTAAAACTAAGTAAACTTTGGGGTGTTTAAGACTTTTTTTTGTATACAATAATATTATATGTAAAAATGAGGCTTGACTCTTTTCAGTGTAACAACAAGAGCTCTTGAAAATTCCATCTGCCCACATTAAGAGGGAGAAACTGGGCACAGTTTCACAGAAAACAATAAAATGCATTTAATCATTTCATGTTTCCTGTCTTCTGACAGACGATGCCTCCTGTTTCCTGGGAATGTCACATTATAAAGCACAGGGCTAAGTGAAAACTTGGAAGATATTAAGGCAATGCTGTTAATCAAACAGTAAAAGGAATTCCAAGTTATATTTCAAATAAACTAGATAATTATAATCATGCCAGACATTCCAGCTATAATAGAAACAAAGGCAAAATCTTCACCACTTTCATCACACCCACATCCTTAAAAAAAACAAAAAAAAAAATCCAAAGTCTGCTCTTATTCCAGCTTTGGCCTCTCATCTAAGAGTTGTCAATACCAGGGCTAAGTACCTCTGTTTGATGTGCTGGGAACATCTGCAAACAGAAACCAGACTATCCATGGATATCCTTCAACAGCAAACTAATCTTGAGGGAACTAGAAGATAAAGTCACTCCCCACCAGCCCCTTGTGCCCCTCCACCTTTCCTTAATGAGATGAACTCCCAAGGAGTTCCTTGTAGTATATGAAGGGGAAAACCACATGCTTAAGCCTCAGTGATTGCATATTTAGCTGACCAAGGCCTTCCTTACACAGCAGATCTTACCAGATGTAGGGCTTTGTGGCCCTACAAGAAATTATCCTTTTTAATTGTGCCAGAAATGATTTGTCTGCCATCACATTCCCCATCAAATTAATGCCAGGAACATTTTCCCCACTCACACTAAGCAGTCTGGGACAAATATAACCCTTGACACTGGTGCTCCATTGTTTGCAGTGGTCACCTGTGAACTCACAAGTAGATTTTGAGGAGTCACCTGCTTAGTGATTTATCTTCTATTTCCTAGAGAGAACACCTTCCCAGCTGAACCCCTGCCCTTGCTGCTGCTGTTGTCAAACGTCTGAACACAGTTCTGAGCATTTTAAATCACTGAACAGGCTACTAAGTGACACAGGATACATTCTGAGATCACATATCTGCTCCTTCAGCGAGAGCTTGGCTGGACACACAGGATTTTACTGATGCCCAGGAACTGGAGACCCACACTGATAGGGCTGTACTGACATCTGCAGCACAGTCAACTCGTTTAGGGAAGGCTCAACAAAGGCACTTCCTACCATTCCTGCGCTTCTTCTGCTCCTAAATGAACTGCAAAACACAACTGCTGTATGAGAATTGCTCTGGAATTGTTTCTCACAAAACACAGAGAAAATGTAGGCAAAAGTTAAAAAAAAGAAATAAGTAAAGAAAGGGGTCTGTGTCAAACTGCCAGAAGTTGCTTCTAATAGATGTTTTTAAAGCCAGATACAGTTATGTGAGTTTGCCAAAATTATTGTTTTCTCTACAGCATGCAGATAAGTTTACAGTTCACCACAGAAGTGCTGCTCCTTAAAGGTAACAGATGGAGAAGGGAGAGCTATGGCAAGAAAAATTTTTATGGAATACGTATACTCCAGAGTTTCTGTGACACTTTCCTTGGACACCTTCACTTCCCTAAAGTCAATTCTCCACTTAATGGCCCACACTAGCAGTTTCCCTGGATTACAGTTTGGCTAATGCTTTAAATTTTCTTTACTTTTAGCCAGTCAGGAAAGCAGGGTCTCACGTGTGGTTTCCTGCAGGGTTTCAGACATTAATACATTGAACAGTTCCTGGCTGCAACTTTAACTTCCAGGTTTAATTAAGGAAATTAAGTTTTCCCACTAATTAAGGTGCTCCTGCAGAGGAATTATGTGCCTGTACACCAGCAGTGAATTGTGCCCATTTCTCACATATATGCAGCAGTATTTGCTACTCCAAGGCCATGTGGGGAGGCACCCAGGAAATTCACTGTTGTATTTTAGCACTGTGAGTTTTTTTTCCTTTTTGATCAGAAATCTGATCCAATCAGGTATGAATTAGCTGTGAACTGCTTCCTGGAAATCTCAGATCACATTATGATGTTCTTAAGTGACACAGCAGTTCACAGACCTGCCACCCTGTCACTGATGCACTTCCATGAAGGGACAGCAAATCCTGCTTTTACACAGAAACTATTACAGTGACTCTGTTGGAACCAGGCACAGGGTTGACTCCTCAGCAATTTCTGGACAAGTTTCCCTCACGAAAAAAACAATTTTTTTTCTACTGATACTGGGATTCCAATGGGTTTTTGAGAGTCCATTGACTACTTGCACATGAAAACCTCTGTCTATCCCTTTTCTGCAATTGAAATGTCAGCATTAATTACTGTTTGGTGTGAGCTGACCTTCATGGTCGTGCCCATCTCAGGCCATGCTGCTTCTGACAGTGGTGTCTCACCTTTTACTTCAGCCTTTCTGTTCCCTTCTGCCTGTAAAAGTCATCTGGTGGGAAAACAACTTGTCAGTACAAACAAAGAGATTGATTTGCAGACGGATCAGTTCTCTGGGTTGGTTCATCACATGGTGAAACGTTTGTGCTGCCAGAATGGAGGATGTGGGGAACCACGGTCACAACTTGACTGCTTCTGCAGCAGCCACAACTTAAGTCTCGAATAGGAAGTGAACCTACAACTTTGGAAAATGAGCTGGAGGTGAGCAGGCTCAAAGAGAAACTAATGAGAGCTCTTGAACACCCTTTTAAAATAACGCATGGAACGAGTGCATAGAAGCACATTAATATATGGGAGGAAAAAAAAACCAAAACAGGTTCCTGCTTTTTCTAGATGTTCCTCTGTGTCTACACTGACTCAGCCCTAACAAAAACATCTGCTTGTGCTCAACTTCACTAATTCTCCAGACATCACTAAAATACATTTCACGAGATGCTTTGCAGTAATTCCCCTCTGCTACTCTAAGGATCCCTCGGGGGCCAAGTGTTTCTTTTGTGGCAACAGCTTTAAAGGAACTCAGCTTTGCAGCAACACTCACAGCCAAGGCAGATGCAAAGATAAAAATGCACAGGTTTTTTTAGTGCAACTGTATCCACACCAAGCATTTCTGCTGGCATGGGTGTACATTTCTCAAACCACATCACTTAACAGCTCTGCCTATGGGAATTTGTAGTGCAATCCCCACTGATGGGGAACAAATGCCATTAAGAAAAAATAAATTATCTAGTTCTGTTCAAAAGAAAGATTATTTTTTCCAGGTACTGTAAAAGGCAAAGAATTCTGAATAATAATAATACATAGGATGAACAGAAAAATGCTGCAAGAAAATTGAGGAAAAATTAGTGGGAATCTCAGTTCGTGCAAAATATTTTAAAATAAGCTACACAGGGCAAGGACCTGCCATATCAAGCTGAGCTATTTGATAGATTATTTGGTGCATTACTTTATCCTGTTAACATGAGATGTTGCACTTCTGTTTGTTTTAGGAATAGGAATACTACGTTAACAACATAACAGCATGCAATTATGCAACGCACCTATTTTCCAGGCACAATACAAAATATTTATCACCAGTAGCCAACATGCTCCACAATGGGACATGAACCCCCTCTTTGCTCAAGCGCTCTTGTGTTACTCTTGGTAATTATGTAACTACAGCTGGCAGGTTTAGCTGTCACATCAATTTATTTCAGAAAACATTGTGTCACTTGAAAGAACACAGACAAATCTCATTGCTGGCCTCTTACAAAGCTACACCGTCACTGAAGGGTTCATCCCCTCTATTAAAAGAGTTTTTGCAGTCTTCCTGTCCCCAGCTATTTTAAGTTCCTGTCACCAGTACCATCCACGTTAGGACTGTCTGCAGGGAATGTTAATTCAAAGCACTGGAGAGCATTAGTCATGCTGGACAGCCCCTTCAAGTTCTGCCAACATATTCAAGATATAGGTAATAAATCTGAGGTCTCCTGGCCTCCCTTCTTCCTCCCACCTTTCAGGAAACACACGCTCAGCCACACTTCAAAAGTAACGGAGAGGAGCAGTGTTAGGCACCCAGAGTATGCAAACCTGTGTTGTTTCAACACCAAAAATAAACCAAACAGTCCAAACAAGAAGAAAAAGTTTGTAGGTCTTACTCCACGAACTCCTGCTAACAGCACCTGTGCCATTACATGCTTCCCCATCACTGAAGGGTTCATCATCAGAGTGTTTAAAGGCTGTACAACACACAAATTGGTTTGAGAAAAGGGAATACTCTGGATTAATCCTGTAGAAGCAGAAAGACGTACCAGGCCTTGTGGATTTAAAGATGGTTCAAAAGACTGGGAATAAACTCAGCAAGGTGAACATAAAACTATAAGCAGTTTAAAGGCCATTTGTCATAATAATTACACAACTAGTTGAATTGTTTCTCAGACACAAAGCAGCAAAAACATTCCTGAGCAAAATAATCTCGACGGTCATGATGCAGCAGAAAATAATTGATTTTGAATCACACTTGTTTTGCTTTCACATTTGAAAACAAAAAGTTGCATCTGGAGCCTAAGCATGGTATTTACTCAAGAGTGTAACTCATTTATCAGCAGAAATCCCATTTCTAAAAGCAATGCAAGAAGTTGTATTGGCCCTAATGAATGCCATTAACTTCCTGCACCATTTAGAACCACAAGTGCATTTGCATTCTTTGTAAAAGAAAAAAATCCAACCCTGTAACCTGTGTTCCCAAATCCCCAGGACTTTTTGGAAATCAGTCACTCTACAAATTATTTGCATGAAATAATAAAAACAATCATAAAATAGCATATGTAAGATACTGCAATATTAATTAACACTGCCAAGAGTAAAAAAGAACACAGAAGATTCTTGCAAACGTGTTCATATTTCTCAGATGCTGTGTGACCGAAATTTCTAAGCAGTCACTTGTGAACTTTGAAAAAGGGACATTTTTAAGCCTTTTCTGTAATTCTGTGCAGTACAAAATTGCAATATTTTATCAATTCTTCCAGAAGTTCACAGAAATTTTCTTGGGATGTAGCTGAGCAGTACAACACGTGTCTCCTGTCTGTACATGTAATGGACTCTGAAACCCAAGTGCCAAACTTATTAGCGTGTTGTTACTTTATGTCATGCCTTATGTATCCATGAGTCCTGTGTGCCAAAAGCTCCCTCCAGGGAACAGCCTGCTCACCTTCCACCTTATGCATCTCCTCACACAAATGTTTCCAATTAGGCAGAATTCCTAGATATATGTATCTGATACAGGTGGCACGGGGCCAAAAAAATTACTGCTCAGATTCCTCGTCGTGGGAGGGTCAAAGTCAGCTCTGGGAAAGCTCTACATTGAAATTTTAAAATCTGAAGTTGGGAAACGTTCGCATTTGTTGATTTGGTTCAGACAAGCTTTTTCTGAAAAGATGCAGGGGTGTAGGATTTTGCTCTAGGTCAAATTCTGGCACCTTTATCCAAATGCCATGATGATTACATCATTTTAAAAAGGCATTTCAAGCACTGCAAAATGAAGACATCAAAGTACTTAGGTAGCTTCTCAAGGTGACATAAGTGATATGGAATTTAGCAAAGTTGCTCACCTTCTTCATCCGACACATCCAGGACCTCAGTCATGGTCTCGGGGACATTCAGCTTGTGCTTCTCTGTTACAGTCTGCAAAGACAGAACCATCAGTCCTCAAATGAAACCCCAAACAGAGCAGCAAAGTTTACAGCGAGATATTTTCAGCACTGACAGCAGGGGGATGTGCTGAGGCACTTCAAAACGTGCATCCCCCTTCCCCTAACTCTCCTTTTCATCTGTACTCCAGAGGCTCTCATTCTCAGTGCTGTGTAAGGTAACATTTCTTCTGGCAGAAAAGTAAAAAAAACATAAAGATAACGTGCTGGTCAGAGGAATAAAATTTACTTATAAATGGTGCATGTAGAACAATTCAGCTCAATGTTTCCAAGATTATTTTAAAGGGAATTAGGTAATGTCTACAGAAGAGCTTCAGAAAGTTGTATGTGGCATATGGAAATTATTAAATCGTAAAGCATTTGGAAATGAAGTTATGAATGATGTGAAATTCCTAAACTAAAAAAAGATGTGAGGGATTTACACAGATCACTTGAAACATTTCTCCCCCCCCCCAAAAAAATGCCTATACTGCATATTAATGATATCCTTTTCATAAATCACGTACATTCCCCCAAAGCATGTACACATCAGAAGAAAAAAAAAGGTTATTTGAAGATTCTGATATATTTTGTGCACCTAAAAACTTAAAATACTGTGAATCAAGGCAACTGTGGACTGAGGAATAGTGGGAGAACACTGATTAAACAAGAGAGCACAGAGCGGGAGAACAGTGGAAGATATTTTTTATATAATTTTATCTTCATAAATGACTTCTGGGAGAAAAGAGATGATGTTCAGGGGTGCTGAATCAAGAATGGGGACATCCTTTTAGCACCAAGATACAGCCTGGAGAAGAACATGCAGAACACAATGAGAGAAACTGTAGGAAATGCGAGGTGTGAGAAAGTTGCCTGCAGGAAACTCTTGAGCGTGTTACGATACAGGACGCAAAATGCCAAGGGCTAAAAAAAAAGAGCAGTTTGAGCAGAACTGCATTAGTCACAAACAAAAAAATAACTATTTCCCTGGCTCCACCCAGCTGTGCAGCCAGTCAGCTGAACTGGGGAGCTGTGGAGGGCAGCACACACATGGCCTTTAAGGTATGTGGGAGCAGATGTGCCCCTCTGGCATAGAGGAGAGCGCCAGGAGTGTTTCTTGGGAAGCTCTGACTGAGGCAGTGCTTCAGCCCCTGCTGTAGATAGTATCTATCCTGCAGAAATTACATGCAAAAGGAGGGAAAGAGCATAAAATGAGAGGGATAATTAAAGTCAGCCAAATCCTGAGTCCCTTGTGCAACATTCTTCTGGGAAAATGCCCACTGATAGCAAGCAGTGAAGCCAACAGCAGTTTTTGTTGCACAGAATTTAGTAGCTATTTCCTGATCCTGTTGTATATTCTCTAGTTCTAACAAACCCACAAAGACAGCATTCTTGATTATTGTAACATACTGCACTTTCATAAACAACTATGTTACCAAGCGTGTAGTTACTTTGCAACTTTGTTTTAAAAGCCTGCTTTACATTTTTGAAATCTATTTAACTGTGACAGCAGTTTTCAGTTCACCCTCCTGAGGAACAGGGAGAGAACAATGCCCTTTGCCTCAACTGGCAATCCCAATTAGGCCCCCCCCCAAGTTCACTCTTACCCAGGAGTAAAGACAACCAATTATTTCTGTTGCAGCAGAACACGTTCGGGGTCGAAAACTAGTTTATATTCACCGAATGCCTCCGCCAATATGTCTGACTTTTCCCCCTGTATTCCCATGGCATTCCTTGGATAGAAATGTCAGGCAGCAGTGGGGTGACAAGGCCAGCAATGACAGATGGGGAGGGTGCTGTCACTCAGGTGGCACTGACCTTGTCCCTTCAACAGCACAGTTAACAAATAAGTTAGACAATAAGCTAAAGCAAACCACAAGAAACAGGTACAGAGGCTCGCTGTATACTTTTCTTTTACTCTGCTCTATTTACCATTACATCAATTTATTCATAAGTTAGGATTTTACAGGCTCCTATATAATAACAGTCTGGCCTCTGACTAAGGCTCTCAGACATTATTATTTATTAACAGAGAAGCAGGGATACTTTATTTACTTCCTGATTTTCCTATCGGTCATGAAAAAAAAAATTATTACCTAATTTAAGAACTGAAAGGAAGTTTGGAAAAGAGACTCAAAAGAGTGTGTGTGCACGTGTGTGCTTCAGAAGAAAAAATCTGCAAGGCCCACTTTGGAACACTGAACTCAGCAAGAATCATTAATTCCACTTAATTCCTAATTCTACTTAATCATTAATTCTAATCCCAACAACGTCTGTTGGTAATTGATGCTTTTAAAAGGAACTTCTAATGTAAAACTAGAGTTTTTTTAATTGATAGGCACATCAAATACTCTCAAAATTTAAGATCCACATCTAGCCCCATGAGACTTGGAAAACTGCTCAACGTGTGTTGCTTAAACTCCCTACTGTTTGGTGCCACTGAGATTTCCCTTATGGACTTTACTTCAAGCTTCTGTATTTGAGGCTTTCATTGTGAGGCCGGATTTTCATCTGGTGGCACAGAATAATTCAGATACATAAACCCATTTGTGCTTTCAGCAATGACTTACTGAACAGCACCATACCTGTAAACAACCCCAGAGCTCCTCATATATTCATTTGTCCACAGGAAGCCTGTGCTTGTTTGTACAATTGCCCCAAAACTTAATTGCACAGCAAACCTCTGAAAGTCCGGTTTATTCTGATTTATTTCCTACTCATCTCTAATCTTTCAGTTAAAAAAAAAAAAGTGCACTTTATTCTCTCTATTGCTTTATATTCCTGTGGCTCCACTAATAACACCACTAATGCAAGTAAGAGGAAAATTTGTTCCAAGTTAGAGCAAAGCAAGGCTTTGGCACTGGAGATCTTTTCCTCATCTCCAACGCCAGTGACTTGAATATCAATAAAGCATCAGGCTGTCTGACATCCTCCAGGCAGGGCTCAGCCACAAGCTCAGAGAATGAGGTAGCTATGGTGACAGCACCTTCTTTGCAGTGCTAAAACACTGTGTGCAGGTTTGGCAACACCAGCCTCACCATCTGGAGAACTTTACTGCAGGGAGTGCCTGGTATTTATCCCTCCTTTTTAGGACTTGTTGTGAATTATGTTTAATCAACATTCCCCACCACGAACACCGCCACCAGAGCGTATATTCCATACATCCCTGAGGTACAAGGTTCAGATGAATTCACGGCTGGAGAATCTGCTGAGTTTATCGAGGGTTCCCACCTGGCTTTCAAAGCACACAGACACAGGTCAAGATTTCAGATTTGTCTTATGTGCAAGTATTAAAGGTCGACTCTGCAAGTAAGGTTCAGTATTCGACTCAGTCCTAAACCCCAGGCATCAGGTGTCCCGTAGAAAAATCCATTACCCTCAAAGTTTAAAGAAATATTTACCCCAAGTAAATAACTCACAGGTGTCTTTTCATAGTGTAATCCCTACTATTACAAAGCTCTAACACTTACATAAGACAAGGTACAAGGCTGCACAGTGCAACACAATGTACAACAGAAAGGAAGTTACAACTTATATCAGACAAGAGATGAGAAGTGTGTGCCAGGACACAGCACAGAGAACAGCAAAGGGGTGCTTGGAGGCTAAAAAATATTCTTTTCAAGAGAGCTAAAGTTCCTCAAAAAGTTTTACCTAGCTTTTATTTTTCTAAATCTCTGATACATATGTGTTTATGCATGTACATGTGTGATGTGCTATATGACTGAACAAGAACATGAAGTCATAACAACAAAAACCTACAGACTTCATTAGAGACTTCTGGAATTACTCTGGAATTTCTTGTCCAAACCTGACTCAGCCTGATCTTTGTAAGTCATTAATAAATTATGACTCACTCTATTTGTAACCTGATTCCATCTTCCTTGGTTCATATCAGTGGGACTTGCTGTCAGCATGCAACAAAATTAAAATTATTTCCCCATTTCTTTACAAGAGATTTTGTATTTCTTCCCTTCTTCTAACCCTCGCCCTGACTGAGCAGTGGCATCTTTTAAGTAATCTGTGGATTTTTAAAGCTCTGAGCTCCTAAATGACATGTAGAGCTGTTTTCTAGACTGCTAATCATTCTTGAAAAAATAAAAAAAAGCATGACCTTACAACAGTGTTTCAAGATAAATGCAGTAATTGAGGTTAAATTGAATTTAATTTAATTATGCACTGTTCCTATTGTTCTCCCTTTCTACCTGCTAAGACACGTGTAGATGGGAGGTAAAAGTCCAAGAAGAGAAAACCTTCCCCTCCCAGGGTGTCCAAATAGATCAGTTTTTCCTGGCTTAAAGCTGCAGTAGCACCTTGCTGACGTTCAGCACACACACTATTCACAAAACCTGACATAAAAATACACACTCCAAGACTGTGGGGGACTCAGCACATAAGGGAAGATTCCTTTGTATTTGGAAAAATGGGATCTGTTTGAAGTGGAAGTGACTTGAGCAAGAAGATGATGGATGAGATCCACAGCCATCCCACGAGCATCATGAGGCTTGGCACCAGGCCATGGCTGCACAGTCCAAACGTGAGGACACCGTGATGTGCTGCAAGGGCTGAGCCTCAGTCAGTGTCACAAGTGTGGAGATGTCAGGCCAGGAGGGGGAGGAGAGGTGAAAAGAGAAACAGAGAAACAGGGCAGGATCTAAGCAACACCACACAAACTTCTGGAAAGTTTGGGCTTGCAGCTCAGACCCAGATCTAGAAAAAGTTTGACTCTGCTTTCAGAGGGTTGTTTTCCATCTCTGTGCACACAGATTTTGTTCCCAAGCTCAGTGGAGCCTGTGGTGCTGCACACACTTCCACAATGCTTAAAAGATACACTGCAGGCACCGTAGCAAAAATCCAACAGAAAGGGGGGCAGGGGCTAAAACGAGAAACCAAAAAAAGAGGGAAAAAGGTACGTGGAGAGTCTGAGGGATGAAGAGAAAGACAACATTCTGAATAGAGAAGAGACATTGTAATGCATGTGCAACTCACAGTTGTGGTGGTGGTGATCTCCTCCGTTACAACCTTCAGCGTGTCCACCACTGAGATGTATCCCAGGCGCCTGGCGATGGCTAAGGCAGTGTTCCCATTCTGAAGGGAGAGCAGAGGGGGGAGAGCGCTGAGAGGGAGGACTGTGATGTGAACCAATGAGCTCACGCTCCGCGCTGCATGAGCCAGCATTTCCATCCAAAACAAGGCACAGCCTAGGAAAATCGCTGCTTTTTTACCGTTACATCTGACTCTGTCTTTGTAACTTCTTTTAAGACTATAGCCCCGGTCGCCATGGTAACACAACACACTTACATCTCCCAGATAGTCCAAATACTAAAGGCTGTATGGTTTAACCCTTCAGGGCTCAAATCTCACTGGACAGCACGTGTCTTGCCTGCAAAAGTTTGTGTTTTATTTTGCATAAACGTCAGAAATAGTCTTCCAGAACACAGGAAGTTTTTTAAAATGTTACAGTTTCGCTCCCAGTTGAAACTGTTAAACCTTTATCAGATACAATTCCTTCCCCGGGGAATAAAAGATTACAGCTGTGTTGTCCACATACACTTCTATTCCTTCATACAACAAAAATGCATCTCCAATAAAAGCACACAAAAGCTCATGATTTAACAAACACAAAACACGAAAGGTTTGGAGGGGAGGAATTATTTTCCATTTAAATACTATCATGTGCAGTTTGAATGCTCATAATACACAGACGTGATTCATCAAACGCACATTAAAATGATAACTTAGTAAGTGTTTTGGCTTATTTATCCTCATTTTACCACCTGAAACACTGGCAGTCCATGGTCCCCATGGCACTCAACCTGGGGAGGGGAGGAAGGGATGTGTTCCATGGTTCTTTGTAAAGAGCTCTACACAGAATTTTTCCATGTTGTTTTGCACTCAACCAAGGGATAACATGCTGGTCTGCTAGGGAATCATGGAATGTCACTGTACTGCTCTTTGCACTGAAATGATTTCTCTTGTGACCCCACTGTGCAGGATATCAGCCTGAGGGCTTCTCTCTACTTCAGTACTGGCTTTAGTTATCTGTAATTTAAATTCTGCTGTATTAGTCTAGCTCAGCAGCCCTGCAGCAACACAGGGTTTGTGGATTAGCAGCACAAAATGAACAGATTAGCATCTTCATAGCACAAATAATCTGACTGCTACCGTCACTTGCAACCCACTGCCAGATGTCTCAGGTTGAAACTCTCTCTTATCTTAAGCCAGAGGTTGCTACGTCTGGACAAGGACAGATCTAGTACCTGAGGAAGCACGTAAATTGTGTAACACATATCCTTAAGACTCTGCTTGGACTTGGGTTAAGTAGCCCCAATGTGAGGACTGAAATCAAGCCAAGAGATCTTTGGCTGAACATGCCAAACAGCGCCTACAGCCTCAGAAGGTGACTACAGTGGTCTGTCCCTTGATGATCTGGTGCACAAACTAGTATTGTGGATAACTTCACCCAGGATTACTCAACGTGATGGTTCCAGGACCCAACAAGGCGCCGGTGCTGATTTAATCACGCGCACTACATACACGCAGAAAGCTGAGCCACTCTGGGGAATGACACGAGTTTTGGACACTCTGGCTGCATTTTAATGATTACCCAATTAGAGGTGACTAATAACAACATCAACGTGAAATGGGACAGTCGCATTCCTGGCTGACTGTGGGGAAGGAGCTGTGCCAGAAGTTACTGACGGTCTTTGAGGAGGCATTAACATCTGTGAACTCAGCAAGAACCTGAAACGGATCCAGCGGAGAAGAGGGACAGAAATGTGGGTCTAAATTTTCAAAAAAGCCCAGGTTCTGAACTGCCCGCAATTTTTATGGAAAATTCCTTATGGAGATATCAATTTACAGACAGAGGGAAACTGAACAAGGCCAGCACAGCCAGCTGTGGCCAGCCCGACCCTGCAGCTCAGAAATCCCTTTCTCCCCCTCACGTTTAGCTTAGTGCACAGTTAGACCAGATCTGAACTACCTTAAGAGGATAAGGAAAAGCAGAGGAAGTGACATTTACACATCTGACAACCAGCTGTATGAGGAATACTTTCCCCAAAACAACAACTTGCTCTCAAGCCTTAAGAAAGGAAAGAAAAGAACTGTCCAGGGACTAAGTTCCCACTGGCAGGTCGCAGACTTACCGTGGTGATGGCGTTGGGCTTGGCCCCGTGCTGGAGCAGGACATTGATGATGTGAGTGTGACCTTGCTGAGCAGCTTGGTGAAGAGGGGTGTACCCATTCTGTTGACAAGCAAAACAAACAAACAAAGAACAACAAGCGTCAGTAACTAGATTAGAAACTTCACTTTGCTTCCTTCTGCTCCTTTTGAGATGTTTCAAACATAAATTATGCCATCGATTGACCCAAAGAAGACAAACTTTCAGTAATAATAATTCTCCTTCCCCAGACTAATGCAAATATAAAGGAAGATAATATTTTTATTCAGAAATCATCTTTATCTCACAAAGACATTTCTCCCTCATTTCCTAAATCAGAGGGAGGAAAATGAGGAAGAGCAAAGTTAAAGTGGCAAGTTAAGGGCACAAAATCATAGCTGAGGCAGAGAACATTCAACTTGCTCTCACATCTTAGTTTCCAACAGAAGCCCCAAGATTTGCCTTTAAAATATCTGAGCCAATTAAAAAAATGTATCAGTTTTACCAGAAGTGGTTAGAGACCTATTTGCTTTTTAAAAGGCTAACAACATATATGTGTTAAAAACATCAATCAACTTTAGCTTTGCCTTCAGAAGGTTGGACCAAGCTGTAATTACATTTAAAAAAAACATGTAGACAGTGCCTGTACTAATAAACACTCTTAACTCCATACACTTCTCTGCTCCAGTGGTTCGTTCTAATGTCACACAAGGCAGAAGCACAACCCAAGTGTACTGCAGCTGGCTGATCTGAGATGGTATTGTGAAAGTCCAGTCAGGTAATTCATTTACAAAATTAGTTGCAATTGGCTTTGAAAGCAGGCAGAGAAGAAACTGGAAGAAAACACCAAGTTGATCTCACTGTACACTTACATAAAGCCTGGGGGCAGGCTCTGAAAGACACGCTCTGAGAGGTATCTCTGTTGCAAACCAACAGATGCAAACAATGCTTTGCACTGCTAATTAAATAGTGATAGTTCAGAACTGTTACAGTTCTTACTGTGAGTGCATGGACTGCTAGGAATCCGAAGGAGGATTTACTGTAGGTTCTAGTGCAAAGTAAATTCACTATCTTTACTTCAATATTAGGGCAGTCCTTCACAACTGGAATTCAGCCCTATTATTTTTCACAAAGCTTCACGCAGGCTTTCCCTAGTTAAAGCCCAAGCTGCAACAGAGGTTACTTAGTCTTTAACATGCCTATCCTGAATGCAGCCAGGACGGATTTGCTCTTTAAACTGAGTCCACAGTGCCAGTTGACAGACTGCCAGTATTTTTATTGGTCCCCAGGTGTGAGATTTTGGAGAAGCGCTGCCTCACACAAACTTGCTGACTTTAATGAAATTATTATAAATAAGTGAAATACCTGGGTAAATGGAATCAGAATCTGCCCCAGTGGCCCCTTAAATATAGAGAGAGACCTAATACTAAAGATGGAAGTTTGTCTGTCCCTTGAGCTAGCCTCCAAATACCTCAGCTGAATGTCTTGGCAGCTATAGTTTGGATCCTTCTAGTGTCTGTTTTATTAATTCTCATCAGCTGTTTTTCTAGTGGTGTTGCCTGTCCTTTTGAAATACCTGGGTTTTGCCCATTGATTTTGGGTGATCCCATGAGGGATGAGGCAGAATCTTTATTATTTGGCTTATTCTTACCACACTGAGCTGTGACCACGGTGACAAAATAAGCGCTACTTTGAGAAATAAGTTCATCCCATAGGTCACAGGTGGGGACACAGGAGCTGGGCAGAGGGACCAGCAGACTACAAGCCCATTTCAGTATAACTGGTCAGTACCAGCATATCCAGATTCCCCTCAAAAATCCCCAAACCCTCCTTCAGGAAACCACATTCCCTCACCACAGCTGCTTCCTCTCCCAGAGTCATACCACCCACGCGTTGAACAGCAGGAATTTTTCCCACTCTTCCCCCAGCAGACTGGAGAGAACCTGGCATCACCCTCCAAGTGCCTGAATTGTTACTTACTGGTTTGACAGCACACTGGTGTAAACCATGTGCAAATGAGATCAGAAACAAACTTGCATTTGTTAGCTTGCAAGTAATAGGAAGAAGAAAAAAACCCCAATGAAATGGATTCTCCATATCATTTTTTCATACACCCATAGAGTTATCTGACTTTTCTTTCCTGAACACCACACAGTGAGATGGAGCAGAGGGAAGTCATCCCACTACAGTCACAGATATGTTGACACCTCCCATGCCATGGTTACAGCTTCCAAGTGAAAAGGCACCCATGGCATGTACTCAGAGTGCTGGGTTACCACGTTTATAATAAAGAGCAAAACCAAAGCAACGAGAAACTCTTTACCTTTGTTTTAGCATTGACATTTGCTCCGTGCTTGAGGAGAAAATTCACCATCTTGATATTTCCATAGTGACAGGCCACAATTAAAGGTGTGTAACCAAGCTACAAGAAGAGAACAAAGAAGTAAAACTGCAAGCTCAGTGGAACATTCCTTGGACAAGGGTAGCATCCTCTGTGCTGGAGACAGCAGCCACTCCATGATTTACCTTTGTCTGAGCATCCTGGTTTGCACCGTGTTTGGTGAGTATTTCAGCTACATTCACTTTATCCTCTTGAGCTGCAAGGTGTAAGGATGTCAGTCCAGCCTGGAGGTGGGATATACAAAATGAATAAATAAATAGACAGAAATAAGAATAAAACCCTATTTAAAATGAGGAACGAAATCTAGACTTTCCCACTTTCTCATCTTTAAAACATGAACAGATCCTAACTATAGCTTCTGAGGATGGGTGGTGTTTTCAAACAAAGTGGAGCTGATGTTGCTCCTGTTCCAGCTCCAAAGCAATTACATCTCCATAACTATAGAGGAAAACTTTCAGGCATCAATGCTCACGCTCGGGTTTTCTACAATAATGTCATTTGGGAAGCTGAGGAGCCCATTAATAAATTAGGGAAGCACATTCACTGTGCTTCCCACTCCTCAGACAGGAAAGGGAACCTTGACAACTGCAGGCACGAGTCAGAATGAAGACCTTAATTCCACAAATAGATCCCATTCAAAGATGCCAAGGGAAAGGATGCAGCCTCTAACTGAAAGTTCACTGTGATCACGCACACAGCACTTCCACGTGAACAAGTCACCGAACAAATTTTGTATAAGAAATGAAAATCACCTTGTTCCTCTTAGCAGAATACATTAATTCCAGACAAGGAGAGACATGAGCCTTCTATTCTGATTTGTATGAGCAAAAGCTGCAGGCTTTTCATCTTAAGTAAGATTTACATATATCCCTGGATAAATCCAGTGACCTATGAAGATCTACAATAATGGGGGGTTTTTTTGAGGAACTTGTTTTCTATGAAAAAGCTGTAATGTACAATCATAAAAGAAGAAAAAAAATTGGAAAGGTCCCACTTGGGATTTTTCTCAGTCTCAATTCCAGTAATAATGTTGTCCTGTTATTTGCCAGACGCTGTCAATTTCTTCCCTTGGAAAAAAAACCGAAGGATAAACACAGGAGGAAAAGAGCCTTTGCTGGTCAGACCACAGCTCTCAGGTTTTGATACATATTGATAAGTCTACCCATGGACCCAGAAACTCCAGAATTTTATATTCCTCTTCCATTCCCTCTCATACAGAACTGCAGGAGTACGTGCAAAACACTTGAGAGATGGCAAGGACGCAGCACAACAAAAATACTGCAGCCCTGCCTTCCTGAATGCTCAGAAACAATATTCTCTTGGTCTGCCTTTCCACCTGAGCCAGGTGTTGCACCGGTTTCCTCTGGGCACAGCAAACAGCCACAGCTCCTCCTGTGCATTACCCACCAGAGCTATTAATTACATGATACAAGTTAACCGGTCAATTATTTTCCAGTCCTAGACACCCTCTCCTCATTTTTACTGTTTGCTCACCTGTTGTCACTCCTGCAGACTCACCAACGGAGAGAATTCCTGACATCATTCCTGAGTATCATCATTCCTGCACTGCACTCAGCATCTTACCGGATATTCCCACCCACGGTACTTTGCCTCTGGTTGTGAGTTACCTTTGTTGCCACATGGATGTTGGATCCTTTCTCCAAAAGCAAGGTCGCCATGTCAGCATGACCCTCTTGGGAGGCCAAGTGAAGCGGGGTGACTCCCTGCTTGGTCAAAATGTTGGTCTCGGCCCCATAGTTCAACAGAGTGGTGGCTATCTGCATCTGATTTTTCTTGGCAGCAATATGCAGAGGGGTGTATCCATTCTAACACCAGCAAGGAAATAAAAGGAGAATAAAGTTAACACAACAGCCACGTAAGCCTAAGAAGTCAGGCACCATAAAGCAGGATTATTTGATGTCACCCTCATTACTAGAGAGGAGAGTTCATTAAATTTTCAAGGCCAGACATGTCCCACATAGCCCTGCTGTTGTGCTGCTTTGTCCATCTGTTATTTGCGCTGCCTAAACTAGAACAAAGCCAACCCTCGCCAGGGTGGGCAGGACCGTTCCACTGATACCTTCAAATTATCCCAAGTTTGACACCTACATTTTGTATAACCTATGTTGCAAATAATCACTTCTGACTGATGAGTGACATCCCCCATGATGACTGATGGGTGCACACTCTCCATCACATTATGCTTTTTCAGAGCACGTGGGTGGAGATGTGTTTGCATATGGAATTTTGATGTGTGTGTCAGTCACTGGCTGGAAACAGCAAAGGGAAAGAATGTTTTTGCAATCAAATTAACCATTTAAGCACAGCAGAACGGCATTTGCTGGCAACGAGACAACCTCCTAATTGATTTATAACACACCATTCAACTAAAGCTGTGCTGGGGCAGAGTCCTCTGAGGGCTTCCCCTCAGGGTCCCCTCACCTACGCAGTGACACCAGGACACCCCACTCCTAACCCCGTGAACAAATGCCCTGTGTCAGAACACACATTTCTAATGTCATTGCTAATATTGCACAACAGTGAAGCGACTTCCAGCTGCCAATAAAGCTGTGGTGGGGCCAGGTCCCCTCAGGGTCCCCTCGCCTACACAGCAATACCATGACACAGACGCTGCTCCAAACCCTGGAATGAATTCCCAGTGTATGTGGTCAGAATATACATTGCTGATGTCATTGTTAATATTGCACAAGCGGTGAAGTGACTTTCAGCTGTGAATAAAGTTGTGGCAGGGCTGGGTCCCCTCAGGGCTCCCCTCACCTACGCTATGATACCATGGCACCTCTCCTAAGTCTGGAGTGAATTCTCTGGGTCTGTGGTCAGAATATACCATCATCATCATTGGCCATATTGATCATCATCACTGGTCTACTCTGGCCTCCAACTGGGAGACACAGAGACACGCCATTCATAACGCTGCTGCTTCTTTGAGAACACACGCAAGCTCATTCTCGAGGAGAAAAGACAATGCAGAAAGAACCGCGTCTTGTAAGGAGACTTTCCGCTCTGCCTTTTGCAACCGGACTTGTCTACCTCACGTTGGCCTTTTCCAGCAAGCATGGGTAGAGCCCTTCTCAAATCTTCCTTCGCGAAGCCTAGCCACGATGATGATGATGATGAAGTGACTTCTGGCCGTGTCTAACGCCGCGGCAGGGCTGTGTCCCCGCAGGGCTCCCCTCACGGGTGCCGGTGTGTGTGTGCTCACCTTGGCGGTGGCGTGAGGCGACGCGCCCTTCTCCAGCAGCAGCAGCGCCACCTTCTGGTTGTCGTAGTGCGCGGCCACGTGCAGCGGCGTGAGCCCGTTCTGCAACGGCGGTTACGGCGTTAGCGGCGGCGGCGGCCGCCAGGGGGCGTTAAGGGGGGGCGTTAGGCGCTGAGGGGACTCGCCGTGGACGGGGGGGATCGGGATTGGGACGGGGGAAGAGAGGGATCGGGATGCCAGGGGGAGAGGGAGAATCGGGATGGAGGGCAAGGCAGCCCGGCTGTTAGCAGGGAGAAGCCGTGGAGGGGGTGAAGCAGGGCAGCAGGCTCAGGCTTCCGTCGCCCCCGCCCCGTGAGGGAAATTTGCACTGGGGTGGCAGGCGCAGGCTTCCATCGTCCCCCCCCCACCCCGTGAGGGAAATTTTGCCCCTGTGTGTTTTATCCACTGGGAATTTGGGCGGCTTGACAGAACTGGCGTTCGTGAGCCACAGAAACTGTGCATTCTCTAGCCACGGAGCCAAACCTACCACCCTGGGGGGATGCAAGCCCGCCGCACCAAAGCAGCCCCAGCCTCCTTGGTGTGCCTACCGCACACCTAAGGAGGGATAATCCAGCTCCTTTTCTTTCCCACCAGTACCTTGCCAGCGGAATCGGGACAGGCACGACGCTGCAGCAGGAGCTTCGCCACTTCCAGGCTCCCGTATTTGGCTGCCACGTGCAACGGCGTGAATCCCTTCTGAAAAATTCCGGGAGATAAAACGCAGATGTTTGCGTGAAAGGTCACGCTGACATCTCACTTTTAAGAACTATGTACTAAGCACTTATTCTTCAATCTATATTCCTGCTCTCAGAATCAATACCCAGACCTAGAAAGAGCAGCATATCTCAAAATAAACACAAGAAAATACTTTCCCTTTTATTATTCTTTCCTATGTACGTGCTGTCAGGCTGGCAGACATTTCATCTGATACACACACTGCGTGGGGGCAATGAAGGCACTTCTTCAAATTTACACCCCAAACCAGCTGTACTTCTTCTGTTTCATGATGACAAGCTTTAGAAATATTTCCTGTATCAGTCATTGCCAGTAACAATGAAACACCGACTAAATTCGGGGAGAAAAAGCTTCAAACTTCATATTCCTCCATTAGGGCTTGTTGAAAAATTATTTGTATTTGGACTCATGTATCTATACAGTCACCAAGTTCTCCAGCAAAAAAAAAAAAACCTGCTCTTTGCCTCTTTTCATTTGAAAACTGATAGGGAAAACTCATGGATGTATGACAGTAGGTGGCAGCCTGCACTGCTGCCCAACAGGAATGTTGGGAAGCTATGATGACCTATTTGCCTGGCACATAAATGATGTTTAATGTTTATTATCATTATCATTTAGTTCCATTAATCCCACCTCAAAAAGAGTTTATATCAGGAAATCTCAAACGTTTTCAGTTCATGAATCACAGGTCTGTAGAGATATTATCCAGTGGGCTGCATCTTCTCCTACTCATAATTATAGAATGTTCCTGCAATACTAATTGCCATCGAGCAATATGGGAAACTAGGAAAGTATTTAGTGTATTTTTAGCCATTCTAATGTGATCTAACAGCTGGATAAAAGGAGAACAGCAAGCATTCCCAGTAATCTATGGATCATAATATGAAAATTGCTGGTTTAGTCTTCAAAACCCTGGAAGACACCCTGATGTTCAAAAACATGTTTTAAGTTCCAGCTGTAAAACCAAGGGTACTTCAATAAATAGTGAGAATTACGTGATTCTCACTTATCACATGCTTTAAATTTGGAAAAGATATCTTGGTATATAATTCTCTTCACAGCTATCTGTTTTCTTACACATTCATCGACCTATTAGAAACATACTGGTAAACATTTTTGGCTAAAAAACCCAATAATGATTCTGCAGAGTCTTTTATAACCCCAGACAAAATGGCCTGTTGTGTCACAAGACACCTCATTTATAGAACCACTGAAAATAGATTCAGCATTCGATGCAACTGGACAGATGCTGACCTGTATGTTTTGGGAGAATTAAAGGAACAGAGCAGAGTTATTTTACTAGTTAAGTAATCGTGGTACTGAAGAATAAGGAGGCCTGTTCATAAAAAAATGTGTCACTGCCGTTCACTTTTCCTTTTTGAAATCTTTGTCCAAAAAATCCCTACCCAGAGGACAACGGGAAAGAGAAAAACAAGGGCATTTTCAAACCTGTTGGGGACTGCGTGTTTACCAAGATCTGCATTTCGCTTCAGCGGGGAACCATCCCAATTTTAGACAGCAGTAAAATAAGCTGAAAATTTGATTAATGTGATACATTACTCCAGTCTATCAGATGGCTGTTGATTAAGAACAAAGCGAAACACTCAAACTAGTCTAATTTCTCAGTGTGAAAAAGACATAGACACGGAACATTTTGCCTTACTTTGGTGGACATGGAGTGGGAGGCGCCGGCCTCGAGGAGCACGGAGGCGACATCGACCTGGCCCTCCCTGGCGGAGATGTGCAGGGGCGTGTACCCGTTGGTGGTGGCGGCGTCGGGGTGGGCCATGTGCTGCAGCAGCAGCTGCACGATTTCCGTCTTACCCAGGCGGGAGGCGATGTGCAGCGGGGTCTGTTCTTCCTACAACTCAAATCAAGAGGATAATTAGCGCAGGTAGAACCGCCCCGGACGCCACGTCCTGGTTGATGCCCACACGCTCATCCGTGCATTTGTTTTGCAGAGTCATAAGAAGGGATAATGCAAAAAATGGCAGTAACGGAGGAGAGAGTGGTGACGAGTAATTGCCTGAACTCCTCTGCTTCTGCCAGAGGAATCAAGAAACCATTGTAAGCAGAACACCTACCCTGGCTCGGGCATCAACCAGGGCCCCGTTCCTCAGGAGGCAGCGCACCACTTCCACCTGCCCGGCACGTGCCGCCATGTGCAGCGCAGTCTCTCCACGCTGCAGAAAAAGCAAAAGCATTTCAGTGTCCTAAACCCCCACTAAGAAATAGAGCTCTGACAGCGTAACTCCCACCCGTGACAACTCGTGCAGAGACCCGCCTTCCTGCCAGCTGAGACTCTGGCTTCAGCCCCAGCACGGGCAGCTCAGGATGGGGTGTGAACACATGGTGCTGGGCCTTGGGTATGTTTTAGATTGCAAGCTGGGAGATCCCAGACAAACATCATCTCGACTACAGAGGGTCAGAACAAATCTCCTGGCTCATGGAAAATCCTGCCACATAGGTTTGCTCTGGTCACATATGTTCCTCAGCCTTCTGCATAGCAGCCCATCAGCTCGCGTGCTGCACAGAAGATAAGAGTACACTGAGCCTTTCCCTCTCAAGGGATTGCAAGGCACATGAGCCTCAAGATGGAAGGGGCTATTTTTCCAGATGGTCCCTTCCTGCTTGCTGTGTGTGGAGCTGGCAGCATAAAAAGGCCTTGCAGTGGCTGAGCACAACCGAGCCAGCATATGAAATGTGTAAAATCTGTGCTCAGCAGCGTGGCTCTCTCTCCTGGCTAGGGAATCAATCTTGTCTCAAGCCTTTGGTAGCCCACAGAATTTGGAGGAGAATATGAAATTTTGGAAAGCTGAATGGTGCGATATGGAATTTCAGGTCAGGTATGTTCTTTTTTGTAGGTTTGCAAAGGAACACTGAAAATGAGTATTCCTTGGCAATGGCATTTCTAGCTTAATTTTGCACTGTTCTTTGAGTGCAGTGTCCTAAAGTGGACTGAAACGGTCCTTGTGCAGCTTGTCAGTACCTGGTACATCAGGTACTGGGACAGTTCCACAACCAGGAGCTCTGTATTTATCTGTCATGTCGTGAGAACACAGCAGGGCTGATCCTTTCTTTGTGTTAATTGTTCATTTTTCTTACACTTGAGCTGGAGAATATCCTGTTGTAAGGTCTTTAGCCCCTTGACTATCAATTAAACTGCAACTGCCAAAATGAACACTCTGGTCAAGATCTTTTACATCAGAATGGGAATCATGTCTTCTTGTCCTTGGTCTAGATGTAGGGAAAGAAGCAGCCTGAGCTTGCCTGCTCCTATCAACTTCTAATTACAGCAAACCCTCTTCACCAGGAGTTGATTTGTCATTTTTAAATTAACATTGTATTTAATATAAATTAACATAGCCGTGATTAGTAAATAGGCAGCAAACAAAATCCCACAGCCCTAGCTACAAATCTTAATAATTTCATCTGCATAAACTTCACTACCTGAAGAATGAGCTGTTTAAAATGTGAATAAGGTTTACATTTCACACGCTCTAAAGATCAAATTTCTACAAGGACCCTTTTGAGCTTGAATTAGCAAAGCAATTTAGTTTTTGGAAACAGTAATTCAACAGGGATCCCCAGCTTACCAAGTGAAAGCCAAGACACCTGCGCAGCAGAAATTGTAAAGTGTTAAACTTTGCACACAAATGACCAGTAACACAATACTTTTAATTGCTTCCACAAGAATTTCTTGTTGGCTTTCATATCATCAACAAAGTCATTATATAAAGACTGCTTCTATAAAAAAGTATGAAAAGTCTGTTCCAATGAGTCACATAAACAACTCTGTGTGCTCAACACTTTTACTGCGTCCCATATCAGGTTCTTCTGACAAAAACTAATGAGTCCAGCTTTTGTTGTTGAGAATACTTACCCATAAAACCTTATTTACTGGTAAAAGGTTGCTCTCAAAGTACTAATGGTCCTGAGTTGAATATTTGTTTATACTGACAAATTCAAACAGTAAAATACTTATGAAATACAGCTCAGAATGTTCTTTTTATTGTTATTCTGCTTGGTAACAAGGCTGTTGGTATACAAATACTTATTTCTATGGTAAGTCAGGTTCTGCGTTTTGTGTTACCTCCCAAAGGTCACATTTTCTAGATTTGATCACCAGTTCCTGGACTTTCCTGTCCAAGAGGAACATCTTGATTTTCACAGTTCTACTTTTTGTTCATTTGTTGGGTTTTAAGCATTTTTGTGCCCTTTCAGTGACAGAAATGACACAATCTCATGGCAGCCAGCAAAGCTACTCAGGCAGAAATTACAGCCATTTGGAGTCAATTTTCACCCTTCAGAATGGAAACACAGGCTTTGTGGGATTTGGCTTATAATCCATTTTGGATGTATTTGGTGAGCTTTGTCCGTTTCTAAGGAAAACTTTACCTACTCAAGCACTGCTGGAGAACACAGGAAACCACAGATGGCTTATAATACCATATACAGTCACCATTTCCCCCTCTGCACCAAGAGAATAATTTCTCCTAAAACGCAATGAAGTCCTAAAATATCGTTAAAATGTGACCTTTGGTTGAGCTCCATGATACGCCAGAGACTGCCTGGAGGTACTACATGGATGATTCTAGTCAAAGCCATACTCACAATGTTAGTGACATCGGGAGAGGCTCCGTTCTGCAGCAGAAGGAGGACTATGTTCAAGTGGCCCATAAATGCAGCCACGTGTATTGGTGTGAGGCCCGACTGCGAAACAAAGCAAGAGCAGTTTTACTCCCCTGCACGGGCGTAGGGAAGGGGCTTCTTTGTTTAAATAAAATAAAACTGAGGCGTGACAGGAGAGAGAGAGAGAGAGGCAAAAAAGAAACCAAAAAAAAGAAACAAAAAGGGCGAGAGAGATGGAATGTTTCTTCAGGACACAAAACATTTTTTCTACCTCTGTTATAGCCTGGATTGAAGCCCCATATTTCACCAGGAGTTCCATGACTTTGATGCGATTTTTCTTGCAGGCAATGTGCAGTGGAGTAAAACCATTCTGTGCGAAAGACAGTCATGTTAGTTGGAAACATGCAGCTACACTTCCCACACAGCTCCGTGCCGGCATGCCGGGAGCAGAAGGGTTAGAGTACCAGAAGCAACTGCTCTCTAAGCACGACAGGTTACAGATGAATTACAGACATCTCCCAGTGTCTGAGGCAGAACAAAGCAGTGCTGCCGTGCTCTTCTCAGGCAGTGGAGACAAACTGAGCTTCCACCTCCAAAACCCAGATGCAGACATGCCCATCCTGACTTCCAAGTGTATGTGTGCACATGTCTGCATGTGGTTCCCCAGGGAGTACACACGTGTCCGTTAAGGAGGGCTTACAGTGGTTCCCAAGAGTGCCTACCAAAAGGGAAATATTAACAAATTATAGTGATTACTTTGGAATCAGTGCCTTTATAAAGCATTTTCTATACCTCTCTAGGAGAATCACAGAATCCCCAAATGGTTTGATTTGGAACGGACTTAAAAGTTCATCCTGTTCCAGCCATGGGCAGGGACACCTCCCACTGCACCAGGTTGCTCCAAGCCCTGTCCAACCTGGCCTTGGACACTTCAGGGATGGGGCAGCCACAGCTTCTCTGGGCAACCTGTGCCAGGGCTTCACCACCCTCACAGGGAAGATTTTTTTTTCCTAATATCTAATCTAAACCTACTCTCTTTCACTTTAAAGCCATTTAAACTGAGAGACAACAGAGCACTTCTTCCACACTCCACCTTACTTGGTCATTTTACCTGTAATCTAAGCACCTGCGTGTATTAATTTTTATATTTATGCCTCAATCCAAGACATAATATTCACGTCTGAGTGTGTGTGTGTGTGCATTGTGTGAGGTGTCTTAAATAAAGAGCTACCCCTTCAGCCATGGTGTGGTGATGAACTCTTACAGTTCATGCAGGTTAAGCGTGTCCCTAAAGCTAAGCAAACACGTGACTCACCGTACGTGAACATTTTAGTGAAAAGCACAGGTAATGTTTTTCTAGATAAGGTTGAGAAATTGCTGTATTTTCTAATTAAGAGCATCAGCATTGCTAAACAATCAACCAGCAGTAACCAGGACCTAGCAGGGAAATCTTAGCTCATGGGAAGAGGCATGTGACAGATTATTCTACAGGCAGCTTCTGTTAAGGGAAATGTTAATTACTAGTTGATTTGAAGGTGCTAAGAACACACATAGTGCTTGTATCCCCAAAGCATTTTGCTAACATTAACAATCATTTTTTTAAATCTAGCTGAAAAGTAATTATTTGTAGTATTTATTCCATCGCAGGACTCTGCTGAATATTATTACTGCTTCTCCAATTTCTAAGGAAGGAATCAAAACCATCTGATATTTTACCTCCCACACAACTTCTCTCAATATATTTCACAGGGAGTTTTACTGTTTCAGAACTTCCATATTTGCACTGAATTTTACTGACTGAGTTGATTTAATTTTGCTACTTCTATTTAAGTCAGGAACAGTTTGATGGGGGAGAAGAGAAGGCAGAAAAAAATGTATCAGTAACAGAAATTATGAGCTTCATTTAATGTATTAAACACCATAAACAAGCCAGAGGCAACAAGTCCCTGATGGGAGAGGAAACAAGAGAGAGGGGGGAAAAAACCAGTTTGGTGTGAAGAGAGCAGAGAGGCAGCAGCCTGAGGGTGTTCTCCTTTCATATCAGATGTTTCCCAGGGAGGAAGGGAGGGGGAGAGAAGGTATATTTCTGGTCATGGAAGGAAAAAGATTTGGGGGGTAGCATATAAAGTGTATGTGTGGGTAGCTGAGGAAAGTACAGCTAGAGATAACCAGGAGACTGGCAAGAAAAACAAAAAAAGGATGAAAACAGCATCAAAAAAAGATCAGCCAAGTGAACATGACACTGAGAAAGACAAAACAAGGAAAGCACAAGGGGAAGCAAGAGGGGTTCCAGGATTTGTGGGTATGGAAAGGCCAAGAAAAATGAGAGGGCAGAAGAAAATGGTGTCAATAAAGTCAGTTCCAAGGAAGTAAGGGATAGGGAGAGAGTCTACACAGGAAAACGCTGGGTCCTACTGGGGGCAAGAAGCTGGGGAAGGCATCCAGGCAGCCTGAGGGGGAAATTCTGTGGGGGCCCTGACTAGGGCAGGCAATGGCAGACTTCGGGCCATGCAGAACCACCTCAAGTGTTCACAGACTCTTTATTTCCACTACAGAGTGTAATATATTGCTACTTTAACTCCCATCCAGCTATCAGTTCCTGTTAGAGAAAATTGGAACCTTGTCTGGCTTTGGATAGATTAAAGACTCTTGAAATGTTCCAGGAGCCAAATGTGATGTTTTTCTCTCTGTTATGAGTGATGGTTTGAGCAGTGAGTGAGAGGAATCATACCTGGGTTCCTGTAAGCATCAGAACTGGTTTTGAAAAGAAAGAAAAAGGGCACCTAATAGAGGGGAATGTCATAATTTGATAAATGCAGAAATATTACCTTTTCAACACATTTTCTCTATGCCAATTAACTTACTGCTTCGGTTGAAAGCTTAGAAATTAGTTATGTATCATATCACACAGTATGGACAACTGAAGAATTAAATCAGTAAAACACCAACGCATACATCAACATCAGCCAGAACTGGCTCTGATTTTAGGAACTCTGCAGAGCTTCCAGACCTGCCACTACAGCCACGTGCCATGGGATGTGCTCCATGACACACCAGCAGGTGTGAACACCCCCCTGTTGCTACTACACCTATTTAAGGCTGTGGAGTTTGCTGACAGCCTTTTCACTCGGCCTTCCTGGCAAGAAGAGCTGCTCCCCTGCCCTGCCCAGCTTTGTTCCACGGCACAGGAGGGACATGTTTACCAGGGCCCGGGCGTTGGGGTTGGCTCTCTTGTCCAGGAGGAGTTTGGTGACACGGTAGTGGCCGCAGTGCGCGGCCACGTGGAGGGCGGTCAGGTAATCCAGCGTCACGTCGTCCACGGGGGCCTTGTGCTGCAGCAGGTGTTTGACACACTCCACGTGGTCCCCCTGGGCTGCCATGTGCAGGGGAGACAGTCCATTCTGTGGCAAAGGAAAACAGCAAACTTCTAAGTGACTCTCACTTAGATCACGGCGCACATTGGGAAGGTTATTTGTTGTTGTGAGGAGCTGCTCAGTGGGGTTTGCTGTTCTACAAGTGTCTTCCTCTCATTAGTTTGATCAAAGGGACAGAATTTCTAGGAAGTGCATTAATCTGTGTTTTCCAGAAATGAGTAAGAACACACTGAAATAATTTTCTAAGTCTGAAATAAAAACAATTGGGAGAAGCTGCAAGTCACAGGTTCTCATTATCTCATATAAAGGATCAGAAAACATGTAGCAGGAATCACCTCCTAGGAGTGACCAATCTAGCTTTCCCATCTGTGTGTTCTAAGGCTCAGGAAGCAATACAAGTGAAGTGCTGGCAGTAGCACTCCATATCATGTGTTTAGTCTGGGGCAAAGAAGTGCATACTTCTCATATATTTGGAAAGGATAGTCCCTAATTACGTAAAAAACCTTATTTTGGATCATTCTATCCGTTAACGCATTTCCTTTGGGAGGGCAGAAATGTTCCTGTCTCCTTCCTTGTCCTTTCAGTGGGAAATTACACAGAGGTGCTCACATATTCCAATAAGACACACAGAGGTGTTCACAGGGTCTAACAGGACACACACACACACCTTGGTCCGTGCGAGCAGAGGGGCACCTCGCTCCAGGAGCAGCTCCACAACCTGGTCATGTCCGCTCCTTGCAGCACAGTGCAGCGGGGTGAGTCCATCCTTAAAGCAAAAGGAGGGAAAAACCAATGAGCAAATCCCCAACTGCCCATCCTGCCACCCTGGGGAAGACCCTTCCAGGAATGTAGCCCCACACATGTGCGGAAAAGCTTCTTTTTCAACTCCCAACTGAAGTTGGCTCCACAATGAAGTTCCATCTCTGTTCTTCCTTAGAGGACACTCTAAGGTTACTGTTTGAGAGAAGCCTTAGAGTGTTGAAAGCCTTGTGTGTTGAAATCTTTTATCAAAGAGGATAATGTGAGTTTGCCCTGCCTCCTCCCCTCCCTCTCCTCTGCGTTGCCTCCCTGGATAATGCCTGCTGGGCCAAGGATGCTCCATTAATCAACCCCTTGTCCTTTGGACTGCCTTTGATGCAGGGATGAAATGGGAAATGTTCATGCTAGAAAATATGCTCTAGAATTTTCTCCTGTTTTTAAATAAGCAGCAGGAGAAAGAAGATTTTAAAACAGAGAAAAAAAAAGAGAAACAAAACTAAAATTTTCATTTCTGAGATAGAGGGGTGAACAAAGAGCTGACAATTCTTGCCTAAAATTACTGTGAGACCACAAACTCCACAGTACTTTTTTCCATTGCAGAAAACCATCCTGTACCTAAAGACTTGCTCAGGCTAATGATGACAGCAGCAGTAGCCAAAGATGTGCTGATGAAATACTTAAATGAAAGAATGAATTCTGGGTACTTTTGCTGCAGTTTGGACTTCATGCAGAAAAACAGAGTAAATATGAGGTAAGAAAAATTTTTCTCCCTTCCTTATCTCATTTTTCCAGAGGCTTTTCAGAGATATGTGACAGGGGTGATGTGTGTCTCGGTGCTCACTATCTCCCAGGCATCCCTAAATCCCACGGAAGCTTCACAATGAATTTCAAGAGATGCAACATCAAAACCAGAATTCACAGCTTTCAGCACTTGGCAGGTGGGGTTGGGGTAAAGAATTGGGTATAACTGGCTTACTTGGTATTTTATTCACTGAAATTTCAGAGGTCCCTAAACCAAGTCTTTATATGCTCAACTGAGGTATATTATCATCTCAGTGCCAGAGGGATCATACAGATAATTCCCATTGGCATTACTAAGGTGAGAATATATCCCAAAAGCACTTCTAGACAAGGTATTTACTTGGTATTTCTTTCCAGTTTCTGGCCTCTTGTGCTCTGCATTTTTAATCAGTGTGGGAGGTT
This sequence comes from Neopelma chrysocephalum, assembly GCF_003984885.1. Taxonomy (NCBI): domain Eukaryota; kingdom Metazoa; phylum Chordata; class Aves; order Passeriformes; family Pipridae; genus Neopelma; species Neopelma chrysocephalum. The sequence goes on along the minus strand of NW_020897739.1, from coordinate 430,947 downwards.
CACTTTCCTTATCTGCATGGTGGCTTTGATGTTATTCTATTTAATAAAACAGCAAAAGAAAAGCAGAATTGTGTGAATCCTTGAAAAAAGCAGGACAAATCCCCAGAGGGAGAAAAAGAAGAAAAATACAAGCCAAGAAACACATCAACTCTGCAAGAAAGTCTGAATAAACCAAAAAGAACTAAATCATTAAAAAACATGATTTCTCCTCTGTTCTTATCTACAATTCCCTTTAAAAGCAGAGATAAAAATTTGCTACTTATCCTATTCTATCCTGGCACAGCTTCTTTGCAGACTTCCCACAGAACTCTCTTCCCTGCCATGGGGAAAACAGCACGTGTATTTTAAGATTATTGTATATTTAAGACTTTAAATTCTACTTTTGCTTCTGTGTTTTCTTCAAGGGTGAGGGAAATTACAGGGAGAGAGCTGTTGCAGCAGAAGAATTAGTGCAGGATACACCAAGGACAAGCTGACATGAGCCAACATCACGAGACACACCAGTGGACCAAATCAACCCTGCCTGTGCCATTATCTGTTTGCAATGAGCCTCAGCGCTCTGAAGGGGATGGCAGGATTCTGCATAAGCACTTTTTAAATCATTCCTTTGCTAATTCAAGAGCACCCAGTGGCCATAACATCCAGCACATCATTTGACAGGACACGCAACGCCGAGTCAAAGGGATGGAGACTCCAAAGCACAGATAATGGATATCCCATAAATACAAAGGCTGTCATGCCCAGAGACAAGAAATTCAGCAGCTGTGTGTTTTGAGAAGTCCAATATTTATTTTTTCATCTCCCAGGTGACATCCTGCACCTGGTGTTCTGCTGGTGCCATACCTGGTACTTTCCTCTCTCACACTCTGCCATGTCACTATTAGAAATAGCACTACAACCCCCTATGTATGGAAGCCATGTAAGTCCATCAACCCTAATTTCCTCTCAAATGACTCTCAAAATACAAAGTAAACTTTTGGGTTTTTTCCCTCCCCTTGAAAATCAATCACTGGCCACCTTTTAACCTGCAAAATTAATTCTGAATTCCGAGCGTGACGCCTAACTGCAGGGCCTGGGAAGATAAATTATTGGGTTATTCCACAAATGCTTTCCTTCAGCTTACCAGAGAGACTGTGACAAAAAGAAGCTGTGCTTCTGAGGGCTTTTTAATGGGAAATGATGTGGGCAGCATCTTCACAGGACAGTTGCTCCCATTCAGTGCTCATTCGACCACAGACTGCTAATACACATGAATGTCAAAGGCCAAATTATCAAAGAATTCTTCTAAACTGCAGCTGCATGATCCTATTTTTATAAGGGTGAAGTAAAATTTTAGTATTCCATGTGTCAAATACGCAAAATTGTCTAAATTTTCTCGACAAATAAAGGGCTTTTAATTTGTTCATTTTTCATTATGACTAAACCTCATCTCTTTAAAAATGAACGAGGCGAGTCTCCCTCCTGCTCTAAGCTCTTGGCATAATTAAACATGCTGTAAAGTATTCCTCCAGGTCTGCCATTCAAAGTGCACATTTTAAAAATACAGCGAAAACATACAATGCACTTGCTTGAGTAATAAGGTATTAACATAAAGAATTCTAAATAAAAGTCATTATCTACATAACTTGCTTAGACACCCCGTACAACACCCCTTCCTACATGCTTGTAAACATTATACGAAGCCACTGCATTTTTTATAGCAAATATCTGCATTGTGATGAGATATTTATAATCCGACATTGCTTTAGGAACGGCAAAAACTGAATTATTAGTGCTCTGTGTGTGTGTGAAGACGAGGAGAAAATGTCACAGCAGCTTTACTGCAGGAAAAAAATCACTGTAAACAGAGTACGGTGCCACTCCCATGTGGAAACAACAGAGCTGTGCCTATTTTTTCAGGATGCAGATCCACAAAAGGCGATATTACTACAAATAAATCTCAATAGGTTCCCAGGATGAGCATTAAGGGGTGTCTGAAGCACATCCCCCCCCCCCAAAAAAAAAACAAACAATCCAAACCAAACCAAAACCATCTGAGTTCCGCCGCCCACAGTTTCCTTCCCTCTCTTTTCCCACTGGCACTGCACATCTCCATGACTGACCTGCCACTTCTTTCAGCTCCAGCTGAGACTCCTTTCTTTCCCGTGGCCCTTCTCCAACCCAAATGGTGCACCACACCTTCTCCCACCATCACCACAACTACTCCCACTCCAGCTGCCATGCTCCGGGCACACCACACCATTACTTTCCTACACAATAAGCTTCCCCTTCCAAGACCGTTTCATTCCAGGTTTTTTTCCCCAACTGTAAATCTTCTGGGTGAAAGCCTGCAGGAGGAGAGTCTAAAAGTCCCCAGAGCAAGAAAAATCTAATTTCCATGTTGGCAAGATGGAACAGAAAGAACACAAAAAGTGTGACAGCTTCAGCGGCTGAGACAGGTGAACATGTTCCCTCCCCCTTCCAAGGGTGTTTGCACACTCCCACAAAAATGGAAATTCCAGTAAGTGACAAAGGCCTGTGAATAACACTGTATTTTAAAAGTAAAAAAAAAAAAAAAAATAGAAAACCTAAAAAAGCCTTTCTTATTCTTTCTTTTCCCTATATAATTTATAGAGAGAGATGATAAAAATAGAGATATTGCAAAACCTGCATTCAGAAAGAATATTCCTAAAACCTTTTAAGAGCCAGGAACATTTCAAAATCCCACATGTCCTTATTTTTACTATGCCATTATATGAGGATTCTTTATTTAACATAAATACACTTATTTTGGCCATACTGGAATTGCTCAGCTTTTAAAAGCTTACAGTTATTCTCCCTGTAGCAATCCTTTTTCAGGAAGGCTGTAAATGTTTTCCTTCCCTCAAAGTGCCAATTGATAATTGCCACTTTACTTTTGACCACATGACATCAAATTAATCATAAATTGAAATTTCCACCAACTTTCAGAGAGCAAGTTTCTGCACAACAAGTCCTTCCAACCCCCAACTCCACTGAACCACCACCAGAAGTTGAACAGGTCAGAAGTTTGGTCAAATATTAAAACTTTAAATTAAATTATGTCACTGAAGTTTTTACTCAGGTAAACACGTAGAGAATATAGGTTTGAGGAAGATTTGAAATTTGAAATATTTTAGTCTAAGAAATTTTGCCCATTAATTACTTAGTGAACAAAACCCCAGATAAGGTTTATATGTAAATGGAAGTAGCACAAATGTATGGAAGATATTGTATAGTATGTGCTATAATATTATTTTATTGCCATATAATAATTATCTATTGTTATAAGACTATGTTTTATTATTATATAATATTAAATTACTATCTCTAACAGATAAAAGTATCCTCTTAATATATCGGGGAATGAAGTTTACATTTTCACTTTGGATATAATTTAAAAGAGAAATTAAATTCCACATTTAAAAAACTTAGTTGAGGAAAAAAAACTGTAAAACTTGCCAAAAAAATTAAGTAAAATATTATTTTAAAATATGTAATTGTTGCAAGGAGATTTCTTAGGGATTTTACATCTTTATGTTCTAATGAGAAATGCCATAAAACTTCAGCAAATGCACTATGAAATGTATAGAAACTAAAAATACTAATTCCTGCAGAAAGCAGGGCTTTACATGCCACATTAACTATGGAACAGCAGGACACGTGCATCATTTATTCCCTTTGAAGAACATACATTTTAATTCATATTTTTAGACAACACGGGGGATCCTAATGAATCATTCCAGTGGAATACTTTCAAACATAAAAAAGCTTTCACAGATTAACCTTGCAAAATTGAAGTACTGAGGCTCACCTAAAATCCATTAAAGGAAGTTTTTGCATCTCAATTTATGCAGAATCAGATGGAACAAAGCAAGTTAAAAATAAACGGAATGAAAGCAGCGAGGACTTTTTTAATCAAAGAGCCTATTTTGACGTGGTACAGAGACTGAGAACTTGGCAATGATACACCCTAGGACATTTAGTCCCACTGTTTTCCAGGGATTCTGACCTACTGGAGGAATGCAGGTGTTCCTGGGAAGAAGTGGAAAGGCAGTAGGGAAGGCAAGAGTGTTAGTACTCATGGTCTGTCTTTCCGCGTACAGAGCACATGCAGCACATCACCTGCCTCCTCAACACCCTACGGATTCGTGGCCAAAGCCAAGCACACAGGGCATGTGGACGTGGCACAGGGAGAAGAGAGAGACACCGAGACAATATAAACAGCTGGCACAAAGACATGGACAGCAAAACCAAAGCTCTGGAATCTTCCCCACTGTGGAGCACACGCCGCCGACCGTGCGCCTCTGAGCAGGAGGAAGCTGTGGAGCCTGTGGGAACTGGGATAAGGGTGCTTTGGGATACCTTTATGGGTTTTCACGGATATCTTTGTGCTGACATTCTGAGCAGCTGACAAAGGGCAGGGAGCCAAGACAATGAGAAGACTCTAAAATTAGGCCCTTCCACCCACGTCGGGCAAATCCTGCTCTTTCGGATTCATTCACAACTGTGCATCAACCTTCAGGGGTGAGCAGGGAAGGGAACACACCCTGACCTCTTAAAATCCAAAACATACTTTACAATCACCTCTGTCAACCTGTCTAAAACAAGTATCTAAATAGTGAACAGGAAATAGGTGAACTCAATACTGTCATTCCACAGGCCAGATGGACTGTTTCTGTATGACATGCTTGGGAGCATGTGCAATATCTGCCTGCAGTGTACTATTACCATTTTAGGCCTCTTTACCATGGGATTTTAGGCACTTATTGTGGAAAATTTGACCAGGGATGATTTACTGCACACCCGCATGAGAGGCAACTTTTTCCATCAGCAGTAGTTCTTAAAAAATGAAAGAAAAAAATAGCAAGAAAGATATCATTTCACAAATAATCAGAAATTGAAATCATAATCACATATAGAGTTAGACAACAACAGCGATTGTCTTCTGAGCTCATGAAGCAACACATGGCTGATGTAATTAATAACTAACTACAGAGGCTGAATGAGCCCCAAGGGTACCTGACTGCAATATCCTCTACTTTTCTACTTTATTAAACAAAAACCCATGTCCAGCTCTAAATTCTGTATTCTAAACACCCTCTATTACTTTGAAATACAATTTTACAGACCAAGTATTTAAAAGCCAGCAGCTCTCAGCAGCAAACCCTGTGCAGTTCAGTCTGAATAAAAGACCACGTTTTCCCAGGCGACTCCAAAATCCCATTTCAAATAATTAACCCTGCCCATATAAAACGATGGATTTTTCTTTTGTCCTGAAAGACTGTGAAATCACCCACAAATAAAGAGCAGAGTGATGATGTGGCATTGCAAATAGCACAGCTGGGAGGAGGAAGCCAGTGAGAGTCACCTAATTCTCCATGGTTTGTCTGGGGAAGGGCAAGTGGCTGCTGGCACAGGGCAGGTTACCTGTTCCCAGTTATTGCCTCTCAAATAAAAAGGGACTGGCACGGACATTTAGGAGTCAGGCTTAGCTGAATCCAAACCCTCTGCTTTCCCACAGCTGTGCACCACACGTGTCACATGAAATTGGACCAACTAACAGGCTTATTACCTAAAAAAGAGCAGTTTTATCAGCTTTTTCTTGTATGATACAGGCAGATTATTCAGGAGACTAAAGGAAATAGTATTTCTGCCTCCTACTATCACCAACACCTGCTGTTCTTTAGTCTGATAGCATAGAAAACAGTCTACATAAAACAAACACACACCAAAAAAAAAACCCCAAAAGCGAGCAAGCAAAAAAATCCCAGTCCGCTCCCAAGGAGGGAAAATATCATATTCAGGGAACAGAAAGACTCACCCTGGTTTTGGCATCGATCTGCCCTCCGCGATCCAACAAGAGCTTCACCATGTTTGTGTTTCCCCTTTTGGAAGCCACATGCAGGGGGGTGATTCCATTCTACACCATGAAAAGAACAAACAATGAGCCGGATGGATTTTGGAGGCGTGTTAATGGGGGTGAGTTTGGGATCGGATCACAACAAATGAGACCATCACATCGTAGAGAAGAAACGAAAACATAGTTGAGCATCAGAGCTGGGCACACACCATACAAGCTAGAGTTAGTAATTCCTTTTCTAAGCAAGACTTTTTGTTGTTTTGGGGCCCTCGAATAAACAAAGCAGCGCATCTGCCCAAGCAGCAAACATGGCAGTCCTGGGGTCAGACACACAACAACACACACCAGAGTCCCGAGGAGTCAATAGTCACAAAACACTGACGCCTCTGAATCACTGCAACGCACACAGAGTACACAAACGCAGCAGGGGCAGGGCCCTGTGCAGGCTGAGAGTCCCTGAGGACGTTTTGGGTGAGGCAAGAGGTTCTATCAGCAGCTACTCCGGGTTGGATATGGGACGAAGACAGTGTGGAAGGCAGAACCCTAAAGTAATTCAAAGCGTGTCTGGCAAAGTTAAACAGCAGACTTGTGATCCAGGAGCCAGGTTGAGGTCACCAGAGGTTTCCAGGGCACCAGATGCCATACTTCCAACTACGTAATACGCAACAGCAAAAGGACTGTGGTACGTAGCTCTGCAGTTGTTTACCCCAAAAGAGTTTATATAATGGCAATATACCCTGTTTATCATTTTCAAAATATGTTTATATGTGAAAACACCAAATTAAAGTGGCATACTGAATACTGGATACTGGGAACAGCCAATCAATCCTACACCTGTTCCCAGAGTATGTCTAACAGACAGAAAAGCTCAAGTCAGTTGACACATTAGGAGAGTATCAGCTTTCTGGAGCTGGTCAAAGGAGCCTATTTCCTCCAGCTGGGAATTCTGGTCACTACACAACTCCCAAGGCCTCTGAGGCATTGCACGGAGACAACCTTTAAAAATTACCTCAAAAAACCCCATCTTTGACCACAAGAGAATTTCAGCCTTACTTCGCTCCTCTCTTAACTCAGTCCCTGACTAAGAGTTAACACAAAAGATCAGCCCATTTTTAGGCCAGTCCAAGTGAGAAGATCAAGGAAAGAGTCCGTACCCTTGCTGTGAAGTCGACGGCAGCTCCTCGGTTCAGCAGCAGCGTGGCCACGTTGACGTTGCCATAGTGTGCGGCGATGTGCAAAGGTGTAAAGCCACTCTGCAGAGGGAAACAGCCCTTGTTAACACAACTCAGTTTATACAAGATCATCAACTCAACTACAACTTGATTTTAAACCTGCTGGTAAACAAATGTATGGTGTCCATTTTACCCACTTCACCTATATTATAGCACAGTCTTTTCAGGGCAGTTTTCATACTAAAGGTTATCAAAAGTACTTCAGTCTTTCATTCTCCAACTTAGTCTTTTGCATCTGTGGCCAGAAAGTAGTTTTCATCTTAGAAAGTATTAATGTATTAGCCGTTCTTGAAGAAAATAAGGGAAGTTTCCTTATTACAATTTGGAAGCAACATGGATCTCATGGGCTGCATCTGTTTACTGGGTTTGGATAAATGATAAATGTCCACAAAGTTGCTAGTCTCTTATTTTCTTATTTTACTGCTCTTAGAAATAGGGAAACATATTTCCCTCTGGATTTTTTCCCCTTTTTTTTTTTTTGAAAGCAGTAATTATTTAAAATGTAATCCAAGAATTCGGTTTACATGAGAAACTTAGTAGCACAGTGAAAGAATCATAATTATTTAAGTTTATGTATGATTTGGATCACAAAGGATCTGAAGAAACTTTGCCATCCATAAATAAGAAACAAAAATGATTTACTTATTGAGTTTGGAACACTAGAAGGTGAAACCTGCTCCAGCTACAAGATACAGAATCGCTTGACAACAACAGATAAAAAGATTAAATTTTCAGAAAGTAGGACACAGAAGCTTTCAGCCTCATAAGTAATTCAAGTAGAAAGGGCCTTGCTTTTGAGGTTTCCCTGAAGAGCTTTACACTGATTTGATTGGATCTCACTGATAGTTACAGAAAGAGAGAAGTACTTTTGGCTTCTTGACTACGGCACGTTTTACCCCTTTCAGTGGACAAACCACCATTTTAAACTCCTCGTGGAACAAAGGAATGTAGGCACGTGTTGCCCTCCTTCAGCAGGCACTGCAGCAACACTTCCACGTTCACCACAGCGAGGAACATTCCCGTGGGTGGGTTGGATGCCAAGAGAAGCTGCCACCCTTCGATTCGCATCACCGGCTGCCTCCCGGCAACCTGCTCATGTGTGTGCACACACCAAGTGGGAAGTGCCTTCCCATGGGTGCACCCATTCATAATTCATTCCCTCCTCTGACAGGAAAAGCTCCATTATTCAAAAAGCAGGCATTCAAATACCAACTGCATTCCTGGAAATCGTTCTTTTCTCCTAAATGCAATAATAATCTTTCGGGGAGAAATCCCGGTTCGAGCCAATCAGAGCCACGATTTTTAGTGGAAGTGTTTGGAGAGTTGGTATTTCCAGAAGCCATGTGAGAAATGTATTATTTAGTGCAGGTAAATTCTGATTGTGTGCTATCCCTTAGGGCTTTGCAAAACTTTATGGAAAAGATCATAATAAGAACAAGGGTAAAAATAAGCAGATGCCCTGCTTTTACCTTGGGGAATTTGATTACATTTATCATTAGAAAAGATGGAAAATTAATTTTACCATTATTCCGGCTGAGCCAGACACCTTGATTTAGTTATGCCAAGTGAGTGCATTTTCATAATTAATGAAATTGAGCTAAAAAAGCATCTTTATCCTCTTAGCTCCATTACTCGCTTCAGAGTTCTTTGAACTGATGTGAATTCTCAACAGTGTCCTTCACCAGTGACACAAAGAAAAAGAAATTCTAAGACAAAGAATGAATAAAAATAGGTTTGCTGAATCCCAAATTTCTATGTATTAAAGAAAGAGCCATATCTTCACTTTCAGTGCTAAATAATAAAGAAATATGGCCACAGAGCAGAGAAAATAATCATAAGTAACAGAAAGAGTAATTAAAAATTGTTGATCTCGGTACCTCAGTCGTCCTATTCACCATCATCTGATGCAGCGTGGTTTGGGAAAAAGAGGAACAATATTAAAGACTGGCCGCAAAACGAAGAACTATGTTGCTTTTTTTTGAAATGAGTTATGCTGTTAATTATGGGAAAAGCCATTCGAGCATGCATTAACTTTAAACACAACCCATATTCCCATGGGCAATAAACCAGTACCCTATTTAACAGGGAAGCAGCGATCCTGCCTCCATTCCAGCACCTTCTGGTTTACGAATAACGCGGAAAAAGCTGGTTACCAAAGAAATGAAAAGTAAAAAAAAAATTTAAAAAAAATGAGCAGGTTGGAATTACTGCAAAATTAAATATCCTGCTGGTGGTAGCAGTGGAGGAACGTGTCTCTCCACACCGAAGTTACCTTTAAGGGTTGGGATGAAGGGATCCCGGGGGCCGCCCACCCCGTTACCTGCCCGGCCGCACCGCGTTACCTTGGACTGCACGTCGGCGTTGTGGTCGTTCTGCAGCAGCAGCGCCGCCGACTTGGTGTCGTCCTTCCTGGCGGCGATGTGCAGGGCCGGCAGCCTCACCTTGCCCTTGGTGTCGTTCTCCAGCAGGATGGCCACCGCCTGGTTGTGCCCCTGCTGCAGCGCCACGGCCAGAGGAGTGAAGCCGTCCTGGGGGAGAAGAAACCAAGGTGGTAAGACGGGGGATGCGGAGCTTCCGTGACTCGCTCGCACGCAGGAATCTGAGATGCCCGTTGCCAGCTGTTTCCCACCTCTGCACCTCCGTCTCCATCAGCAGCACAACATTTTAACCCTTTTCAAACATCTTCAAAAGGCTTTCAAATGTTTCAAATGCTTTTGAACAGCCTTTTCCACTTTGGCCTTTTTTTAAACTCAAGTACAAGCGAAGCATCGTTCTACAGCATCTCTCTTAATTGCTTCCCATCTTAAAGCATATTTTTAGCAATTTTTTGGTAAATTTAATGAGCACTGAACAAACTAGATGTGAAAAATATACAGGGAGCCTGTTTGTGAAAAGAAAATGTATCTTTGGATGCATTTGCTGCTGTTCCCCTTCCAAGTTACACATGGACCGTGAGTCAAGAAAGCCCAACCATGTTTAGGAATTTATTCTAATCTGAAGGAGCAAAATCGCAGATTATTTGTATATCTTGGAAAAACAAAGAAAAATATCCCTGCTTGACATTCCTAGTTTTAGCTCTGTTTTAAAATTAGTTTCAAATTGTCTTGCTCCTCCACACATGCCTGGGATGGCCAGTGCTTTTAAAACCCATCACATGATCACAGCCTGCTCCTCCTAGCTGAAGTACTGCCTGCTCCCAAATATTCTCATTTGAAACCGAACCTCGCTCTGGTCATGCACCCTCCCCAGGCACAGGTGTGCTGTAACCACATGAGAGATAGGACAGAAATGCTTTGGAACAGGAACATGGAAAGAGGGTAAGATAATAAAGGCCAAGTTAGGAAGGAACCAGAGCTGACATATGCTGAAAGAAACATCTGAAGAATTGCCAAAGCCATTTTTCCTCCTAGTAATCTAATAACTTCTGCGTTGAACGGTGGGTAGGTGTGTTGTAACAGCGATACTGCCGCGGTTTCTGCCTGTAACAGAGATTAAATTCTGTGCAGGGAATTAAAAAGGGGTGAACAGCTGATGAAACAGCTGAACTGTAAAGATAATTCTGAGATTGGGGCTACATAAGGTGTTGAAATGGCTTAATGCATTTGCCTTTCGCCTCTGGGAACATGAGAACAAATCCTGGATTAGAGGCCCTGTGAAACTGAGCTCATCCTTACCCTCCTTTTGTATCCCTACGTATGTAAGCCTGGGAGGAAAGGAAACGCATTCAAAGGCATTGCAAGTGTCAAAGCTTCAAAGACAAGATCATCCATTTGATTTGCACCATTTCATCGTCCATCCTTCTCTAAAAGGACACCACTCTTTCTGCATTCCCTCTCCTATTGCTTCTGGAAAGCACGGTCGACCAGAGCTTGGAGAAGGCTTTTTATTTCCTGACGTCCCATGAGGAGCACCAGTCTATGATGCCAAGCACAAGGTCCTTCTCCATGTATTCCAGTGGCATCCACAGTTTGGGCTGCCATCCCACCTTATTGAACGTGCCATTTCTTCATCCTGTTCATGAGATGAACTCTGGGAATGTGTGGAAACAGATGGTGGCTCAGGAACACTCACAGAATCATGGAAACCTCAGCAAGACCTGAACCTAAAACTGACCTAGGTCTGCAAGAAGGATGTCAATAGCCTTTACCTTCCAAGCTACAAAGTGACAACTGACCTTTCTCATGGCAGCAGACAGACATGGAATCAGGTTCAAAGTGGGGATGTTTTATTTCTTTCCTCCCCTCTACCTTTTTTTATAAAGTCAAACTATAGTGTGACTTCTTCACATGAATTATAACCACCTCAGTCTCACAATTCCTGTAAACTGACTGAATTCCCAAGTGCAGCCAACCATCCCAGCCAACAAAGTCACTGGGAGAAAGGCTGCCAGCAGGTGACTGTGGGCTCCTGGAGAGCCCCAGTTCCCCTCGGCTCCCTCCCAAGGAGTGTGTTTCTGCCACGTTGCCTGGCAATCCCACGGGATTTCATCCTTCAGAAAGCTGGCATGTAATGTGATCACCTCAGAAAGGATTATTTTCAGGAGCTGTCACCAAATGGTACAGTATCCACTGAGAGAGGGGACAGTGAAACAGCTGGTAATGCTGACAAGTTCTCTTCCAAGGGAAGGAGAGGGAGCATAAATGCACCAGCATTTCAAACTCATCCACCCGTGGGGGCAATCCCGAATGGGAACGTTTCTGGACAGACTGTGGAAAAGTAAGAAACATGAGGAAAACCTGTGAGTGGAAAGGAACTTTCCCATTGCTACTTCACATGGCACAAACAGGAAGGTGACACACTTTGCAGCACAGAGCCTGTTCACTCATCCCCTTGACTTGGAATAAAAGAACACTTGGAAGAAAGAGAGCAAGAGGAGAGAACAGAATGAGCACAGTCCCCATGTTTTGCCCTTAAATCCCTCCTTAATTACTGTGCTTCAGTTCCTCCTGAGATAGAGTCTCATCTCTCCAACTTTAGTGTCTGCTCTGCTTGCACTGAAGTCACTGCAGGTTTACAAAACAGAACCCCAATTAATATCCTCTTTTCTGCCTTGACACCCACGTGGTCCAGCAGTAGAAATAAAGTGTCCGTGGAGAAAACAGCACGTGGCCTGCTGAGCTCATGGATGTGATCCTTGTCAGCCATTTGATTTCCAGCTTCCACTGCTCACAGACAATAATGAATACTCACAGGTTACACAATGTCCCAGGTGAGCTTCAGAACCAGAGGAACTTGGGGGAACAGCAGCAGGAGGCTGGAGTAAGTGACCTCCCAAATGGTTCTGTGAGCCCAGCACCACAGGGAACCTCCTCCATTCATCACTCCTGAACTTATCCAAAATCCCAAGACCCAGTGCTGGGTTTATGGTTGGACTTGGTGGTCTTAGAGGTCTTTTCAAACCTAAACAATCCTATGACTCTAAAAGGAAGCTTGTTAACAACTACCTGTTGATATCAATTGTTTTTATACCATTTTACACCACACAGACACCCTTTTAGACACAGCCCACACAGTCCTGACTTTAAGGAATCTGAATATAAAGGCAAAGAAAAACATGAGACAAAAAAAAAACCCCTCACCTCAGTAGCTGTGCTTTGGTTGGCTCCATTCTCCAGGAGATACTTCACCACCTCAATGTGGTTCTCTTGAGCTGCCATGTACAAAGGAGTAAAGCCATTCTAGGAAGAACACAGGAGAAAATATTCCGTTAAGGAAAGGGGAATACACCAACCATAACGAACCACAAAGAAATACACAGCTCAAAACGCATTTGTGGTTTTTTTCAACTGAAATGCTTTAAGTGTGTAAGAGAACAACTCTGTATTTGTAACTTTAGATGGTAATGTTTCATGCCATTGAAACCCACGGAACACTACGTGCTTTCTCACTCATTTTCTTCTGACACGTATTTTATGGAAGCGATGGCCACAGTAATTATTAATACAGCTATTCCTTGCTGATAGTGTTCAGGGACTGCAAAGCTGGCAAGAAGGTTTTATGAAAGCTGACAGGAAAGCAAGAATTTCCTCCATTTATTACATTTACTTGAGCAAAGACGTCACCCCCTGGAGACCGTGAAGTCCATACCTCCTGACAAGCTCAGCAGAGATGGCAAAGCCTTAACATACTACATCAAATTCTGTAACACATAAAACATGGCAAATCACCCACCATAAAGGACCTCAGTCTTGCAAAGGAACCACTGCCTTTCTGACCATACAGCAGGTTCATCTATCGTTTAATTAAAAACATACATTAAAATCTTCTAAAGTTATTAAAAGAATTTGCTTCGGATAAAACAGTAATTAAAAAAATTCTTTTTAAGTTAATCAACCTACTTTGATTCAGGCAAATTCATTAGAAATGCAAGTCCTTTCTTCCCATTAAAATATTTTAATGCAAACAATTTTAATTCATTACCTACAAAATCCTGATGAAACAAAGGCATGGAAGTGAGCTGCCTGCCTGATTAATAACTTTCTTCCATGAGTTTTTAGGATTGCTCAAAAGAGCTTATAAAAATCTTCAATATTCTGTAGATAACCAAGTAACATAAGAGGACATAATCACCTATACTTCTGAAAACATTTTTCTGCCTTAGAGTGGCACTTTTAGATAGAAAATAAACCCTAAACCAGACTTTGAACATGCAATTTATTTGTAATTTATTTTATTATCTTGTGTGGTGTCACGCTGAATGATAGGCTTTGCACATTCACACATGGGGTCAGAATTAATGCAGTGATAACCAACAACCTCGTTTCAGAGAAGCCAATATTACTCCTTCTAGAAAACCTGCTGTGCAAACATTCCAGTAATTTCCTAATGAAATGAAATCTCATTTTTCAGTCACTAGATAATACAGAGATTGTAGAACCCATGTCTTTACAACGCCCCTCTGTGTTTACAAATGTAGAAGATTGTTCAGGTAATAAACATCACTTATGTTGTGGATGTCATGTATGATATGTCATATATGTCATATATGTTGTAGCAAGTCTTTTAATACCGCTTTGCATAATATTCTGATGTTTCCATCGACAATCTTGGGGCACAGAATTAAAAAATGGCACCCAGAGAACAGTTAACAGCAGTTCAATGCCAAGGCTGGGGGATGTGTTTTGAGTGGCTTTGCACAGGAGTCAGTTATTATTCAATATTCTCAGAAATGACTCCAAGGAGGGAACAGAATGCTCTTATTATAGTCACAGACATGTTCTACAAGTCCACCACAGCGCAGGACCATCATTTGAAAGGTTCCTGCAACTCTGGAGAAAAAAACTTGGAAAATACAAAGTAAGGACAAATACAAGTTTCTCCGCTATTGCAGGAAAAATAAACTATGCACACGGGGAATGATGGGTTAAGAGAACAATTCTGCAGGAAAGGACCTGAAGGTCACAGTGGTCTTCCAGAGGGTCACTGGTCAAGGAGCTCATGCTGCAGACAATAAAGGCAATCCCTGCACTGGCACAAAAATCTATCTCCCCAAGGAAAGTATTTTTCTTTGAGAAAAGACTAATAATTGGTGGTGTTCTGCCTGTAAAGGGCAAACGAGGAAAACAAGACAACAGTCCTTAAAGAGAAGGGTAAAGGTCTGTTCTGCATGATCACGATGACGAAAACCAAAAAGCACAAGGTTTACAAGGTTGCTAGAGGGCAAATTCAGGCTGGACATCAAGAAAAGCCTCTCAACAGGAAGGTCAGTCCCTCCTCCCAAATCACTGCTCGAAACCAGGCAGCAAACTGGATGCACACAGAGACAGGTTCTTCCATAGCCACCCCAGGGCAGGAGCAGGTGAGTCAGGGAGTGCTGGTCTGGCTGCTCCTCCAGCTCTTAAACAGAGAGGGAGGAAGAAGAGATCCCCTCGCCACAGAAAATGCAGGAATGCCGTTCCCAGTGGAACGGGGAAGGTGCAGGGGCTGGCAGTGGGAACTGGGAACAGATTGGGTTCTTTTCCACTGCACTTGTGCAGAAAACACAGAGGAACCTGCAGGTAACCCAGTTGGCTCACTGTGTCCTTTTTCCTTCCCGCTCCGGAAAGAAACAACGTGGCAACCTATTAGGTAGAACTAAGAGTAATTTTCCACCCGCCTCATCAGCTTTTTAATATTAAAGTCTCATTTTCTACACGTAATACATGCCATTTGTAAAGTCCTTCTAGCGCTGCATATTACAAGGATCACGCCAACTAATATAAATTGGGCAAATATGATGATTTTCAAGCCAGAGTAAATCAATTTGCTTAAGAGCTTTGAAGAATCTAATTTTTTTTTAATCAAGTCCCTGGTTCTAGAACAGAATTAGGACTATAAATCCTGGATTAGGAGACCATAAACAATGGATATATATGACTTCATGGTGGTTTAGCACCAAGAAGTACTAAATGTTTTTCCACGCAGAGATCCAGAGGAGTGCCCATTATATCATACCTGTGCTACAATCACACCTGAAACTACAGCAATCAGGGCTGAGGAAATTCTTGCACATAAGATCATAGTATCTCTTTTTTTTTCTCTTCAGGTTTTAATTATAGCCTAAAACTACTATATATATTTCCTTGAAATCTGGCTTATTTTGGGAATTACAACAACATGGGAAGATCTGTACACAAAGCTACCGATATGCTGGAAAAAAGATGCCACTGAATTTTTCCCCCTGGCAAGGTCAAGTCTGATTGTTAATGCTGGCAGGGAGAAGTCTGCTTTCTCAGGCTGCTTTCAGTGAAGCTCTGGTTTCAGAGCTTCTAATTGCAGCGTCCCTGACCTCAACACTCCTGGCTCTCGGCCAGAGAACTCCTATTTTAGGATTCCCAACATGCCTGCCCTCCTGGGCAGAGCTGTGCCCAGTGGGATTGCCTGTTAGCCCTGCTGGAGCTCTTCCTTCTCACCTGGCCACTGAACCCCAGGAGTTCTGTGCCTCCTCCCAGCCTGCCCGGCTTCTGGGATGTGTCTGTCTGTCTGTCTGTCTCCCACACAGCAAGTGTCTGTCTCTCCCAGACAGCTCTGCGGTTGAATGGGAATGCCCACACAAAAGCAGATATTCCTGAAGTTTCCTTTCCTTTGGTCAATCTAAAATCCCTTTCCCAGTTCCCCAGTTTCCAAGAGCTATATTGCCAACACTTGGGTTCTCCGTGCTGCTTCCAGAGATTCCTCAAAGCTCGGGATCCCAGATCTCTCCAAACTGAACGAAACGTGTTTTCCCTTGGTTTTTGTTTCACTCTCCCAAAGTGTTTTCCACCAAATCCATGACGTGCTGGTTAGTGATTCTGCATGGAAGTACAGCAAGGGAGACTGACCTCTCCCCTCAGCATGTGGAGTGGCACAGAGAGGGTTTATTGGGCCAGGGGTGGGGAATCATCACTTCAATAAATTTCCCTTCAGTTTACGGCCCTGTACTGCACAAACACAGTCCAGAATGAAAGTAAAAACACTGACTGTGACCTGGAAAAGGAGAAGTGAATTGTAATGGGTAATCATTTGTGTGCTTAAATTCTGCGCATCTTCTGAAAAACTGAAATTAATTGTGTAATGATATGTAACGTTCACTTCCAAACAATGGGTTCATCAGAGTAGTTGTAGTGAGGAGAGAGTACTCCGATTTCCTTATCCTTCCAAATGTGAACTGCAAGATGTTTACTGCTATAATATAAAGTCAGAATGAGAAATTATCACTGAACAGAGTATATTTCATACCCCCTTCTTTCCACTACATTCACTGATTTAGTGGCTAATTGGAGAAAATGAGTAGCTCTCAATGATTCTTCAAGCTATTAATGCAAATTGGCAAGTCTATCTATGACTCAGAGTTTGTATCATTAAATTTTGCCCGAGCCCTAATGAAGAACACAGGCTGAAGGAGCAGAGGGATTATTAGAACATTGAGAAAATCATGCAGTTCTGTAGCTTGGTGGAGTTTTATTTCATGGCAGGCTTTGAAGGAACTCTTTGTATGCAGTACTGAATTATCAGACTTCCGTATCCATATACCTATAGTATCTATATATCTTGTGTCCATATATATATATTCATACTGATAAGGAAGAAAGAGAAAATAGAGAAAATAGAGAAACAGCACCTCTACATTTTGCCTCTTTGAAGAGGATTCATGAGAGTTAGCAACATATCCTCTGATTAAATTTAAGTCGTTAATATAAACCCGGATGCACAAACCTATTTTATTTGAAAGGCCTCCAGGAACTGCTTAAAACTGTATTAGAAGATCACTGAGGTTCCCAGGACAGACAAGAAAAACTGGCACCTCATCCAATGGTTTACATACAAGTGCTCATTTCTACTTACTCTTACTCAAAAATAAGGGACAGTGACACAAAGAATGAGATAAGGGTGAGGCAAGCTTAGATTACTCCTCAAAAACAGCTCACACACATAATAAAACCTGTGTGATTTATGGTTATGTGCTAAAACACTGCTTCATGCAGTAAGATCATGATATTTTGGGGGCCTTCAAGTTCAATAACTGTTTCAGGATTTTTTTTTCTGCTCTTCCAGAACAGTAAGTTCCTGACCTAAATCATTATTCAGTGATACACAAGATGACCCCCAGAGGCACCTTCCAGAAAGCCTCTAACAATCCAAGCAATAAATTAATTGTTATCAATGAAATATGAGCGTGGCAAATAAATGTCTGCGAGCTAAATTCAAAGCAACCTGCTTGACAGAATCACCAATATCACAATTCTGGGAATTCTGATGTGCATGATGCTCAGAGCATTATTTTCAGCCAGGCTATAAATAAACTCTACGTAAGAGGATTGTATCTGAGCAGGAGAGATTCTCTGCATAAAAGGGTGAATTAAGGATAGATCGAGGTACCAACTTTAATTTTTAAAGGTCTCTTTTTTGTTGTTGTTAGCTTACATCAAAATCCAGAAGTTTTACACAGCAGCAACTTTTCCAATTATTCACGTTCCTATTTCCTTTCTGCTAAAATATATTTTCCACAAAGAACAGATAATCCATACTCTTTTTCATTAAAAAAATCTCATAAATAATTGAACTACTACATCTGTACTTATATTCAATCAAATATGCAACTGTCAAATTTGTGAAGATAAGCTAAAGAGAAATTCAGACAATTTAATTTTAAGGTGCCTAAGGAGTCTCATTTTGCTACTCAGTCAAGGCTACTCCAGAGAAAGATTAGGAATATCTGAATCAAGAGCTCACCTTGCTGAACTGACAGCTGAAGCAGCACGAAATTGAGGATGCAAAGGTGGAGAGAAGGAAACTGTCCTGTATTACATCTGTGACTAAAGAGTATTTGTGAGCATAGAATTGCTCAGAGTAAAGTGGCACAGGAGAGCTACTGGATTCTGAATCTACTGTGAAATCCCCCAACAAGTGGCAGCTAATCATTTAGGTGACAATTCTTGCATCCATCACACATGGTAGATGCTGAGGCCCACAGGGTCCCGTAGATTAAAGATGAGAAAAGCATTTAGGAAAAAGCCCAGAATTACTGAATTTAGGGAGGCTGGTGATTCTACTTTATTGGTGCAAACAGTTAAACAAAAAAAAAGAAAAGGGTATTTTCTGGTTTGAGATGGAAGATCATAAAACTAATTCGTAATAAATAATTTATTTTTTCTTTTAAATGTAGTGACACAGGAGTCTACATTGAAAATAGTACCACCCCTTCAGCTGTCCCACTAATTCCCTAGTAATATATAAATAGTGTTTGCCACTCTATACTTACACCACAGCACTAATGATAAAGCCTATGGATATATTATGTTGTCTGGGGTGTGATAAACTTGGTAAGTTCATTCGGGAGAGATCACCCAGGACTCCCAACTGCAGTACAACGTATTATGACCCCGTTGCAAGACCCCCTCTCTTGGGAAGTGGGATTCTAAGTCACTTCCCAGCTCAGATGCTGAATTTAAAGACCACAAATATTGCATTTCAGCAGCTTCAAATATCACCATTTTCTCCACAAGAATGGCAAGGCAACAACAGAGCCTGAAACACAGCCAGGCAAAAATCAAGATGTTCCAGGCCTTGGAAATGGCATTTTTATAAAGAGGGAACCTGTAGTAGAAACTGAGCTCATGGAGAATAATGGAAGAGAACAGATGCACAAGGAAACACCATCTTGACACCAGGCACAGGTGAGGGCCTAAAGGCTGAGTCAGGGCTGCCACGTGAAGTTTATACATTTTAAGAATAAACATAATTGGCTGAAAAAAAACCACTTTTTGTTTAAATTAAAATCTTTCAATTCATCCCCTCACAACACTTCTAAAGTAAATTCACAAAAAAGACTAAGACGTATACTATAAATATTTGCAGTTGGCTTTCAGTCTTTGTTGGTTGAGATATTTGTTTTGGTTTTTATTGGTCTTAATGTATTACTTTTGTTTACATCTCTCAAAATCCATATAATCCTCCAGAAGGCATTTCTTGCCTTTTTTTTTTCCCCTCCAGTGAAGGGATAATGGGCCTGATCCTTTATTACATTAGCAATGATGAACTGCAGCTAAGTGACGACTCCTGATACACAGCAGCTAAAAATCTGCCTCTCTAAATACACTGAGAGAAAAGCAGCAAGACCAATTGGTGGAATTAAAGCCTTTTGTCATAATGGAGCGGCAAATACTCTGCAAAACATGCTCCATTCCAAAGGTAAGATTATCCTCACAAACCACAGGGAGAGCAATCCCTGGTAAAGCAAATCCTGGGGCATCCTGAGAGACAAGCTGATCACTCCTCTGAGGGTCACCTAAATCCTCCCCTTGGATTGTGGTGACACGGAATGTGGACATTCCATGGGGTCTCACGGCTCCTTTTGGGGAACGCACACGGAGGGGCTGGAGATGTGCTGCTCCAAGGGTTGCTTCAACCTCATGGATAGCCCAGATAAGAACGCTCCAGCAGCCACAACAGCATCTCCCAGGTGTTGACATGGGAAGTGGTGACAGTAACGGGGACAAATTTAAACAAAAATACTCCTTGGCTAATGTGCTCCCAATGCGCTTAGAGCAGGATGTCGAGGAAAGGAAACCGGAGGGCTTTTAAATAACAAAATCAGCTTGGGGGAGGACTGATTTATCTAATCCTTGCTCTCTGTATCTGGGTCACTTTAAATAATCTGATGATTAAAAGGGAGCTCCTCCTTTCATGAGGGCCCCTAAACGAAGCAGGGGTCAAAGCACAACCCGCACGGATAATGGGGAACACCTTCCATTGTCATCTCAGCTGCAGGAATTTTAAAACTGAAGGGAATCACTTCTCACTTAGGTGACTCCAGGACATCACAGCTCCCTTACAGTTACCAAACAGGAGCAGATTGCATTGCCTCACTTTGCTTTTTTCTTTTCGGCTCTTTGTACCTCAATCCCTTGGCATTTGTCAAATTACCTCATCCTAAGAGGTGCAACTCTCTCCACATGAGGCTTTTCTTGACCTCGTTTGGAGTGGAGGAAGGTCAGGACGGATCCATTCCTTAAGGAATGCATGGTCAGAACAGCTCAGCATCATTGCTGCAGGGACAGTCTACAGGTTGGCTCAGTTATTAAGATGATTGCATTTGGGGTATCAACACATTTGGCAGATTTATACTCTTGTTATGGGACATCTCTGATGCCTGCACACGAGTCAGATGGTACAATCTGACTTTAAGAGAAAGCAACAGAGATAAATGGGAATTTCTCAAAGGGAAGGGCTGGACTGACTAAATCAGGTGATGTTTCTTCCACCTGGGAAAAAAGATCAAGAACTCACATAAGAATTCCGAACACGTCACAAGAGCAGACACTCAATGGGAGGAAGAGCACAAAAATAATTGCTTTTCCAATGCATAAGCAATAACTAAGAATAGGTTTGGGGTAAAGAAGTGATCCAGCTGTGAAAGGAGGATAGCACTGGGCTCAGTGAAAGTGTGTGACAGGGATGTGGGTGGATGTGAGAGAAGCCAGTGGCCAATCCCACTTCCGTGGGTCTGCCTGATGAAACATTTCAATGCTCCCTGAAGACTTCATCTGAATTCCCCACTGAAATTCAGAAGTACCGTTGGGATCACCCACCCAAGTGAATGCAGAGTGCAAAAGATGACATTGTTCCATGGACTTTGTTGTGCTCTGCAGGGAAACATAAGGCTCAAAGGAACAGCCTGGAAAACCCCAGTGGATCTATTACCCACTTTGCATTTTGGTTTGCATCATCCAGTGCCCAGAGAAGATTTCGTATTATCAATGAATGCAGCCTGGTCAGATCTACACAAGACCAAAATCACAGTCAAATCAAGAAGAGAAACTGCAGAAATTGCTTTTTTTACTTGATGATGCCCATTTAGATCTGCCCACTGAACTATAAGCAGACTCAGCCAAGTGAAGGGTTTGTAGACACTGATTATATAAATATATCTACTCCAGCAATACTTGTGGCAAAAAGCAACTCTAACTGAGCCAAATAATTGCACACTTGTCCAATTCTAGGTGGAGATATGCCAAAAAAGACCAGCGACTTCTACATCTCTGGGTGTGCCCTCATTTCAGCCTTTGCCTGAAAGGGGCTGGAGGAAGATGTGAGCTCTCAAATGACAAAGATGGAGGTGAAAGTGGAGTCACTCAACTAGTAATCACTGTGCAATTAGGCTTTGTATCAAAATAGAAATTACTTCTCTAAAAATAGCAGTGATGACACGTTAGCCTAAAAGGAACAGACTTCATAAAAGAGGAAGATGAGCAAAATAACAACTCCGAAGGCCAATATGAAGCTGAAGGGCAAAGCAAAGTAATCTAATAGAAACCCCAAATCCATAAAATCAGAGCCCTGAATGCTTAACAGCCTCAGATAGCACAGATGGGGTTTGTAATCCCAGTGGTTACAGTGGGTTTAATAGCATTTTCTGAGGTAATTCTGTTATTTCTTTGTTGCAAGGAACTGGAAAACGAGTGTGGTTTTTCAGATGTCACCGCTCATAAGTTCTGATAAAAGCCAGTGGTTTTATGCCATTTAATGGAGAGAATGAAAGCAAACCCAATAAACTGGAGTTGTGACTACTCTTTTATCTACCAGTTCATCATCAGAGAAGAAACTTTGTCACTATGGCAAATTGTCATCACTGGAAATGAGAATGACCTTGACAGATACCAAGTTCTTTAAAGAGGAAATGATGGAGCAACCTGAGTAACTTCCCTGGCATTAAATCACTACCAGCAAACAGCATTTCACAGGGGCCTACAAAAAATGAAGTGTGAAATAACAGAGATACCAAGGAGAGGATGTCATACACCCCCAATAGCAACAACTGCTCCTGAAAGGTTTAAGGGTGACAATACAGCACCTGTTTTTAAAAATGGAATCGAGGGGAAAACATGAGAAAGACAAGCTGAGAATTTCAGTCGTGATTTGCCACTTCTGTATTCAATTTTACCTTTAATTTGTATTTTTGATCATTTCTCACTTCGTCATTGAAGCTCTTTCCTGAAACAATATTTTTCTTTCCATCTTTTCATCAATTACATATTTGCTGACTAAAAAACTTAGTATTTGAGTATTTGAGGATATTCTTTTTCCCTTTTTCTATACAACTTCATATTTTCATTTTTTGACCAGCTGTAGTTAGGTATGTTTGAATTTTTTATACTTTTATCATAAATCACGTCTACTCTTTATTGATTTTGAAGTTTCTGGTTTTCTTTTCTGTTTTTGTTTTTGTCATAGTTTTTGAGAGCCCTAAAATCCAATTCCCAAGTCCTAGCCCCCCTCCCACATCTCAACCCAGTGTGAGATGGGGTTTTCCAGACACCACACAAGACTCAAAAAGGGGGAAGGGAAATATATTACAATGACTGTACACATCACATAAATATTATAATACATTATATACAATCTTAATTATCTCTACCATGATACATCAGTATTTACAATGGATCAAATCACTTCTTCCTCCAAATCAAAGTCCAGGAGGGAAGAAGGAAGAGATCCTTTCCACTCTTAGAGCAGTAGTATCTCTAGGGCATCACGCTCTCTTCTTCCATGCAGCAGCTGTGGTTGGATCTCTGCCAGTACACACGAGGGAGGCCTCCATGCCCCTCTCGGCCCTTCGACTCCAGGCAAGGGTCTTCTCTTCAGTGGGTTGTGTTCACCAGGACAAAGGTCACTTCACCACATCATACCAACGAAGTCCAGGAGCCTTCGTGACGGTCCCTATCTTCAGGGGATTCAAGCCCCCTGGCAGAGCTTCTGTGCTCTGCTCTCAGGCTGCTGGCTTAGCAGCAGTGAGGGAGGGCCAAGGTCACCCCCTCTGCATTCCTCTGGCCGTCCCCATCCAGCTCTTTGGGACGGCTGAGCTTCTTAGCTCTTCTCTGTCTCTCTGGGTGCTGCATTTTAGGACTCCTCTCAGGTGGGAGTCCACCACCCCTCCTCTCTATGAGAGGTCTCCAAGGAGTTGGGGAAGTTTTGGTTTTCAGTTCTTACCCAGAACTCTGTCCATAGAGATTAGTTCTGCTCTCTCTCTCCCTCTCTTCAGACAACTCTGTGTCTCTCTGGTTAGCTGCTCCTTATCTTCTGCTGGCTCTCTGCCACTCCTCGGTCAGTGCTGTTTTGCTGCTGCTCTCAGTATCTCTTGCTGCTGCCCACAGCACAGAAGCTTCCCCCAGCTCTCGGCTACAGAACTCGGCCCAGTTTAATACTGTTCCAAGTTCCTGCAGCCCCCAGCTGGGGGGCTGGGGGACCGTGGCCCCCAGAGGGGCTCCTGCCCCTGCTCCTCGTGGCTCTACAACGTGGCCACCTCTCTTACAACAACAACTACAACTACCTTCTTTTTTCCGGTCTGGTTGTTGATATGTTTATATTTTGGCTCAACCCCAGGGTCACCACCCCCTGGGGGTTACCATTTTTTTAACTCCAGGGGGAAAACTGTTTCCCCTCACCACAGTTTTCTATGACGTATGTGATTGCTGATGTGTCAGTGCAACCTTGAGCAGGAAGGCAGCATTTGCCATCCTCATTCCATTCGTGGAGCATAAAAAAATTCCTTTATAATCAAAGTACACCTTCCACTGGAATTCCTCCTTGGCAGCTGCACCAGGAGCCTCTGAACACCTCCCGGCTGCCTGAGGAGATGTAATCCAGCTATTACCCATCTTATCCATCTCTTCTGGAAAAGCACAGCGGGCCAGAAAGACCCAACCCAGAGGCCCCAAAGCTGGATGACACCACATTGAGGACTCACCCTCCCAGCCAAGTCAACAGGATTTGTTTAATTAAGACAGTGTGTCACAAATCCAGGACATATGTATTCCAGCAGTTGGAATTCATCCTGTCTGGAGGCAACCCGGGAGCAGTAATGGGGGGAAAAATGTCCTCCATCACATTAATTCAATTAAATCAAGTAGCAAATGCCTGTTAGCACCTCTGTGTGCATTACAAGGCATCCACTGCTAACAACAAATGTGTTTCAAACCAGAATACTATATAAAATAATACCTGGGAAAACATTTTCCAATTCCAATTGGATTTTCTTTTTTTTTTTTAATTTAGAAAACCTCATTCATTTTTCCAGCGTAAGGAAAAGCCTTCATTAAGACTTTTTGAGGGATAAAGCTTTGTGAAAGTAACATTCTTCAAAATTATTTCTCTTAAAATACCCAAAACCCTGACATTAAAGACATTACTTTATCTTCTAATACACATGAAAAGGCTGAAGAAAGCATGAAGAAACTCATCCAGTTTGCTCATTATGACAGGAGTTTGCTAAGTTTTTGAGCAATGGAATTGCACCACTTCTTATCTTTATTGGGAGTAGAGCATGGGGAATAATTGACCACCAGCTGTCCCCAGAGAGCTCTTTGGGAGTTATTTTGGGGCAAAAAGCATAATAAAGACTATTTTTTAAATCTTCAGGTCAGGCAGCTTAAACATCTTTTCAATTTCTCTGTGTTGATTTTAAATGTGATGGAGGCACAGACAAACCTATTTACTTAGTAAAGTTGTTTGTTCATCTCCTGCTCTTTACAGTTTCTACAGCTGGTTTCCCTGCCAGGACAAGGTGACTTTCCCCAGTTCAAATGCACATCACAAACCTCTCTGATTAAAGTTCTTCCTGATCACATAAGGAAGGAGTTCAGAAGCCTGGAGTTAAGTTATCAGCAAATTTTTAGCCAAAAAATAACCATATAAAGCAATTGTATAGATGAAGTTATGGAGAAATGCTCTTCTTTGTTACTGCTCATCAAGTCCACTCAAATATAATATTTATATGCTTGGAAAAATTTCTGAAACAAGTTATTAAAGCACACCAGGAAATCCTAAAACATTTCAATCACCACCACCAACGAGTTCCTGTTGACACAGTAAGCATATAATGACTTCAATTTGTCATTTACTTTTATTCTGCTTACCAGTGAACGCCTCAATTCCCTTGTTTTGTCAGGTTTGGACATTTGGAATCAGTGCCTAAAACCTCAGATCTACCTTAAAAAGCCTCACCAAGTAACTTTTAGAAGAGAAAAGGGAAAACAGCACCATACCTGAGATTGTGCATTAATATTGGCTCCTTCCTTCACCAGAACTTTGACAACTTCAGCTTGTCCTGCTAGGGATGCAATGTGCAGGGCTGTATTCCCTTTCTGTTGGAGGAAGGGGGAAAAAAATGAAAGATATTATTACCCTTCTTCAGGAATCAATTCAACCAGCAGTTTTTTGTTACAATCAGATTCATGTGCCTGCCTGTGCAAAGGCTGAAAGCAAAACAACTCATCCCACAGGTGTTTTTTCCACTGTGCCCACGAGAGAAAAGGTTCTGGATATGGTAAAGTCACTGATTAATTTTCACAGATTTGAAAAAAAAAAAATCACTCTCTGTCTAATGGAGACCTGTCACTGGAAATAAGGAAAAATCTGGCACTTATAAAAAGTGCCACTTTTAAAGCTTCCCCTGTATTATTGTACAAATAATATTTTCCTCTTCATTTACTACCGATGGGCTTCAGCAAAGAAGGCTCCCAGTCCAAAACAGAAATACTAGTTTAAATATCAGCAATGTATTTATATTTTTTGCCTGTATTTCTCCCATGTGTTTGACTTTTTCTTTCTGGGAATAAACTTGCAGACAAGTGTGAATTACCTTAGTGGCGGAATCCACGGCCGACCCTCTCTCCAGCAATTCCTGTACCAGTCCCACGTGGCCTTCTTTGGCTGCCAGGTGCAGAGCATTGAGTCCATTCTGCAAGCACAAGGGCCAGATCCATTACAAATATCAGATACACATTCCTACCTTGCCCTGGGATAAGAGGAAGATTAGGAGCTGGAGTACTGTTACATCTCTTAGCTGGCCGTCTACATAAGTCAGATATTTTGGACATGGCTCTGTGTGACAAATTTCTCCAGTGATGTTTTTCTCATAGCAACAAAGACATCAAAACAAAGTGTATTTTGTGAGGATCCAGAAGACATTCCTTCCTTTCTAACAGTTTCCCATTTCCCCCCTACCTTGGGCATCTCCGTGGAGCTCAGTATTTCAAAACTTGAGTGCGTTTCTGCCTTCTCTTTACTGTAACCTTATCCAGCTCCCCTGAGGAATTATCAACACTGAGAAATCACAGGACTTAGCCAAATTTACACAGGATATGTCTATTCAATCAGGACTATTCCATGCTGATGTAGCTGAACCCTGGACTCTCCTCTGGGATAAACAGAAACCCAAAAGCACAAATAGACCAAAATGATTGTTGATTATTTGTGGCTTCCAAATTATCCTTGATCTGGCACCCCTGCTGGTTTCTGAGCAAGTCTTCACTAAACTTTGAGGTTTTGAAACCTCAAAAAGGAAAACAAAATTAAATAAGAGCTAGGACTGTCCAAAAAGCAACCCAAGAAAGTCAGCATCTAAATCCTTTCCACATTAAACAAGAACAGGATACTTTATCTCATACAAATTCCAGTCATGGAAATCTTATCTTCTTCTTCCTAGTACCCCCATTCCACCCAAGGGGAAAAAAAATAAAATGACAGTCTATTGTAGCTGAATTGCCAACCTGTTTTTCACAATCCTACAATAATTTTCATGCTACGTCGGGCAGGTGACGGGGACACATCCTGCCATTCCCTGCAGCACTCTCCTGTTTTCCATACTGGAAGCACTAGGAGCAATGCTCAGGTATTTGAGTCACCAGCAGCAAATGCAGCACTGTGTAATTTTTGTCACTTTGCTCATCTCTGAGCACTTCAGAGTCATTTCAGTTGTGAACTAAACAAGCAGCTTTCTGGCTTTCATTTTGTCCGTGCACAGAGGCAGTTGAGGCTTGCGATTCCCAACGGGATTTTAAAGCACTTAGCACTTCACAGGAGGCATTTGATGGGAGTGGGTCCAATGGCCTGGGACACAGCAATCCAAAGGCAGCTCTGCACTAACTCCATTTAATTCCACGTCCACATGAGCAGCACTGGCAGATTTTGTGGTCAAATTCAGAAGTGGAACTATGAGAAAAGCAGAGGAACTGAAGGAAGGCTACACTCACAGGCTGCCAAAAGCAGAGGAACACCCTCCTGCAGCCTGGCAGTTAGGAGATGTTAATGAGAAATGCGGTTTCAAATCCCATTATGTGGGAAAAGCAGCAGCAACCAGATCCTCCTTAATCCAGAGGAACACTCTTAACTACAGAGCTGCAGAGCCCAGGGGTGGCAGTAGTGCCGTGCCCTGGATCAAGGACAAATCCTTGGCCAAAAATACGTGGTGAGGTTGACCATAATCACCAAGATGAGGAACGCTGCACATGTCAGGGAATATTCTGCAGGCTGAGGAGGTTTCAGAAACCTCTAATCTTCCTGGGTTTTAATCTCAGCTGAGTATTAACTAACCATAATTACTACCTACAGTGGCTGAGAGCTTTGAAACAGTGTTTTGTGGGGAAACACAGTGTTCTTCTCCTTGTTTGAGAACTAAGACACGTTCTCATATCTAATCTCCCCGATTCTGTCATCAACACTTTCCATGGGAATACAAAGAGCAGCTTGGGCTCCTTACAGCTGTACACGGCTGATGTACTGCTGTGACATGTTATTAACCTCTCCAACTCTTTGGGAGCAGACTGGAGTCCACAAACAGCACAGCAACTGCAATATTCATGGCCCATACCCTCCTCTGAATGCAAAAGGATGAGGATAAGCCTCCAGTTTAGTTTACCACATGCCAAAGGATGGAGAGAGCAAGGCTTGTCCCAGTGCTTAATCAGTAGGAATCTCTTAAAATACCTGTATTCCTCCCTCTGAGACACATATCTGCTGATGCCACATTAAGCACCTGAAAGCTGATATTGCTGTATAGATTATATGAGTTTCTTTGCAACTTTTTAATTCAATGAATACTTGAGGTCCAGTAAAAAGGTCACAGGAAGAAACTCCAGCTTAAATATAGTTCCCACTACACGCATTCAAACTCCGTAATTCCCTAAATAAAGCAAGCTGGGGTAAGCAGCAGCAAGCTCTGCACTTTAAATGCTGAGGGCCAGCACAACTGAAGCCTTAAAGCAACCTTTGTTCTGTTCCTCCCTAATCAGAACCAACGCTGCAATTATTTCCCGGCCCACGTGGCTGATCCCTGCCACTTCTGATGATGGAATCTCAGATTTAATCAATGCAACTCCTCTGTTCCTGTCAACTGGATTCTTCCAGTTCAGAACAACAAAGGTTTCTGACACGTCTCTTTTTTTTTTTCCTCTCCCGTGCCCACCAAAAAGTTGGGGAGGGTGAAATGAGTTGTCTGCTAAGCAGAACTGTGCAGCATGAGGACAAAGCACACATATACCCTGACTGCCATTCTCCTGGAGGCTCCTTGGTAATTTGAACTCTCATGAAAGAGCACCATACTAAGCCTTCCAAGCTTGGTTCTTCAAGTGTCTCCCTGCAGAGCCTTACAACTTTTAAATCACCAGCCTCACAACATTCGTTGAATATAACAATTCCTACTTCCCTGAAGTTCCCTTCCATTTGAAGGTATTCATTAAGTGCTTAATATCTTAGGAAGCAAGAATGTATGTTGACAAAATTAACCCTCATCCTTCCTCACGTGAAGAGTCTGACCCTCTGTAACTCCCAGAGAGTTACAAGCTGGGATACAACACTTTGCAGGAAGATTTGCCAAGAGCTGAGTTTCTACCTACCCCTGCCTTTGCCACAAAAGATTAAAATGACATTTAAGCAATTTACAGATAAAAACATCATGAAAGCCAACAAAAATAAAACAATAAACCCCCCTGTTTTTGTAATGTTTCCACATTCTCCCAGTATGAAATGCAAAGTGTTTTCACCAAGTTCCTTCCACTGATGCTGTGGTCACAGACTTATACATATGTAGAGTCTTTTCTAACCTTAACTATTCCATGATTCTATGATAAAGGCCAACACCAAAGCATAACTTAAAAACACAATGAAAATTAACTCCCCAGTAGAGGCAGAAACTAAAAATAAACACCATGGTCTTTGTTAAAGTCAAACTCTTTTCTCTGTCTCTTTAATAGATATCAGTCTGAGGTTGCTGCCGAATAAATCTCTTGGGGAGGTAAAAAGTGCGTGTGGTCAAACTCTCTTCAAGAAAGATTTGGGAAAGGGCCTTCTCAAGTCCGAAGGTTCATTGAAGTTTTTCCTAAAAATACCACAAAGAAACGAAGTGAATTGTCGAGAAAAGAAAAATCATTTCAGATGATGAAAATTCTCCCTTTGTGTGGCTTTCTAGTCTACAAACTCGAGAAAATGAATTAACCCCCTGAGTGACATCAAAGGTGATCCTGCAGACCTCATTTATGACACAGAGCTACTTCAGGCTGTAGCTGGCACTGCTGGGAGCAGGAGTGCCTCTCCATTTGGAGCAAGGGAGGGAATTAACATCAAGAGAGGCACCAGCCGAATTAGAAAGAAGCCAACAAAACGAGAGCCAAAGCCAAGCAGACCTAAATTGGAGCCCTGGAGCACCCCCAAACCACCTAATATTTGAATCCTGTGCTGTTCAAGGCATCAGACTTCACATCTGTTTCTAGGAATGCAGAAGACTTCAGAACAAATGCCAAAATCCAGCAAATTTTTCCCTCCAAGGAAGCGACTCTGTCACCACAACAACGGACAGGTCTCCAAGCACAAGATGGAGAAACATCACTTTATATTGCCTTTGGATCATCAATTCTCTTTCAAAAGGGAGCAGGCAGCTGGTGAACCCTTGGACTGATCAGGTGTTGGGGTCTAACTCCTGCTGGAACCTTGGGCTGCCCAAATGCAGAGTGTCAAATTAAAGGTCATGTTTTCTCTTGCTACTTTACTAGAAACAACAACCACATTCTAAAAAACCTACATTTGTCACAATAGCTGAACAGGAATCAGCAATTTCCAATGAATATCAGTTATCCATCCTATAAAATACCAGGAATTAGATTTTTTTTTTTAAGGGACTGTTCTTAAAACAGGATAATTCTGTTCCCTGACATTTCTAACTCTCTCCAGAAACAAAGAAACATAATTGATTTATGATTTTCAGGGAAAAAAAATGATGGTGCAATTCCATAATAATTGAACTTGTTATGAAGGCAGCATTAAACAAAGCATAATTAAATAATAATTAATTATTAACTATATATTAGCAATGACTCCCTGTATTCAGTATATCCAGAAACATTAAGCTCCATCAGATTTGGGAAACAGTTACATTGGGAAAAAGACTTTGATTCTCCATAAAGACAGACCTCTCTGAAAAAACTTAGGATCTGAGAAACAAACACTAAACTTGAGAAAGCACCTCCTGGTGTTCCCTGTGTTCAGGAAAGCTTATTCTTAACATTATGGACGGTTTTCCCAGATGGGATCTCGTCTAAAAATAGCATTATACTGGGGAAAAAAATAACCTGCACGTAACAAGGCTTCTTTTGTGAAAGAGCATTGAGATGGCTCAGTCTTAAAAATAAAAGACACCCCTGCATTCTGCACAGACTGTGCTGTGTTAACTTCTCCCCACAGACAGCTGGAACACAACCGTGTGGACATCCCAGTCAAGCCCTGAGGAGGAGGAGGAGGAATAACTGGAAGGCTGCAGAAGGAGCTGCCATGGCTTACTCTCTATTCTTTAACCTCTAGCAGAGGAGGCTGCTCCCACTCCAAATAAAATTTACAATACACCAGTGATGCTCAATCAGCAGAAGCTGAGGGTTCTAGTTACCAAAAATCTCTGTGAGGAATTTTCTGCGGCATCAGAATTGGAGTTTGCAAGGAGCTGAAGTGCCTGTTTGTGCTCAATGGATGGTGAAGGATAAGGAATTTGAGTCACTGGTCATGAGGGTGCAGGATGCCCGTGTCTCAGTTCATCCCTCATACTTGGGAATTCCCATACAGTAATCAATGTCCTCAGGGAAGCAGACTGGCTTTTTCCCTGGCAAACAGGGAAATTTTCCCTGGCAAACAGGGCTCAGACAACCTAAATTAGACATTATTTTTATTCATGGATCTGAAGGGGTTGTTTTAGCACTTTTTGGCTTGTACTGTTTGACAAGAGCTCAAAACACTTCCTACAGTCTAGAAAACTCCTGAGTTACCTTAACTGGAACATCAAGTCACATTACTTACTTAAATCACGTTAATATGTTTTTTTTCCTGTTTTGCACACTAGTCAACCACTTATTTTTTTTCCCCCCCATAATTAACACCCACAAGTGCTTCACCTATTTCAAACCACTAAGAAACTCCACAGCCTCTCTGCTGATGTTTGCACTCACCTGGATCTGATCCCACCCACGCAGGGCAAGAGGAGCTTTGCACCAGCTGCAGGTGGGAAGCACTTTCCTCAGGAGATAAATCTGCAGCAACCCCACTCATATTCCTCTCATAACCAGCAAGAGAAAATGAACTGGCTGGAAAAAAACCCTCATAATGTTCCCAAGTAATTACCATATTAACTGTGCTCTGTCCTGGGGGTGAATATCTTTGTTAATATTGGCGCTTATAATAAAAATGGAAAATTTGCTGTATCTATTTGAATATAAATCAGACTTCAGTCTGATTTACTCTGTCCTGATTGGGGAACTTGAAGTTTGCCAGGTCATGTCCCATATAACTCAGCAAGTTTTTCCTTGACAGCAAGGCTTTTAATGGGAACTTTCTCCTAGACAATAAGAGAAGGATCTTTTCTGTATGTTTTCAATAAGCAGCACATGAAAAGCCTCTTATTTTCCTCATCATTAAATTCCTTGGCACAGATAACAGGGCTGCTCTCAGCTCTGTGCCCCAACTTCCATGTGACACATCCCTACTTTAATCACCTGCAGCTTTCCTTCAGCAGGGAAGGTGATGCCTCCAAACATTTTAGATTATTTTGTTTCTTATTCTTCAATTTACTCTTTTTTTCCAAAATAAAGTGGCCACAATTCTGGGATTTTACTTCCAGGAGGCATAGCCACCATCCAGTTAGTGGTTATTTTGATTCCACCTGGCTAAGAGTTAGGGGAAAGCTGGATATCATAAAGCCTGAGCTGTCAAATTCCCCCACCAAAAAACTGCACTGATTTCACTAGAACCTCAAAACACTTTTCAGGACTGATGCAGACGTTTATTTGCATATTTATTTTAGGTCACAGTCCTATTAAATTTGATGGTTCCAGTCACTTAAATAAACGTTGCAAATGTAGGTCCCTAAGCTATGAAGCCAAAGTAATTGGATTTATATGACAGACCTACAAAAGAGCCAAGGTAAAACATTCTGTCCCATTACAGTCACATCAACGGTGACACTTTAACTATGTGTTTTTACAGCAGTAATAACTTTCCTGAAAGGAAAGGTAGTTATGTTAAGCAAAAATGTGAGTGCAGATGTTGAACTGTATTTGACCCAGTGACACTCAAAATGTCCCCTTCTAAAGGGCTTAAACACAATACACTGAGTATGTAAAAAACCATATACTAAACAAGAAACCACTGAAGAGCAAGACTGAAAACATGCCTTGAGGTGAATCAAAACACTAGTATGAAGGAATCCAGCCTGGAAAAACTAGGGTTTGATGGGGAGGTGTCTTGCAACTCACCCTTGCAAACTTCTGTCCTTCAAATATCTTACCTGATTGCAGGTGTTGATGTCTATTCCACTTTTCAGGTATTCCACTACTTTGTCCAGATTGCCAGCTCGGGCAGCTCGGAGGAAGCTTGCATTGCTATCAGACTGTGAGAAGAGAAGGAAAAAAAATCTCCAATTAGTTTCTGCTTAAAAGAAAGCACAACTTCATCACTGGTGAAAGGTTCCCACATTTTATGCTGCAGGAGAATATAACAGTGAAAATCCCTGACTTTGCATTATATCTGCATTAATTAACATACTCAAATTAGGTAATAACGGCCCGAAAGAACTGCAGACCTGTTGGAGTGAGAAAAATAGTGCAGTAATTGCTGGAATTCAAAATTTAGGAAGAACCAAAAAAAAAGAAACACCCCACCATAACTCATAGCAACTGATATTGTCAACAAGAATAAATGCTTCAACTTGCCAGCCATCGTTTTCTGAGGTGTTATACATATATATATGTGTGTAAGTGTATATATACACATATATGTATGTATATATATGTCCCCTATATATAATTTTATATGTCATTTATAGATCTCTATATCTGTTATTTATATATTTATATATAATATTTATATATAATATTTATATATATATTTTAATATGTTATTTTTAGATATACATACTCAGAGTGGGCAGCACTGCAAATGTAGCAAACCCTATAACCAAGTGCTCCAGGCTGAGCCCAGGATCATGCTGTAAACCTGCCCAGCCCCAAACTGCCTGTAATCACCCAGTGAAAAACAAGGTTAAAAAACCTGCAAAAACACGTTTTCATTTTTCAGTCACGTTGTGGGATGAACTGTTAAACAAGGCAGTGTGAAATGCACCAGCCCTCTTGCCTTTGTCTATGATTATGACATGGAATAACACTGTTTGAACCTCCACACAGGTAAATTGGCTCCTAAGGCACCTGGAGAGTGGGAAAAAAACCAAAGTTGTGCAAGAGAAATAACGATTAAACAGCACAAGCATTTGGGAACACGCTCAGAGACAGCAGCAACGTTCATACTTCAATAAACAGTGTGGGAGTGAGTTGCAAACAGCAGCTCAGTAACTTTGGGAGCCTGTCTGGTGGGGGTGTGATTGGAGAGGAAGAGGTCGGCACGCACACCATTGGACCAGGACTTGGTGTTCCTCCGGAACGCCTCCGGCCGAGCCTGTTCCTCAACTAAAATCCACCTCCCTGTCACAAACACTGGGTAGAACCACTCCTTCACTTGGTGAGAATACCCTGAAAGCTCCTGGTTTCCCACTTGTTCCAGTCGCCCAACCCATTCCAGAGGGTTTATTTCGGTCCCTTATCACGCCGCACTCACTCGCTTCCCAAACCCTGGGCCCAACCTATTTTAATCTGCAACAGATGGATGCCAGCAAAACGATTCTCCTTACAACTGAGTTGCATGCCAAGACCAAAATATTCCCTTTTAAATTCCTTTCAGCAAACTTCAGCACATTTTCCACATCTTCTGCTGTCAGGAAAACAGACCTTCTCTCTAAAGGTACAGCAGGGGGAAGGAGAAGGTAGCGCAGGAATTCACGGTGACAGAACCCTTGGATATCTCCAGGCCTCAGTCAAGAGCATTTGGATGAGGTTTGTCTCCAGCACAGATCCTGACAGGCACAA
The DNA here is from genome assembly GCF_003984885.1 of Neopelma chrysocephalum. Classification (NCBI taxonomy): domain Eukaryota; kingdom Metazoa; phylum Chordata; class Aves; order Passeriformes; family Pipridae; genus Neopelma; species Neopelma chrysocephalum. The sequence goes on along the minus strand of NW_020897739.1, from coordinate 396,169 downwards.
AAAGTTCCCTCTGAGGACTGAAAGATGGCTCTTAGCACTGCACCCTGTCCTGGGATGTGCATGTGCCCATAAAGACACAAAAATATATTTTTATTTTTAAATGACCTTGGTGAAAGAACTAACCACATAAGGGGTAAATCTGGACATTCTGGTTGAGAAAAGCATCTTTGCTCTCAACAGGACACTAAAAATGCTGACATCTCCGTTATTGCTGGAAGCTCAGATCACAGCTAAGCCCACACAATTATATTCCATTTGTTTCTGGCTAAGAAGACACGAGCAGTCCTTTCTCATTTCCTTGATTCATAATTTTGTTTACCTCAAAATTAAATTACTGCACTGCACATCACTTCAAGACACTTTCCATACAACTGAATATCGATCACAGTGCAGAATAAGAAGTTCTTGCCTACAGGAAGAGTAATCCAACAATTCCCATACATTATATACGTTCCCATACAAATACCAGGCACTATTTCCATTAAACACTCAAAAAATTCAGCACTGTGTTTTAAAGCTTAGAAGTCCTGGAAGTTGGGAGCACTCAGATCTGTGTTTTCTTTCCTGGTTTGCCAACTCTAATTCTTCAGCAGGTTGTCACTGGTTTGTCCTTTACCCTGTTCTTTTAAGCCTTTAAAAAGCATTTTTGTCGGCACTTCTGCCTCAGCCATTTACTCACTTCAGTACATTACAAATTCAAATCCATTTTGACAAAATCCCCTCAGCAGGCAACAGCAGCAGTTTCCTGCAGTCTTACCATGCCAGGAAATATTCATTTTGCATCTGTGGGCTTTTCCAATGGATCCAGTAATCTTGTGAAATGTTTTGTTTCCTTACATGCAGATTTTTAGTTGAATTCAATGACGTTGTTTCAGTGACAGAGAAACTGAAGACAAACTGTCACCAAACTGTCATTTGAAGATAATTTCTTTACAAGAGACAAGACAAAACAGAGCCAAGGTCCTTTGCACCATATGATACCTATCACATCCCCTCTTCCTAAGCATATGCCCCTGAGGGACTTTTATGAGGGAGTTTTATGCATTCAAGCTGACCATGTTCAAAAGCAAACACTCCACCAGAGGGGAAAGGGAAGGTTTACACAAACAAACAAACAAAGCTACAATGTAAAACAAAATCAATATAGCTTTAAGAACACTCAAAGCATGAAAACATATCTCTTTACAAGTATCTGGTTGTCAGACACTGTATAAGAAAATACAACAAATGATCAAGTGATTATAGGATTTTTTAAATGACCGAAAGGCTGCAGATTCAACTTCTTGCTAATTGCAATGCTGGAATTTAGCCTGAATTCGAAACCTTTATCTCAGGGAATCTCAGTAATTCAATCATATATGGAAATTAGTATTTTAATCAAACAGTCAGAACTCCTTCTCTTCTGGTTCCTCTGTCCTCGCTCTGGTTGCCCTCCCTGTCTCCTAAGGTAGCACATCACTGATCGCACACAGCTCAGGCCTGTTCCTCAAAGGCATCTTAGGGAGAAGTGCAAAAATAAACCCTGGAATCACATGCTGTACCAAGCCCAAAGGATTGTATCCACATATTCAAATTTGCTGGTGAAAACCAGCTTCGTGCACAAGAAGGAAAGACTGGGGGAGTAGGAGGCTTCAGTTTTCAAAGGACAGCTTTCAACATAACATTTATCCAAACCATCCAAATACTGAAATCGTGTCTGTAGAAAAACTATCCCTGCAGGTTGGATTTGGGTTCCCCCCCCTCCAAATAAGTTGAATGACCCCAGCCTCTCCTTAATTAGCAATATCTCTGTGGGAGAACAAAGTCCAGCAATGAGGGCTGCTGAACAATTCTCACCCGTTAAATACAGTTTATTAACTGAATGACAGCATGAACAGAATTCAAAACTCAAGTCTAATAACCACATAGTAGGTTTACACCTTAATTTAACATATTTGGGTTGTATGTCTATTAAAATGTGTACCTGAGTAGTAATAACCCTTTCAGACTTCCCTTTCAAGTACAGACTCTGGGATATACTGCTTGGATTTCATGGAGAAAGAAAAGTATTTAGCTGTAACTTTTGAAGATGTTGTCCCTGATCACGAGGTGAGCAAAACCTGCTTTCTATAAACCAAGAAACTGAAATTCTTAGCAGCTATAAAAACTTTGATGCTCAAGTGAATCCTGTATTATCACTGCAGGCAACATCAGCATTAAGCTGCAGTGTTAATGCCATTTACAAACTCCAGAGTTTGGAGGCAGTGTTTGTCCAACAGCTGTTCCTATAATTAGCAAAATGCTGATGGCTTGTGAACTCTTCTTCTTCATTAAGAAGCTCTTAATTGACTGGTGGCTCATCACGTTAATATACCAGGGAATGCCTGGAGTTGCAAATTCAGCAGAAGGGAAGTTGCATCATCTAAACTCAAGTTTTCATGGCCCCTTGATGTTATCCAGTACTTAAGGGGGGGGAAAATGATGGGTCTGTAAATGCATCCATTAATTTCCTTTATTCCATATTTTCTCAAGTGTCAATTTGTGCTCCCTACCCTTGAGACAACCACTAAATTTTGTCCCAGTTGGCTTGGTTATTCTCTGATTTCAGGAACCATCTGTTCCAACCAGCCATCATTTAATTGGGTGCAACTCTAAAAGCAGTGCAGACGAGGTGTTACCATTACCCAGCTCACTTGTCACACAGGTATTTTCGGCCGGCATGGAAGATTCTTCCATTCAGCTGTAAAAGACCACATGAATTAAAAAAAAATGCTTTTCCTCATAGAATAGTTTCTTAAAACTTGCCAGTGAGTTTATCAGCGGCTCACATTTTATCTTCTGTACACTGAATTATTTTATTATTGAGCTGAAAGTGCTGCTGATCTCCAAAGAGACAGCGGTGACTGTGAGCAGGCACTTTTTTTTATTTTTTGGTTTTAATTAAACTCCCAGAGCAGAGTCTGAGCCTGCAGCTCTGATAGACACACCAGAACACGAGCTACATCTTGCACTTGCAATGGCACAGGCTCAGTAATCTAATGCTGATAAATTACTTAAATGAGATAATAACAGCTATAACGGAAACATATTTTCCCAGCCTTTAATGAAATAACATTCATCTTCTGGAATAAAAGAAATACAACGGCACTTTGCTTTCCTTTCAAAGCCACTTCCTCTGCCCATAAAAATGTATGTTTTGCTCCTATTCATTTATTGGAGGTGATGAAGGAAGACAAGATTAAATCACAGATCTTAAAGAAATCTCAGTATCTAAATTCCTTTATGAACAACAGGCCCAATTTTCTTATTTCAATTTCAAAGCAAGCATTTTTTTATCACTCAGCTTTTCCCACTCAAGCATTGCAGACCTGATTCATCCTTCTGTGTACCTTTGGTTGTATAGAACTTGTTCATAAACTGCTGAACTGAAAAGCTCACAACTCTTAAAAAGCAGCTTTCACTAAATGAACATCTTGTTCTCATAATCTCAATCATCTTCTTATCCAGGAAAAATTCACAACTGGCCTGACAAGAAACTAATATTTGCTAAGAAATGAGAAGGAGAACCACAGGACCTGTGGGGTGTGAAGAGGAAGGTAAGCTTTCAGGGAGAAGAGATCACCAGTAAGTTAAATATCCTCTGCCAAGACGGACCTAATAGCAGCCAGCAATTAATTATGTTTAATCTCAGGGGTCTGTCTCTCTAGGCTGATGATGATGGCTATAAATCAGAAAAATAAAAACCTTCTTTCAAGTGTATATTATGCACCTGAATAATTTACAGTGCTTGGAGTACTTAGGCCAATTAATCACAGAACATCAGGAAGGAGATGGAGAAGTTGGCACCACTTTTACTGGCATTGAGCTGGAGCTGTGGCTGCAGTTGCCCTCACCATATTGTCACAGACAGCGTGGGCATGGGCATAAAGACTATGGATGTTTATGCAAATAAAGATTATAGATATACTTACACAAAAAATATTGAGGGTGAAATAGCTATATAAGAAGGGAAAAAGCTTTTGTGCTCTACACTGCATATGACCCAGGATTGAAATAATCAGTGATTTTAAATCAAAACTAGTTTGCATGCATTTAAACACAGCAAATGACTGCCTGACCTGGAAACCTGGGATAGCACTGACTGGATTCCAAAGTGACCCTTTCAGCATGTCCCGTGCTCCTCAGAATGAATATTGGATCTGCTAAGGGATGTGTAGGAGCCCAAGATATGCAGTGCCAAAGCAGGTGGGAAGAGTAATGTTGTTTGCATTTATTATACATATCAATAAAAGCATTCTGATGTCAGACAAAGAGGCTGCAACCCAAAGGAGACGCGGCGTGTAACGAGATTCAAGATGCAGAGCATCCACAAGAAATTAATTTGGAAAGAGCCACTGCAAAAAGGAAGCTCAGAAAATAAAACTAGGCTGAGTGATTTATGATTTATGCACATTATAGATAACAAGTGCATTATAATTCCACCATATTTTCATCAACCTGAATTGAAAGTCCTCTGGCAGTAATCTTAATATTTGCGTGTAACAGTTTTTGTGGTGGTTTCATGTCTTACTACAAAGAACATTCTCAGAAACCTGCATTTGAAATTTAGAGTTTGTTATGACTGCCACAGTAGCACAACAAACAAAGGTTTCTGAGCAACATAAGGAGGAGAAAACTTCCCAGGTAACAGCTTTACCTGAACACCAGTTCCTTCTCCAAACAGAAAAATTATCAATGCTGAGGGACACCTCTAATTTTTACTAATGGAAAAGCCAGACTTCACCCATTCCATCTGTTGACACTGATGGGGAAATTCTCAATTATTTCTAAGGGGTGACTTTCATTTTCTGCTGGTGGTCATATTTCAACACCTTTTCCTCTTTTGCCAGCTCCTCCTTGAAATTCCAGAGCTTGCAGGACACCAGCCATCCAGTCACTCTTCCCTTTCCCCTGGAAGGCACAAAAGCCTGAGCAGTTTGGCTTTGTTTTTAACCAGGAGAAGAATAAGGGGGTATTTTGGCAAAATACTTCAGCTGTGCCTAATTTTTACCACATCTTTAGGTCTAATTGATTTCAAACTAAAGAGATTTAAGGGAGGATTTAAACACGCACTCAGCTGTGCCCCTGACTTTGGGCCAAAATTAGCAAATACAGCAGCAGCAAAAGAGGAAGAGAAAACTACTGTAAAATCAACCCTTCCTTGAGCCAAGAAGCAAATGCCTTCTGTAAACCCTCTATGATCCTCAGCTGCCTCAGACATCCGTAGGAGTCCTCCCACTCCGTTCATTAACTTGCCATCCTGGCCTGGCTCCTGACCTGGGCTGTGTCAATGAAGGATTTGTGAGAACTGAGGCAAAACTGCATAGTTTTCTAGGAAAAAAAAAATTGAATAAAAGCTTTTTGCCCAGCTGCATGTCCCTTCCAAGGGCAGTATTTGAAATGATGGAAGTTATTTTAATCTATACCGATCTTAAAATATAAAGTGAAATCAGTAATGGGGTTCTAATCCAGGACAGCACATCAGTACCAGCTGAACTTCAGGCCTGTGTAATCCCTGATGTCCCCCTGGGCTATTCATGTTCTCAAAAACAAACATTTTGGTATAAATCCCAGCTTGGAAACTATGTGAGTGAGTCTGAATTATCATCGGTGCAAGTCTAAAAAACAGAATCTCAAAAGGGCCTGGAAAACATAACCTGGGTAATTTAAAAAAGAAGAAAACAAAAACAAAACACCCAGAAACAAAACAAATGAAAACCCAACCAAACAACAACAAAAAAAAATGCCAAACAAACAAAAAACCCCCCATCAACTTAAAAACAACAAACGAAACCCCAAAGGATTTGGGTTTCAAGAATGAAGAGTTTTAACTAGAAAAATCTTCATGTTTTTTACTAAGACTTTACAACTACTCTAAAAAAATTGAAATGGGTAATCCTGGAGTATTTCCTGGGCTGGAATTCGAGTCAAAGTATCATTTGGTGATTTCCTGAAACAGCAAGGATTTGGGATATGTTCAAAAGAGCCAGAGGATCAGTCTGAGTTCTCCTACTTGAAACTCATGTGTCCTACTTGACATTTACTGAAGTCTCTTAAATACTGATATTGAACCAAGATTTTTCCACTGCAGAAACTGAATAATATTCCAGGAAGGGAAAATATTTAGGATCCTCTGGATAGCACATACTGAGATGTTGAGGTGTTAGTAACAACTGTAGAACTTGGCAGGCATCTAAAGGGTTTTTCCATGGCAAGTTTCCATCACTGATGATGTTCCTAAATAGAGGTAATAATGCTAGAACACCTCTAGAAAGAATTAGGATGCCGTTCCAAGCGTATCTAGCAGGATAATAACTGGGCTTAACAAAAATCCTGCCTGTAAGTGAAGTTTATGACAGACTGTTGACAGATAATTCTATCACTCTCCATTTTTCATTCCCTACGGTCAAAGTGGCATTTTCCGATAAAAGAAATGTGCAATACACCATCCCCTGCTAAAGAATCAAACTGCTTTGGTCCCCTGAACACCATTAACCGATTGCCCATCGATTCCAACTTACTGGTGCCATAACACAGGAAAAAAAATGATTTCATGTTGCTTTGGGATGGACTGAAATAGAGGCAAATAAATGGGTGTTACTGAAACACAGCACTTTCTAATTCAACACCAGCAAGACTCATCAACTTCCTTGTAAAGAAAGGTAAAATGGACACTGAGGGAGTAAACAAAGAATTCTGTAAATGAAGAACTCTGCAACCCTGGGCCTAAACCTCAAACAAGTCAGCTCAGGCAGCAGAGAGAGGAACCAGTTTCATGTAACTCCATCTATATAAAAGCAACAACAACAAAAATTTCCACATTGCCAAAACTGATTGACCAGGGAGGGAAAACTCCTCTGAGTGCTGCAGTAGAAGGCTGGAATGATCCTGTCCTGGAAATCAGGCTGTCCTAGGCAGTCTGAAATACCTGAGCCTCAGGCAGCAGATTGCATTTGATTTTAATTTCGAGTAGATTTGATTAGCAAAGCAGTTTTGCCATCTGAGTTGGCTGAACACCAGCTGAATTGTTCTGAACCTTGTATCCGGTACAAGACTCCTGGAGTCACCATATTTTCCCTTGATGTGGCAGGCAACTCTTTTTAATGAGCCAAGACAGGAGCATGGCTGCAGCTACAGAAAAGCAGAGGAAATGTATAGCTAACAGGGCATTGTGCTGGATACCACATTCCTGTTTGGGAAAAATAATATATATATATATATATACACAATTTCTCCCTTCAGCACAAAACTTTGACGACATTTCTAATTTACAGATGCCTGTTCCTTTTAACTTTTTTTTGTTTGGAATTATAAGTATGGTGAGAGGCTGGGAACCTTTTTAGGGAAATACAGGAATTTTCCTTTGTAATCCACCAAGCATTGTAACATCTGAATCAAGACACACATTCTAAAGAAATGTGGCCAGTCCCTACAAGAGCCATATAAAGCCAAGATCTTATGATTAAACACATCAAAAGCATTATCAAAGTGCCTGTTCTCTGCCTGCCATGAAAAGCTCTGTAGGCTGAATGAAAAGTATCCAGAAAAAGAGGAAAAAAAAAAAAGCAGGAAAAAACTCCTCGAAGATCACATGCTGCTCAGTCCTGCCTCCTTAAAAACCTGACCTTATGCCAAAGGGCAGCTCAGAGACTGAACACGCAGGGAGAACTGTTTCAGAGTTTGCTCCTTTGTGTCACAGGGCACTTGCACAGTTTTAATTTCATGGTTTAGCTCAAAGAGAGTTTTCTTTCAGGGGGTTTGGAACTAGGTGATCTTCAGGGTCCCCTCCAACCCAAACCATTCCGTGATTCTACGAAGAGCGGGTCCAGCTGTGCTGTCAGTGAAATCCGCAGTAAAACTGGGGAGAACAATCCAGCCAAGCAAACCTCCGACCAGGAAAGCAAGACAGCAGCAAAAGTGCTTTCTAGGACAATGCACAACTCCCTGAGAGCTGCTGCTGGGAGTGCCTCTGGTCTCCTCTTCCCCTACAAATGCTGCGAGTCGGCTCTCCTATGCTTCTACACTGCACTGCAGCAATTCAGGCACATGCAAAGCACGGCGTCGACCTGAGAACAATTTGATTACAGATAAATAGCAGAGAACATAATATTTGGATATTATGACACTGAAGGTTTTCTGATCTTCCTGTTCTGCCAGAAGCTCTGACACTACATCCTTTCATCGCCAATTTTGAATGAGATGACCACTTAGCAACTAATTTCCCAAACAGAGAAAGGGAGGAAAAAAAGTTAAAAAAGGGAGAAGAAGCACTTCAGTTGCCACAGACACAATAAACGTATTCATCTCAATGACTTTCTTGTGGTTTGCAGAGCAAATGCTGACATTACCACCATCAGCATGACCCCCTTGCTTGTGCCTGGTCCCACTCACTGTAACCCTCATCTGCATTAGGATCTGTGGGGCTCTGTCTTGGCTGCAAACACAGAAAATAATGTCACACACTGGGCAGACAACAGCTTAAAAATAAGTTTCTGAATTCAAGTTTGAAGAAGGATCAATACAAGATGATTCCCAGCAGTCGTGTAAACCAGGATTACCGCTTGCATCCATTCACTGAAGAGCTCATTTCACTCACAGGGTTCTCTGTCCACCTCCCTAAACCTTTTGGTAGCTGACAGTGCTTTGAAGTGACTGCACAGCTTAGTGACAGCTGCTCTTTAATCACAGTCATGATAGCAAAGCTTCAACAGGGACGTGTCTAGCAGGTCTCTCAGCACTGCAAGCTCTCCAGAGAGGTTCTGAGCAGAGAGATCCTTTTCAAATCCAACATGCACAACCCTCATTTTTTCACTTCGATCCCTGATTTCTTCAACCAAGACTTACCAGGGCTTCAGGATCTTTACTTTCTTCACTGTTGAACCCGTAGTAGTCAGGGGTTTTATCCAGATCCTGTATGTTCCCCTGTGCTCTTAGCCCCTTCTCTGAGTGACAAGCCTGGCAAATCGGTGCATTGCCCATATCAGTTCCGCTCGCTCCGGCTGGGTGGAATCACGGCACCCGGCGCTCCCGAAGGACAGATGAGCGGCCAGGAGGAGGATCCCAGGCCGCAAGTCCCAGGCTCCCTTCCCTGAGAACCCGAAACCCCAGCAACTGCAGGCGGTGGTTGGTGCCCATTTCCAATTCAGGCGCTGCTGCCCGGCTATTTTTACACCTACCAGGCCAGCTATGCATGTCAATGGCGTGGGGTGGGCCGGGGGCCGGCTCTCCAGCACGCAGCCAGCCTTCCCAGCACGGAAAGTTAAAAGTCCCACCGAGTGGAATGCTCTGCACACACGCCTTATTGAGTTACCCAGTTGCGTGCCTTTCGACATTTTTGATTTGTTTCCCCGCCGCGTTTACGCAAAGTGCCGAATTTGAGAATGTCGCTAAAGCCTGTGGAGTTCTGAACTCAAAAACATGGTTAATTCAATCTATTGGGTACTTACAAACCAAGGGGAAAGGGATGAGCACAGATTTCAGGAGCATTTCCCTGTGATCCACATGGTGTTGTTTCAGATTCACTGTGATGAGCTTGCTTTGGATTGATACAGCCCCCGGGTATGATTTCAGACGAGCTCAACTGTATCCAAAAAGGACAATATCTGATGCTAAATCACTTTCTCTCTTGTGTCATATTTGATCTTGTTTCGGGGTTTTTATTGTTGTTTTGGTTTAGGGTTGGTCTTACTTTTTTAGCTAGAATGGTAATTAAAAACAAAACAAAAACAACAAGCAGAACTCCCATCAAAACTGAGAATATGGACATTTCTTCTAGGTTGGAATTAGTTATCATGACTGCACCCACGAAGATAAAAATAATTTTGAGGATTGCATGTTAGAATCCACCCTAGAAGAGGCTCACTGCAGAATTAAAGAACTCCAAAGCAAAAAAAAATAAACAAAAGTTGGTTGAGAGATAATTAGCAGTTTTCAAATGCTTCAGCACCAGCTGGAGGCAAGGGGGACAGAGTACAGGTACCAGAATACATCACAGTGCACAACAAACCCCTAAGGGGAGATGGGCATGGATTTGAAAATTTAAACCCGAAATTCCTCAGAAAAGAGAGAGATTCTCATGGAATTGCAAAAACCAACCAACACTTTTATCTTTGGGGTTTCAATCCACTGCCTCTGCAGTGACAGACATCAGCAGGCAGCTGTCCACAGCAGCCTATTGACTTCTCCCCAGTTAACCTGCACAGCAGCACCAGCTATGATCCCAGAGACTGAGCTCTCCCCAGCCCCCCTTTAAGGCTTATTGATGGGTACAGGGTTCTCTTTTGTGTTAATTACCAGGAGGGAGATTTAAACCGGTTGATTTAAACATTTTTCCTTGCTGAGGGGATGGGATCGCTCAGCGCCCGCGGAACGCCTCAGGCGCTGGGATGTGTAACGAGCAGGGACACATGCTTGGATGGACACACGCACAAAATAGTTCAATTCCTTGCCATTTTTATCTCTTTTTCCATTTTTGCCAGCAGTTGGCACATGTTTCAGGAAAGCCTGTGCAAGGCTCACCTGCCTGTAGTTCCCTGTCACTGATTTCCTTCCACTCTCCCTGTGACAAGTAGTAAGGTGTGCACACACTGCCAGAACTTCTGCATGGACTTATAAAAATAAAAGGATGCAAGAAGGAATCCCACCAGATGCTTGACATGACCGAAGTTCATATAACTGAAGTCCCAACGCAAACTGGAACTAAAAATCTTTGGATATTTAATGTGAAAGGAACTTACTGGAAAACACAGAAGTGAGACGAGGCGTCACTCAGGAGGAAAGGGTGAGTAACACGCATTCCTGGGAAATAATGCCTGCAGAAAGCAACAATCTGTGCAGCCATCAGAGGGAAAGCAATGGAGGAGCTCTCTGCCAGAGCCTTTCAACAATATTCCTGTTGTTTGTGCAAATGGCTCGAAGTCGTGAGGGCAAATTACTCCAGAAAGCAAACACGTTCATGTTTTGCCAGACTTTGTTGGGGCATCATATTCCAACAAAGTACATGTCTTATGATGTGGGGTTCAAAGCCTCTGTGGAGGAACAAGCTGCAGTATCTCTGTCATTCCCATGCTCTCTGCTGTGTGAAGGCTCCTCACAGGGGAGCACAGCTCTCCAAAGTACCTCCTGTGGGTAATTCCCTGAATCCACTTGTTTTCTTGTGCTTTAATGTACCCTCTCCTCCTAACTCCAAACCTAAATTACTCCCTTCATCAGAAAGTCTTCAGAAACACTTTAAAGTGCCTGTTAGAAAGAGAGTAGAGTGTCTCATGTATTAAAGCACTGGTGTTAGGACAGGGTCCCTCTTGTCCCCCAAGAATTGGGCAAACATTCTGCTTTCATCCCTAAAGTCTTTCTAAGCCTGCAGCACTTATTATTATCAGCCATAGAGAAACACAAACCCACTCAGCAGACGTCTGGGAATTGCATCTTTTCCAAGGATTCTCATAGTAAATGGCATCAGGGTCAAATACTCTGAGTTTGCTACTACTGACCATCAAAAAAAAAAACCCAGTGTGGTACAAACCCACTGGTTTGCAGCCACTCCCAAAATCCCAGCCAAGACCTCAAAGACTTAACAAGTGAGAAGCAGTGAAATCAAAGCTGTAAGCTAATCTCCAGAGAGATTTCATTCCATGGGATACCATTCCATGGTCCAGGACTATGCTGAACCAGGACTATAAACAGTCACACACACAGGTAGGCAGCAACAAGAGCAGAACTGCTCTATTTCCATCAAAAATGCTTCTTTATCCCTTTCTGCCATTACTGTTAAAGCTTAATTTGTCCATAGATGTTTCAACTACGTTTTCAATTTTGTTTAGTTTAGCTAAAATAACAATTCAGGAGCCGCTGTAATAGCACTTAGAGCCACAAAATAAATATAGAAGGGAAAAAAATGAAGAAAGAGAGAAAGAGTTCCAAGTATCAAGACAACTCACAGTCGTTAGTGACATAAACCCTCCCATTTATTATTGTCAAATCTTTCCCCAAAGAGCCATTTCCCATGACATTTTTATGGTTCAACACAGTAATTAAAAAAAAAAAAAAAAAAGACTGCACTGGGACCTATATATTTCTAGGAGATTCCTGAACTTGGAAATGATTCCTAAATGCAAAGTCTTTCACTCTTGGGGATTCTTCCACAGGAAGGTCAGGTACAACATGGTTCTCGCTGCTGGCAATTATTTTAGGTCAAATCTTGAGCTCAGGCACAGTATAAACTCTGATGACTCATGCCTTTATATCATTTATTCCCCCCATTATGTTTAATAATAATGACACTGATGCAATCACTATTTCCCAGAAATTCAGCCCTTTCTCCCTTCTGGTCACAGAGACCACAACGAGCAATTCCCAAAGCCCAAGCAGCCTTTACCAAGGGGTAATTGTCTGCTCCAGAGGGCTCAACAGCAAATCCCCTCCAGCTTAAATAATTTGAGTCCAATCAATTGCAAAAATCTATTTTGAGCCATTTTGAAGAGGACTTGCTCTGCTTTTGATGGTGAACCATTCAGCACATTAAGCCCAACAATCCTTTCTGGACAGCTCTTAATCCAAGTGGTACCTTGGATATATTTTAATCACTATGAGAACAAGCAAAGGGAGAACCCAGGGTTTAATCACTGCAGCTACAGGCGGGGCAGAACTGGGGGAAGATTGTTTCATGGATAATAAAGTGGAAGGTAAAAACCATCCCAATTTTCCTAGAGGTGTCCTCACAGGCACAGCAGTTTATGTATCACATATCTTCCTCATTCCAATTACAGTCAACATTTCTTTTTCCTGTTATCAGAAATGAAAGGCACGTGTTAACATCCAGCACCGAATAACAGGAGGGAACTCTTACAGGGATTGCTGTCTCATTATAAAACTAAACATCAGTGGAAGAAAAAGTATTTAATAACACCCTGAGGGTAATGGGTTAAGGTGCAGTTCAGGTCCACTGATGCCAACACAGCTATAAATAAATTATCACTTCTTGTGCCCAAAATATCTCTTTTTTTTAATTATTATTTCAAGAGAAGTAAAACATTTTTTGAGACCTTCATGTTTTTATATCCCCCTGTGGCAAGCAAGCTCTAATTGGTACCTATTTGTCTCAGTCTAAATCTAAACCAAATCTCTGGCCCTTGATTAGCCCTAATTTTTGTTCCTTAACAGAGGCAAGATACTAATTCTACCTTAAGCCATCTTGTAGAATGTGAACTTTCAAAGTCAAAAATTGCCTATTTTCCTATAAAATCAGTTGGGGGGGGAATATATATTTCATATATATAACATATAAAAGACAGTATGCCTCATATATAGAGACACAATATCCACAATAAAGTTTTCCACATGTTGCATCTTTTGCTTTCCTGCAGTTTAAAAGAATCAATTAATTCAATGAGGAATGAAAGATAAAGTTAAATTCATAATTCTTCCTGTGCAAAAGAACTTCCCATTCAGTGACATTCACCAAAATTGACTTTACTGAGGCTAATACCCAATATTTATTCAAGTCTAAATGTTTTCCTATCTAAAAGTCAATTGTCCTCTTACTTTTTGTACAGGCAGCAGGAATATCTGCAATGCTGGTGATGGGAATCAAGAGGTCAATCAATTATAATAAAATACAGCAAAACAGCAAGATGCAACAGAGAAGGAGAACTGTTTACTTCTGAAATTGAATATTTTGCTCATAAACTCATACAAGGAACAGAAAGTAGAAATACTTCAAGTTCTCCCTGTATGATAAACAGCACAAAATCTTAGATCTGAAACCCACATTGCAGGTTCTGAAAGATTTCCTTCATGGCTTTATCCTGAAAACAAACAGCACTGTTTTAAAACAGATTTATTTTTTTCTTCCTAAAAAGTTACCTTATCACGAGCTTTGAATATTCTTTCACTGAAACTTCAAAGAGAAAAACGGTCTGTAACTAAAGCATCTTCCCCTCCGAGCACTGTCCGAGGCAGGAGGATGAAACCTGCTTAGAGCTTAACACATGCAAAATGTCACGGCTGCTAATTGAAAGTTTTATGGTCTTATCAGGCCTTTTGTGCGACCGGGAAAAAGATCTGACTGTTAAAATGCTTTAAGAAAGTGTATTTTGTTTTGGTATTCGAGACATCCCGAAATGGTGCCTGTGTAAAGGTGTTGTTTGTGAACACAACTGCTGGGTAGAGAAACATCCTCTTGTCTGAACAGCAGTTACTTCCAAGGGAAAGGGGGAGACTCGTCATCATTAATAGTAAATAATCCCAAATGGGACATTACAGGTACATTACTCAGTTTCTATTTTATTTTGTACCCTGTTACCTCAGGGCCCATTAAAGACAACTCTTAGAAACAAGAGTTACTATTAATCTGCATAAGAAAATACTTTTATCTTGAACATTAAGCTGTTTGTTTTAGTAAATTGCTCTTTATGGCTATAAACTAGAATCGTAAAGAGAAGATTAGTGGCACTGAAAGGCAACTAAACCCAATCCCCCCAATTCACATACCAACATGAGTCAGTGCAGTGTAGATGCAAACACACACCCAATATACCTGTATTGATTGTTTAAAACAACCTGGCTGGGCAAAGTGCACTTACACTTAGCTGAACTACAACCACAAAGCTGTAATTTTTCTAGTCTGTAATATTACAGCTCGTGTTTTATATGTTCAACTAATGGCACCAACAGCTGCTTGAAAAAAACAAACCCGAATCCAGCATTACTGACTCCGAGTCTCTGGTTTTAACGAGGTGCAGATCAAGAGCCACCCTTTTTTCGAGCTCCAAAGGGTTTATCTTCCCAATCTTTGAAGGAAGAGTGAGTCATGAAAGGCAAAGTTATGTGCTGGATTCATCACATGTCAGCAAACAGCACCTGAAAGCTTGGGTTTGTATCACTCCTGTCTAATACTGTGTCTTTCCCCACACTGAAGGAGTTGCAGTAGATGATAAATAAAAGATGACAATCTTCCAAAAGCAATTCTCTGCCATCAAAAGGGTTCTAACGGAGCACAATCAAGAATTTTTGTTTCTGTAAGCAAGCAATTTGTGCCTTATAGTCACATAAATCATCCAAACAAGGGCCAGAATAGCATGAAAAACAAATCAGTCTGCTGAGCAACCGACTGAACTTTCATTATTGCACCCGTACACAGGGTTCTAAAGAGACTCTGAGCCCCTGTGATTGAAAACACATCTTTCTTCTCATCATTCATCAGCTGCTTAAGACTTGCCACCCAGGGAAAAAAACCAAACCACCTCCATGCAGTTCATAGAAGCACCAAAGAACACGCTGAAAAGCACATCAGCTCTAACCAAGTCTGCATCCAAGTCACTCTGTGGTAAATCTGAATTATGGATAAATTAGAAATCGGGAGATTACAAACAACTAACAAAAGGCCGAGTGTTTGTGCACTGTAGTCTCTCAGGGCTATTAAAACCAGCAGCATCTATAAATTAAAGAGAGCCACAAAGGTAAGATGAGGAAACGGAGAAGTTTATTTCCAGGGAAATCCTAAGACTGCTGTAAAAACTTTCTTCGGCTGCCATTCGTAACTCATGATGCTGCAAAATGCACAATATTAATGGTGCACACAACCTGTGGTTGTTGAACACGAGGCAACATAACCAAGGTTTTAAGGATGACTTTGCATTCTTAGGAGAAATAAACATGTAACAAAGAGATAATCAAAGAAATATCAGTTTTGTACCAGATCCCCTCAAAAGCCAAAAATGCAATTTTAGGAAAAGCGTAATTACAACAGAACCAAAATTAGATGTCAGTAAACTCTATTAATGTCAATTAAAATAAATAAACCAGCAAAAAACCCAAACATACATAAATCCACAGATTTACTGCCAGCAAGAAACAGAAAAATTTACTAAACAATCTCGTACAAACCAAAATTTGGCCCCAAGGCAGGGACATGATGGAAAATAAGTCACAAGCCACCACTCCCCTCTCAACACTCGCCTTCTCTCAACACTGGATTTCCAGCTTTCCTCTCTCACAGCATCTTCCTAAAACCAACTGGGACCGAGATATATAAAATTTCAATTACATGGAACATAAAATTAATATCTTTCCAGTTAGGTAACAGATAGGGTCAGAAATAGACCCCAATTACCTGGACCTGCCTCCTGTTACCCTTCCTTTCAGAGAGCAGCACTTCTTCCTACAAGCAGTCTGACCCTGGACTTCTTTATTTGAGTGCTTATCAACAGAAAAATTACTGCTAAACTGCTCCTTAACCTGTACTACAGAAAATTAAAAATAATAATTAAAAAAAAAGTAGAGAAGAGGAAGTAAGATTCCCATCTCACTGGAAACAACCCCCTATTTTGTGGAATACTGCACTACACTCACTCTTTCCTGTGAAACTTGTACTTTCAGGAACTCAACCCAAATGATATTTCAGAACCAAAGCAAAGTATGTTCTTTACTGGAGATGTAAATGCCTATAAATCAGTAGTAGGATCATTTAACATTGATAAAGTGAAACAATAGATGTAAATATTTCAGCCTGAAGTCCTGAAGACCACTGACAAAGCCCCACATCCCAGGTCTTTACCAGTTGGACTACAATTCCAAATTCAATGTGCATTTTATGTTCAGAACTAGTAAAAATAATAAGAGAAAAAAGGAATTTTGTAAGCTAAACGATAGCCAAACCCCCCAAACAAGTAAAAGTACATCTATTATGCAACGATACCCTAAAACAAATTAATTTTGTACAATAAAATACTTGAAGAGTCTGCCAAGTGAATACTAAGGGAAAGACCTCGGATCCTGTGCCAGAGTTCTGAGAAGTCCTGCTGCATTCTAAGTGACAAATAAAATTCCTTATTATTGCTTATTTATGAGAGGATATCAACACCATGGACAGGGGCAGCAGCTGTTTGATCAAATGAATATTTGCCTATTCTTATCCATTCTCCACCACTTCCCTGGGCAGTCTCTTCCAGGTCTGCACCCCTACACATGGCAAAACTTGGATATATTCAGTGACCACCACCTGATGCTGCACTGTCTTTGCACAGCAGAAAAACATATATTCTTAAATTTTTTAACACTTGCACAAATATCTGAGGTAAAGCCATTGAAGCCCTAAAACAGCATTTAGAAAGGGAAGACTTTTGTTCCTTCTCTAATCCAGTTTTTCCACTGACAACAGGGGTCTCCCACCCCCACAAAACTCTAAGGGGATTAAAGTACCAGCAAGTTTTCCCTCCCAATTCCATTTGTGATTTTCCAGCTCTTTCTGCTTTTCTAATTATTTTCATCATTATTTTTAGAAAGGTATTACATTTATAAATAGTTTAGAACACCAAAGCTCTCCCTGTGCCAAAAACATGGTGATTTGAACACGACAGGTCACAGAACATAAAAGACTTATGTAAAGAACATTTTAGAACTAAAGGTACATTTGCGTGACATTATTTTCCACCGTAAATAATCTCACAGAACTACATTACAGGAACTGGACACATGTTCAAAAATTACATTGGAAAACATAAAGCACTAAGATGGTTATGTAATAGGAGGTGAATTATCTCCTGTCCAAAATCATCTGGAAAAAAATCCTAAATCTCTTGAGATCATTAGCAAATCTTTCAGGGATTTCAATGAGTTAAGATTATAATATATAGTGTTATGAAACCATGTGTTCCTTTATAACCTTTAATTACAGTTCCTTTTCTCTAAATTATCCTTGTCCATCTCAAACACTTTTTCCAGGAGGAGTCTGGTTCCTCTCAAGCCTTCTGTTTTCCTAACATTCATTTTGCATATTAAAGTTTGTTAAAAAAAAGGATCAAATATCCCTTCCTATGTTTCAGGCTTCTGGACTGATAATCATTATTACAGCTGTATAGAGACTACAAAATAATGATGGTTTATTGCTCAGAATAAAGGATAATGTGCTGCTAAGTCCAGCCAGATGACTAACAAAATGGCTAAACTGAGATTAAGAGAAAACTGATGTTAATTAACCTTTTTTACTACCTGCATATCCACTGGCTGCAGCAATACCTTGGTTCCTCCTAAGCTGCCCTCAGAGACTTTCCTTCATTCCTCTCTTTTAAGGAATTTCCAAGAGCAAACACATGCTAAGGTTGGTGTCAGAGCTCTGTGCCACAGTTAAATGCTGTAGGGACAAATATTCCATGTAACTGGGACACAGGAGCCCCAGACTGGCTGTACTGGCCCCTCACTTCTGCAAGGAACCACATATCCCACCTTCCCTCCTGCTGGAAAACTGCATCTCCATCAGCAGAACCACACTGCAGGTGCAGGGAGCATCACTAAATCCTTCAACCAAACAGGTTGAGTGCTAGGCTTCCTTAGAAATCCAGGGAAGACAGCCAAGCACGTACTTCCTTAAGCCTGGGAGAACTCGTGCTGCAATGCAGAGCTGGCTCTGGGCACAGCCATTAATTATTTCTGCTTTCACTTGTTTGGGAAAGCTTTTCCAGGGCCTCATCAGTCACCAGGCTAATACCCTGCACCACTAGAGGGAACCAGCTCTATTAAAGCACCTGTTCCTAGTGCCTGTATCCCAGGAAAGGAGAAGTTCGTAAATAAGTGATTACCAAGGGAGTGGCTGAGTGGTTTAGCTACCTTTCAGACAACGCTGCAGGCTTTGTGCTGTCCCTGTGACAATCAAGAAAAAAAGCGGCTAAAATGCAACTTGGGGGATTTTCCATCGTCCTAAAAACACCCCTGGTGCAGTGGCCATCGCCTGCAGCTGCCATCTGCCAAGCAGGGTCGGGCTGTGCAGCACAGACACCGTGGCTGTGGGGGCAGTGGGGGTGGCTGGATTCTCCCCAGAAAACACGGCAGCAGCATGGAGAATATAGCACAGATCTCATCTAGTTGCTATGGAGTCTCCGTGCATTTCTTCAGGAAAATATTGCTGGGATACAGCAGTTGCTGTTGCCACTGACCAGTCAAAATAACTTTTTTTTTTTTTTAAATCTAAATCACTTTTTGTCTCGAGCAAATGCCCTTCTGCAGAATGAATCCATGCCCGGGAAAGCTGCCCTGCTCTGCATACAGCAGCTTGGCATGACACTTTAAGGCTCACATCAGCATTTTAAATTTCACTCCATTCCTCCTGCAAAGTCATGTCACTCTACCAAAACACTGTCCAAATGTATTTTTTCCACAAGAAACGCAAACAGAAATAGGCATCATTTGGAAAATGACCGGTTGTTCTTTTGCTGTTACATAAAGTTTTGAGGTTTTCGTTTATTTGGTGCAAGAATGTTATTTCAATAACAAGGGGGAACATCTTCCCACTGCCAGAAGGCAGGGTTAGATGGGATATTGGGAAGAAAGTCTTCCCTGTGAGGGCGGTGAGGCCCTGGCACAGAATGCCCAAAGAAGTTGTGGCTGCTCCATCCCTGGAAGCGTCCAAGGCCAGGTTGGGCGGGGCTTGGAGCAACCTGGGATAGTGGAAGGTGTCCCTGCCTATCTATGGACTGGATGATCTTTAAGGTCCTTTCCAACCCAAACCATTCTGGAATTCTATGAACTTGGGAATGGCAGACTCAGGTTGGGACCTAATGCTGCAAATTCCAACAGGACTTAAACAGAGTTAATATTAAATCCACGGAGAGCCTAAAACAGAGAACTTACACTGTCGCCTGACTTAACTAAGTGGAATTGAGTGTCCCTGGCCTGGAAACGAGGGTGACAGCAACAATTCCTTTCCCCAGGCAGCTCTGATGTCCAGTACCACACTCATCAGCAAAAACAGGACTAAAATACTTGCTGAGCACAACTATTCTCCGTTAGCGTAACGGGGCCATCTGGGAAATCTTAATTACTGCCTCTTCCTGCTCCAGCAGCGAGACCATCACCAACACGGTGTATGTGGTTCCTTTCCTCCCTTCCTTTCAAAAGGAACGAAGCAGGGGAGCAGGAAGGCTCAAGTGGGTCCAGCCAGTCCCCAGTAAATCAAGGCCTGAGCAGTGAGGCACAAACCAGCTTTTGTGTGCTCGAGTCTCCTGTTGCACTGTGAGCTTCACTGGGTTTGAGCGGTGACATGTCCCTGTTAAGACATCCTGGCACAGCACAGGCCAGGAGCAGTAAATAATTTAAAATCAGTTTGAATTATTCAGCCTAAAACAGCCTAGAAAGGCTGGTAATTATGGTTCTATGGGTTGAAATCATTCTCCACGAGCCTGGGGAAATAAGGACTACACCCATTTTTGGGTGAACGCCGCTTGTCAATGCTGGCTGGATTTTACATACAGGAATAAAGAGAAGGCAGGGCTAAACTGTCAGGCCAAAAGGAATCCACACCCTTCCTTGGGCCATGTACAACAGCATCACATTAATATTTTCTAAATAAGAAACACTGGGAATTTTTCCTGAACTGATCCAGACAATTAGTCTCACTGGTCCTGCCTCAGAGCACATGCAAACAGCATAACTTTTTTTATCTAGTGTTACTTCCCTCCCCTTTCTCTTTCCGTTCATTCTCATTCTCTCTTGAGCAGAATGGGATTTTGCTGGAGGACAAAACACTGACCTTAAATAGGAGGGTTCCCCAAAGCGTCCTCTAAAACACACACTGGCTCAGTTCCCTAAAAAAGTCTCTTTTCTGAAGCCCCAAGGAGATAATAAACCTGCAAGATTTTGGAGAGGTTAACATGCTAAATTCTTCATTAGCTTCGACAAATAGACGGTAATTACAGCCATTTTTTTTAATTGCAGCCTTTGTTTTCAGTTGCCTGTAGAAGGGCAGCTACCAATTAATCCATATTGATCCCTGGGTGGAAGGTCTTAGCATAAAGTGCTAACCCTGAAAAACTATAAGCTATGAACTAGAAACACCAAATCTATTTACAATATATGGAAGTTTTATAAAAAATTATCAAGAGAAACCCCTGGAACAGTCCAACATCTCAGCATCTTGTGAGGTGCCAACTCTGTGAACCAGCCAAAATTCACTTAATTACAATGGTCAGATTTCAGTAATTCATATTATATGCTCCAAGACTGTATAGAATTGTATAACAGTGGGGAATATATCTACTCCAACCTGGACAGCTCCATGGACAGAACAGGGGAAAAAAAATGTTGATTTTAGCTAAAGGATTATTAACAGGTTGCTAACAGGCACGTGCATCAAGAAGTTAAGTACAGAAGAGCTCATCAGACATTCAAACAAAACTACCAGAACCACCATGACTGCACAAAAGGAATTGCTTGGGAATGATGCAGGGAACGGGAATTGCTACTTAAAAAACTTTCAGTAACACCTACATTCTCAAAAAGTAACACAAAAAAGGTTTTGTGAGCAGAGAGTCGAGTCAATAAAGTAGGAAAACCCTACTTTGACTGGCAGCTGTAGGATTTTGCACCATCTCAGGGAATGAAGTGCTGCCTGAATGGCAACACTCCTACTACCCTTAGGGACACACTGGATGTTCCCACACTCTGGAGGCACT
This sequence comes from Neopelma chrysocephalum, assembly GCF_003984885.1. NCBI lineage: Eukaryota > Metazoa > Chordata > Aves > Passeriformes > Pipridae > Neopelma > Neopelma chrysocephalum. The sequence continues at coordinate 374,711 of NW_020897739.1, read as the reverse complement.
ACATGTTGGCAAATATATACCCCAGGGCACGGCTCCAGACTTCACCATTAAACTATGAACTCTCAGTGCTCATATGCCACTGTTAGTTCAGGTGCCAAACTTTCCCCAGGAGTTCAAAGGAAAAGCCTGAGGGACTAAACTACACAAGCCAGATTCCTAAAAGCTTGACACTTCCCAGTTGAACATCTGACATCTACATTAATCACTTCTTTTTTTTTTTAATTGCTTAACATAAGCTGCCTGAACATCACGTAATAATTCTTCCAGTGGTGCAGGAAATATGAATTTAAAGGACATAACACATTTTAGGGGGAGGTAAACAAAGCCATCCCAAAAGCCACAGAAGTTTATCAGGGATAATCTCCTTCAATGGGTAAATGCCCTCTCAAGTCTTTTAATAATTCATGGTTCCTGGCAAGTTAAATTTGCAGAGACAGGAGGGGTGGACAGTCACCATAGGCAGGTGCTGACATTTCATCTCTCCCTTGGTTGCTCTTTTTAAAGTCCTTTTTACTGAAACAGGTGGAGTGAGAGATGGAAACTTTGGCGTTTTGAACACTTTCATAACTTTGTGGAAACAGTCACACGATGAGTCAATCCAGCCATAAAATTCAAAGTGTACACCTTTACACTGGACTGCACCAAGCAAGCTTTACCATGCAAAGGGATTGAGCATTCCAGGAACACATTTTCCTCCTCCTGAATGCAGCATCTCACACAATGGAGCCGGGAGACCCTGTCAATATTTTCTCCAGTATTCCAGTATGGAATAATTCAATTTTAACTTGTGAAGAGGCATATTCACCCTCAAAACCAAAAACACACTGAGGTAAAAACGATCTGTGTTTTGAAATACTGTCTTCATATTATTTATTAAGACCGAATAAATCTTGTCTTTCAAAAATTACCAAGGACATTAAACTTAAATACCACACATAAATCACAATACGGTTAGACAACAACACAAAGGTGAGTAAATTTAAACTTGCAGTGGAAAATTGCTCCTTTCCCATCAGAAGTGAGGGAATTGGGGATCATTAGTCTTTACTACAACCCCTGGCTTGTTTCGTTCCCCTTGTATTTGTTCCCTTGCACATCACCCCTCAAATATGACATTGATAAAATGCAGCAGCAAGTCCCAGTCTGTTCTGAAACGCAACGTCACCTAAAGAAGCTCCATTTTACAAGGAAGCAAACAGTGGGATATTATTTTCATGCCCAGAAACATCTATGTAAGGAAAACATAAGTTTGAGATACGGGAGGTAAACGCTCAAAGGGTACCAGGAATAGGCACCTCCTACACAAACACTCCATCAAAAACCAACAAAAAGACTTTTTTTCCGTGGAATTTGAAAGTTCCAGTGAGACACAGAGGTGTTTGCCAAGGCAAAGAACACAACACTGCGCGGGTAAGACGTGTTTGGTGCTAAAGAAAGAACAGTGGGTTAAAGCTGCAATGAACCTTGAAAGCTCCAATACACACAGGTCAAATAGTGAGAGACTTGCTCTGCCTTCCTTAGCCTGATATAAACTCCAGGATGATCCTTCAGCAGGTTCACACCAGGTGAGATAGTTGGGTATCCATGAACCAACACAGGAGGGACCAAGAGCAAAGAACTGCGGCTCCACATGACTTCCTCCTCCTTGGGATGCCTTTTTCCAGCGTGCCCAAAATCATTAATCCCTCTCCTTCCTCACTGAACTCTGGCCCTTTCCAAACTTTTTTAAAATACTAAATCAATAACCCACTTAACTGCTAGTAAGAGAGCAGAGCTCAAGCTCTTTTCTCATTACTGGTGGTAAAAGGTAACAGCCATCAGTTTACCACAGTTGTAACACGGAAAAGTTAGTTTTCTTTGGCAGCAAAATCCATTTTTGTAACAGCTTTTTTTACTTTGGGATTTTATTTTATTTGGGTTTTCTAAAAGTCTTTCCAACACTTGTCATATGCAGAGACAGGAGGCTCTCTGTCTGCTTTGAAAACTACTTTAGACAGGGAAAAGCAAGTGTGTGTTACACAGAGCCAGGGGCAAGGCAGCTGGATTCCCAGGCTGTAATTCCAGCTTTGCTGCTGACTCAGTGAGTGACCATGGCACAATCACACCAGCTCCCCTCTCCTCACTCCCCAAAGGATGAGCCACAGTCAGTTCTCTCAAAAGACATAAAAGAGGCACATGGAGCTGGGCCTTACATTTAGGTTTAATGGGATTAATCACGCCTGAATTTCGCTAAAATTTACACACTTAAACTGCTCAACTCCTCTCTTAGTACCTAGCTTTTAATGGGTACATTCAGGTATCCACACAACTATTCAGATGGTTGGCTGGCTTTTTTGTTTGCATACATATGTTTGCATCCACATTGCAAGAAAAGATTCCCTGCAGGAAAGGGAAAATTTCCCCTTGGATGCAAGGTGAGCAGAGTTGCCTTTTCTCAACCGGTTTTTAAAACCAACCGAGTCAACCTCAAGAAGAACAAAGGATAAGGTCTTCAGCATGCAGATTCCTTTTCCCAGGTTTTGGGTGTGGAATAATTCTGCTCATCTTTAAAGAACTACTAAGGAGGGTAAAAAGAGATCATCTGAGCAAGATTGCTGCCAGTGCCAGGCCTGTTCCCAGCCCTGCGATGGCCAGGGAGCTGTTCCGGCCCGGAGCTACGTCAGGCAGCAGACGTGATGACATTTAGGAACATTCTGGTCCTCCCCAAGCAGCACAGAAGCTGCAGCCACCGTTTGTGGTGCTGCTGCCAAGACAGGTGATGATCACACTGCAAAACATCACGAAGCAAAACACTCAGGAGAAGAGGCAGAGCCACAAAGAGCCCACATCCTGCAGCATTCCCAGGAGCTCGGAGAAGCACGGGATGGTAGCAATAGATGCCAAACATCCTGGCAGAGTGGAAAAGATAAAGCCATGGCCCTTCATTATCCTCTTTTGCATAATCAGGATGTTCCAGGGACAGGGAACAAGTTTCCATCCCAAGGCCAAAGGAGCGCTCCGTGCACACGGCACGTAGGGGTAACATGGTACGTATCCAAACGAGGGTTTGGAAAGACGGTCTACCACACCTGACATATTCCCACTCTCACTATCCTTCTCCAAACAAAATGGATCTCCATTGCACTGAAAATCCACTCACTGCAATGCAAGAGCTTTCAAATAAGTCACAAAGCCGGGACCATATTCCCCCTATGCAGAAAGAGCTGAAGTGCTGAGAGCAACCAAAAAAATATCCACTTGCATTTTGCCCCTCATGGACCTGCACCCATAACTTGTTCCCAGCCTCTGTTTTCCAAGGAAGCCAACAAAAGCTGGGAGGGCTCTGCACCTACTAGAAGATAATTCCATTTCACAGTAGAACAATGTATTGTTTTTAAGGAACTTGAATGACATATTTATAAATATATATATATCTCAGTGGTACAAACCTCACTTAAATTGCTGACTAAATAAAACCATTCTATTATATATACAACACCTATTGTATATTTGGGTTATTCTGCGTATATGATGGGTGTGTACACATATCCAGCTAGGCACAGCAGGAGCACGTATGCACAGAGACACAAACTCATCCCTGTGCCGCTGTGCGTCTCCTGCAGCAGGAGCAAGAGGGAAAAGCCCAGCCTGACCCACCCCCAACCACGAGAAGGCAAGTTTAGGGTGCAGCCAGGCACTTGTTTATGTAACAGCGAGGTGCAGCCGCAGTAGAAGGGAGCCAGGAGCAGAGGATGAATATTAAAAAGGGAGAAACGTGCCCAAGGCCGAAGTGTTCTCCATGTTTTCTAAGCAACAACCACTGGAGATCCCTGGATCTGAAAATCTGATTAGGAGCCTGCATCACCACACATGATAACTAACACGGATTCGGCCTGAGCCTGCCTGCTTGCAGCTCTCTGGGAGAAGAGAGAGCAGAAGGGGCAGTATTAATTCTACCCAGCTTTAATTAAAGTAGTCAAAAAGGTATTTGAATCAAACACGTTGCCAAAATAGGATTTGTGAAAAATCAGGAAAAACAACACACAGGATGATGAAGTAACTGAGGCGGGTGCTGGGCAAACATGGAAAAAGCCCTTCCAGCAAGGACACCCACACATGAAATACATCTTTTTTTTAAAAAAAAAAAAAAAGGTTGTTTTGCAGAGGATTCCACAATCAAAAATGTAATCACAAAAACTACCTTATGCTGCAGTGTCCCATTTAAGGGATTAGGAGAGTAATCACAATCTGCCCCAAGCAGCTCTGCCCAGGATCCAGGCACTGCATACATTGGAAATGACATTCCTGTTTTGATGAAGAGAATTGGGATGTGACTTAATGAACTCTGCAAAGTGAGCCTTTGGAAAGTCACGGAGATCACACCCAAAGATCTCAAAGGCATCAAACGACCTCAGTCATTTTATTGAAGCCCTGCAGTTCAGAATATAAAAATCCACAAGACTGAATGGAAAATGAATTCAAAATTTCCAGGTATGCCAAGGGAGCAGATGGCTTCTGAATCCTAGAGATCTGCCAAAAGGATCTGTAAATTCAAATGTTACATGGCTGGATTCTGTGTTTTTCTTTTCACAGAGATCTGTGATTGCACGCAACATAGCACAAAAGGGGAAAAATGAAAAAAAAGGACAGATTATGTCTTCTGATATTATTCCTTCCAGAGAAATTTATAAAGAATGGATACAAACATGGTGTCAGGGAATGAGTTAATGCATGTGACAAGCTAGAGATTCCAGAGATGGGAGGAAAGAAACAGCAATGAGGAGGCATTAACACAGGCACTCCCAGTGTAACACAGTCCTAAAGCTAAGCTTCACAGAACCTTCAGGTTTTAATATTTTCTCCACTATTTCATAATTTTTGTGTCCTTGAAACTATATATAATCTGGCAAACAAATCACCTCTATTGATTTTTTTATTCTTCGTAATTTTTTTACCCTGTGGCAACGGGAGTTGTCAGTCCCTGTTCTTAACACAGAAGGAAAACAACAGTTAATTAGAAATCAGGAGAAATCTCGCCAAAATCTGAACCACGTAAACAGAGATGCCTTAAGAGAATCAGAGACTGCCAACCCGACAGATTGCAGACCTGTGTGCCAGGCCCTACCCCGACAATGCACCTGCAGTGTGCAGAGTAAATACACTGAATCACCAGCCCAGAATCCCCCAGTGACACCCAAAAACTGCATCACGGCTCGGCTGAGGCACCCAGCACCCCAAGACAGGTCCTACACGAAACCTCGAGCACTGCTGGGGACGTGGGAAGGGGAACTGAACGTGGGAAATGGGGGGAAATGCTGTCGGGAAGTAGAGAAATGCACCTTCACGCTGCAGAACACAAGCACAGCCACCTCCCTCCCTCCCTGACAACTCCTTCAGATCAGCTGGAGGCTTGGAACACCTGGCTGGGAAGGATGGCAGGCAGCTCCAGCTCTTCGGGGGATGCAGGGAAGGCGGCAATGCTGGCGTGCCATCTTTCTGGGCAGGATTCCTGGGTGGCTCTGGGCTGCCATGGCTGGCAGCACTTTAATCTCACTGCAGATGGGCTGAGTCCACAGCGGGGGCTCCAAAGGGATGGGAAGGGATGCAAAAGGGAAAACGTGATGGGAAAGGTTCGGAAAATGAAGGGCAGAGCATTGCACATGGCAATGAACACCTGTGAAGTGCTGCAGAGAGGGAAGAAGGGCGGGGGAGAAAAGGAGAAGGGGGCTGGATTCCCCCTCATACCTTGCGCTTCCGATCAGCCCTAGAGATTTTCCGCTGCCTTTTCCTTTCCTTCTCAAGGTTTCTCTCCCTCTCTTCGAGTTCAGACTCTCGAACTTTTTTAATGGAAGCGGCTGCGTGAGCCATTTTGGCGAGGCAAAGCCCAGCTCCAAGGAAGCCGTTCCCACCACGCGCAGATATCCAGGTGATTTATATTTTTTTTCCCCACAAGGGCACTGGCTGCGAGCCAGAAGTTCACGGCGTAATCCACTCTTCCTCCTCCGGCACCCCAGGAAAGGTCAAGGCTCCGCTCCAGCCTCTGCAGCACCCATGGCTCGGGAGCAAGGGAGCCACGTCCACACACAAGACGTGCTAAAGTGCCCGCAGCCACAGACACACACGGGCAGGGAGCAGCTGGAATTGCCTCCTAGCAGCCTGAAAGCCCTTCGGCGTGGCTGCGGCTGCAGGAGAAGGCGGGATTCAGGCTCAGCCGGGGAGGATGGATTAAAATGAAAAAAAAAAAAAAAAGGAAAAGGAAACGAAAAAACCGGCCTTCAAACACACATCAGCGAAGTGGGAAGGTCTTTCGGGATTCCTCCGGAGAGAGGCTGCGTCTTCTGGCTGGGAGGAAGGCTCCGCTTCAGCATCACCGGCAGCTGGGGGAGGGGGCAGCTCCCGTCAGCTTCTCACATCGCCTTTACGCAGGGTGAGAAGAAAATGGTGCAGTCTGACTTAGGGACTTGCTGCCGCCGCCACCGCCTGTGCCGGAGCCCGGCGAGCGCCCTTGCGCTGCTCACGATCTCCCTTGTCCGCCGAGCCGGTGGATGGGAAGGCGGGAGGATGCTGCGGGAGGGCTGGGAGAGGCCAGGCTCGGGCTGCTCACCTGCAGGCAGCGCGGAGAGCCGCCCGGGAAGGGGCTGGCAGCGCTCAAGCAAGCGCTCCTTGTGCCTCCCCGCAGCCACGTGAGGCCGCATCAGGAGAGCTGCATTCAGCGGCGAGGAGGGGGAAGCACCGCCGTCATCCGGGCTCGGCCTGCCCCGCTCCGCTCAGCTCCACCGAGGGGAAAATAAAACCACCGAGGGCGCTGCTCGTTATTATTCCACCCAAAAAGCCGCGCTGAGGATGGAGAACAACTACAGCCGTAGACCGACAGAGACAGCAACAAGATGTTGTTACTTAGTCTCCTCCCCCCCTCCCAAGTAACATTTGGGTTTGGGACACTGATTTCTAGCGTTAACAGCAGAGACAGACGGGTCCGTGTCATTCCCTCATTGCTTATCCCCCTGCTGAAGCAGCACATCAAAGTTCTACTCCCTCCTCCCAGGGTAACTGTTATCACTATTAGCATCAAGCATTTATTCACCAAAATAGGATGTGGGTAGATAAAAAGAGCCTTTGCATTAGTCACTGGCAGACAGCTGATCACACTCCAGCTCCCTCCAACACCACTGCTCCGGCCTCTTCCAGGCAGGTCCTGAGGGAGAGGGATGGGCTGCCACACTCAGAGCTGTTTGCATCCCTGGCTTGGCCACCCCAGAGACACAGGGACATGGGAGCTCACTGACAGCAGCACAAAAACCCACCAAAGACACAACTCCCTTAGCCAGGTTTCCCTCTGCAGTATATCCCTTGACTTCAGGTTGAATTTTACTGATGGCCCCTAAAGAAAGGCACCATGGATTTCTCTGTAACACAGCACCTCCACACCAGTGACACACGTCCTGTGAGCCCTTCATGTGACAGCAGCTCATGGAGCAGCCCTAATCCCCACCTCATGTTACTGGGGTACCCACAGAACTTGGTTTCAGTTCACATGGACCAGGCCCTTTTATTATCACCATGGAACTAATCCTCATTGATGACTTCTGTTGGTACTACAAGGTTTCACTTTGAGAATCTCACAGACCACGTTTTCACAAGGGAATATCTGTGGAAACTACCAAGCACTATAAAAGCATCTTTAAAAGAGGGATCTATTTTGTGTTTGTGCCAGTGACCTGTGCCTTGTGCACTGAATCAAAAATACATTTCTCTACTGGAAGGAGGCATGGGAAGAAGCAGGGCAGGGAGTGCCAGCCAAGCTTTTTCTGGCTCCTCCGTACGTCCAGGCTGGTTTTCTCCCAGTTGTTCCCATTTGTGAGAAACTGGGCTACACAGAGCTAATGGCTGAAACAGAAGCAGGAGCTGCAGCAACAGCCACCAGCAAAGTGAGACAGGTGGAGGCAGCTACAGGGATAAAATAAAGGGGAAAACTGGAATCTTTAAGGACTGTGGCATGCCTCTTAATGTTGCAAACCAGAAATGAACAGCTGGTAGTCTACAACTCAACCTTCCTGATACCTTCCCAACCTTTTGGTGGGATCTTAAACAGGAAATATGAAAATAAGACCAACTTCCAGGTCACCACACTTAAAAATCCTTGCCTTGGGATTTCCCTAAATCACAGTTCAAGGTGTCCTTAAGCCACTAAATGCTTAAATCCTGATACAAGATGCACATAGTAAGGTTTGATACACAGGAGGGCTGATAGCAGTCATGATTATTAAACTATTTTATCTTCTCATGACTCATATGTGCAGGTTCATCAGCTCAGTATGAAATAGTTACTCTTTCAGAAAACTCACTTAAAAGTTAAAAAAGGACTTGATGCACTTCGTAACCCAGGTTACACCAGAGAAAAAACATCAGACACTGCAATTGAACAACTGGTGCCAAGTAAGACAAAATGAAATAGCAAATATTCTTTATAAGATTACTGGTAAAGAAGAACTCCAGGTCAGCTCTGTGAGTTCACTATTACATCCCCTAAACATTTTCTCCCTAACCTCAAAGAGACATAAAAATATTTCACCATTGTGTGGCAAAAAAATAAGTGACTTTCAATAGGTTATTTTGGAAAGAACATGGAGTGTGTATCAATGTTTGACACAGCTTATGTCCCTGCAGGAAAGAAGTGTTCTGTTTTAAGACAGATTTTCCTAAAAAAAGTAGAAGAGGGCTTGTCATCGCATTGCGCATTTAGATCTTAACAAAGAGAAATCCTTCTGCACATATCAGTCTGAAAATTACATTTTCAAGCAAAAATGGAGCCTGAGCAATTTCCCCCTAAACATAGAAAATGTATTGTGGAGCTGGTACCTCAGAAAAGCAGAATATCCAGCAACGCTGCCACAAACGGTGTGTGGGAGGGGAGTGGGAGAGTGGGCAGATGCACAATAACACAAGAAGAACACAGATCCAGAAAAAGGGTGGGTTTTCTCTGAAAAGCATGTGTCATCACTAGCTCTGAATGTAGAAGTAGAGAACTCGTGAGATTCAACAAATTCCCACTTGGGAGAATGAAGCTTGTAAGACTCCAACCTCCAGGTTTTGCTCTCCAACCTGCCCCGGTAGCTGAGACAATGAACTCCTGCACTGCAGTGCTACAAACAGCCACAGCTCTCATCAGCACTGGGCTCTACCTGCCAGCTTTCAGGTGGACAGGCATGATTTGCCGAGCAAATCACCGTTTTCAGTCCGTAAAAACCCAGTGGGTGAGAACCAAGAGTAACTGAGTACAAGAGGAGAGGATGTAAACAAGTGATTATCTCCCCTGAAGCACATCCACTAACAGGGGTCCGCCTCACAAAGATGAGCCTCTCTCCACATCAATCACGTGGGCAGTGCAAAAACAAAGTTAGAACCAAGGCTAGAAGCCACACCAAGGAAGTACGACTCAAATCTCTTCCTAAAGGTACAAAAAAAAAAAAAAAAAAAAAAAAAGAGGGAGGCGGTGATGGAGTGGGAAAAGCCTCTCATGCTTTGAAGCCAGAAGGGAGACTGTTCTTGCCAGTTCTAAGCTCTAGCACATTCAGGAAACAGTCTGGAAATCAAAAGTGATTTCAAACAGATAAAAAGGAGAAAGGGGTTGTCCCAGGCAACAGTTTTTCTCTGGGGAAGTCAACTTTTTGCCAGGTGTTGTAGAAAACCCTTCTGGACAAGGCAGATCACAATTCTGTGAGTTAGGCTCCTCCAAAGTGACCCACAGCCATACTGGTATGTGATACCCAACAGGTGCATCCACCAGGTAGTTCACAAATATACAACCACCATCTCTGTCCCTATAAACTGTACACTGGTTTAAAATTTACCTCCTTGCTGGGAGGGTAAAAATGTACTTAATTCAACTATTTAAAATTATTCAGTTGGATTGTGCATATTAGCATATTCAGCCATTTCAGCATCTACAGAATTGCATATTCCTAGAAAAGCAGCAAAATAATCCTTTCAGAATGTAAAAGCACAAAGCCAACAATGGAAGCATAGGCTATGGTTACAAATTGTCTCCTGTCTCGCTCATTGTTTAATCCATACTCTTATTTATCAGGCACACACAGTAGCAATTGTCCTAATTCTAGAGGTACAATAACCCTGGAAGTGAGTTACCAATCACACCCCCAATACTGGGTAGGTTTCATTTTATATTTCCCACATAAAACTGTGTTCTGGCTTTTTTCTGTACCTTGACTGTATCTGTTTTACCAACTGAACAGCAGCAATACAAAACAAGAAGTGAAAAAGGGCAAGTTGAGGGACACATAGACCTAAATCAGACCAGTCTCAACATCTTTCCTTTCTTTTCTGTTAAAACCACCTGGATATAAATCACAGCACCGACACTTCAGTGGTCAGCACTAAAAACATACTGCAGATGCAGTAATACTTGCAATACCACACCCTCCCTTGCACAGCAGGTTTCTGTCTCAAACATACTCAGTTCAACACTGACAAACTTTAAATGCAATTAATAATTACCTGGGGGGGAACAAAAAAGATACTGCTTAGCTACCTTCATTCTTGGGAGACTTACTGAAAATATTAGTCTGCTCTTATAAAATTAATTTTTCTATAATATGGGTGAAGAAAGTGAGATAATACGTTCCTAGGAACATAAGAGCAATCACTGTGGGATGAGACCAAAGTCTTCTGGCTTCAGCAGTGGCCAAAAATCAGATATTTAGCAAAGTGTAGAAAAGGATGAACATGGCTGATAATTTCAAGTACTCTCCCAGCTTCTGGTCACTTCAGACAGCTGGGACTCTGTGCCAGGCATTTCCCTTTCTGAACAGCAAGAACAGGGTGTAGAAAGGCCCTTCAGACACTGATGCCTTTGGTTCAAAGAAATACCCCAATTAGGAGGTAAAGACATCTAAGTTGGCAATTCAAGAAGCATATTTGTTTCATCAGAACCCTAAATAAACTAGAGATAGATTATTTCTGGCAAGAGTGCCCATCCTGTGGTTTTCCCAAAGCCTGCTAAAGTTGCATTAACTCCCAGTATCGCTCCACTTATAGTAGTTTTCACATCGATTGAAAATATTGACGTCACATTGTATTTTAACTCAGTCAAACAGGGCCTCTCCCAATAGCTCACTGAGGGCAGCAGCAGACATTTTATTGATTTCAATGAACTTCAGAACAGGACCTTGATCTTTTAATTCACCAGTGAAATGTGCCTTCTCATCTTCCTTCCTGCCCTGCCTGCTTTCATCTTTGATTATTGTATTCTGATCTCGTGAAGTTGTTAAAGCAAAGGAGGAGCCCAGGGATCATCCTGAAGGTGCTGCAGACCTGCCAGGTCCGACTCCCAAGGTGCACAGTGTTCCTCAGGCTCCCTCCTCGCACTCCCTCATCCCTGCACTTAAACCTCCTGGATCTGCTGAAGAGGGGCAGGGTCCCACCTTCTGAAGGTGCAGTTTGTCTCTGCTTTGCTGACAACCCAGGGAAGATCACCCACAGCCAAGAGCAGGGGAGTTTGTTGGGGTCTGCACTCGCCCTGCTGCTCCCCAGCTACCATCTGGTGTCATGGCCAAGTGGTCCAACAGCCTGAGGGAACACTCCTTCTCTAATCCTGGCTCCTTCTCTAATCCTGAGACAGGGCATGTTTCCAGCTTAAGGGTAATTATCAGGGAAAATTCACAAAAAGCAAATTATACCCTGAAAGGCACTGCCACACATTCCACTCGTGTCCCTGACAGATCCATCCCACCACTTGCAATTTAAAAGTCCTATTCCTTGTCTTCCCAAAAACCAGGGGAGCCTTGCCAATGAGCTGCCTGGGGAGTCAGAAGGAGGGCTCTTCATTCTAACCCCGCTGACCTACGTGCTGTAAGAGTTCATTCCACTCAGAAAGGATCCTGTTACCCTCACGTGGCTGGACTACAGCATTGTACGGTGTGTAACCCATTTAACAGGAACATCTGTTGATCTGCGAACAGAATTCTGTTCTCCCAAAGCCAATGGGGTGATGTAAATAAAAATAACTTTACAAATTATAATAATGTGGAAAATAACTATGCCTGGGCAGCACGAGCTTACAACAGGAAAACTGCCTTGTTTGCCACCGCGTTGGAAGCTGTAAACCAGCGTGACCCAGATCTCATCCACTTTAAATCCTTTCAGTTGCAGCCTAGATGCTGCACATAATCAGCTCTGCTTAAGCATCCCTGTTACGTGGAAAAGTGTCCCCGCGCTTCAGTGTGGCACCGGGTCACACGGGTTCACATTTGAATGGGCCTGAGCTACCTTGAACTCCCAGTTTACAAGTCCACAGTGATCAAAACAAAGGCTCGAGCAATCGCCACTTATACAAATGTTATTTTATGGGGATTTGCATATGTAACAGCCTGTGACCCCAAAAAAATGAATCCTTTAAAATTAAACATGACCCACAAAATAAATTGCTTTTCACGGTTTGTTTCAGTTCGCAAAGTACAGAGGAAGAAAAGTATGACCGAGTCATGCACCTTTATATTTATATAATAAATGAAAATATATTATATACTATATATAACTATATATTATATATGTATATATGGTAACTAAATGGCATTTCTATCACTGACCTACCATCAGGACTAATGATACAGTTTGATTTCACCCACCCACCTGTAAGCAGGCTCAGAGCCTAAATGTTTAGGCCACAGTAGTGGATATCAAAAATAACCAATCATAATAAAGATTCTAACCACACAACTTCTAAAATACATGAAGTATCAGCACACATTAGTCTACTTTACCCGCTATGAAGTAAATAATGCCATTTCCTTTCTCTTTTATGGTTTGTTGTAATAAAAACATAAAGAGTTAGATAATGCTTTGCTTCATGGAATAGCTATGGCAGAGGTATTTTATTTTGTCTTTCAAGCACATCTTCCCACTGCTTATAACAAGAGAACACCTGTCTGCTACTCTTCATAAAAACAGAGGATAAAGTTTTATATTAAGGATTCTTAAAGAGGTCTCAGACTATTTTTAGATACTCCCCAAATTAGCAACCACGTTAAACACATTAACATATTAAACCCTTTTTCTAAGCTAGGTACTTTTCACTGCTTCCTTACTTTTGGATTCCTTTCCCTCAGCCAAACAACCTTAGTGGTCTCAGTGCCTGACCAAACCAGTCCAGACGTAGCGCTGTTCCCTATGGAATGCTGAATTCCACATGCACAGTCAAACAGTGCCTGTAGCGAGGCTTTATTTAGCAAGGACAGCGAGAGGACGTAAGGAATTTACTACAGAGTGAATCCCAAGCTTTGTGCTTCCCCGGACACCCCCGGCAGAGGTGTCTCGGTGCCTTTGGGGGACCCCCCGGGGCAGCAGCGGGTGCTCGGGACCCTGGAGAGCGCCCAGAACCCTGGAGAGCTCCCGGGGGGCGGGGGATGCGCCGGGCGGGCAGGGAAAACGCCAGGAGCGCAAAACTGAGGGAACAGCTCGGGACACGTCCTGGTGCCCCCTCTGCACCCGCCGAAAGGGCAGGTTTCAAAATCCAGGCAAGCCAGAGCTGCTTCCTGTGGCACAGCGCTTATTCCTGTTGGAAACACGGAGGGAAGTGAAGCACTGCCAGCGTTGCGTTTCCCAGCAGGAGTGCCCGGGGAATGGATGGCAAACGATCCCCCTCTCCTGGTCAAGTAATGCCAAGGCAGCCATGAATTCACATTTCATAGAATCACAGACTGGCTTGAGATGGAAAGGACCTTAAAAACTCATCCAGTTCCACCCCCTGCCATGGGCAGGGACGCCTCTCACTAGCCCAGGTTGCTCCGAGCCTCATCCAACCTGGCCTTGGACACTTCCAGGGATGGGGCAGCCACAGCTTCCCTGGGCAACCTGTGCCAGGGCCTCAAAACCCTCACAGGGAATAATTTCATCCTAATATCTAGTCCAAACCTACTCTTTTATCAGTTTAAAGCCATTTCCCCTTGCTCTAGCCCTACATGCTCTTGTCCAAATTCCCTCTCCAGGTCTCTTGGAGCCCCTGTAGACACTGGAAGGGGCTTCTAAGGTTTCCCCGGAGCCTTCTCTTCTCTAGGCTGAACAATCCCAACTCTCTGAACCCATCTCCATAGCAGAGGTGCTCCACCCCCTGAACATCTTCATGGCCCTCCCACGTGCCTGCTCCAACAGGTCCATGTCCTTCCTGTGCTGGGATCCTCAGAGCTGGACACAGCGCTCCAGGTGGGGTCTCACAAGGGAGGAGCAGAGGGAGAGAATCACCTGCCCTGACCTGCTGGCCACACTTCTGACACAGCTAAAGCATCAAACCAGCCCAAGCACAAAGTTTTGGGATGGCTAAAACACATCCCTGCCCTAGGATAAGACAGAACAAGATGTATGTCCCTGTATATCAATCACATCACTGTGAATTCCCTGGTGGCCCAAGGATACAGACTGCCAGGGAATTTCTACAGGAAGCACCTGAGAAGATCCAAACACCCCTGAGGCAGGAGAAATAAAGAAGCAGCCTCCTTATGTGACAGACAAAAGCCAAAAAGCCAGGTCTGAACACCAAACCCAGCAAGAGGCCATGGGCCTCTGACCAGGGTATGGGGCACTGCCCGAGGGCCCCCCTTCCCTCATGAGCTTCGGCTGGTCTTGGATTAATTGTCTACATTCCACACTAAGCATCTGCCAGGTGACCTTTTAAAAGCATTTCATAACCTATTACAAATACCTTTTCTAAATCATATCAATTTTAAAAGTCATTTTTGAGTCAGCTAAATACATAGATTCCTCGGAAGTCACAAGGGATGTTAGCTCACTGTCCTTTTAGAACTGAAAAAAATAACGTAGGTCTCACTTTCAAAACACTAGGTTTTTTTTCCTTGTCTGTCTAAGAGTAACACTGTAGCATAATTTTTATTTGTTAGCTTCCAGACCTGTGTTTATGGAACCATACAATGAAAAACTCCTCACAGACACACACAAAAAGGTATATTTGATGCACATCATTTTCTTTCACTGTGAACTCAGCGGGTAAAAGAGCTTGACCACACGAGGACACCTTCAGTTATGTGAAACAAAGCATTCCCCGGATCAAGGGATGTGTCTGACACACAGAAAGGCATATATTACCATGGATCTGTTCCTGAAGTGCTTTCAATTCCCATTAATTCCTGTGGAAGATGAGGATGAAGAATTTGTCTTCTCAAACAACTAACAGGAATGGGTCCCAACTCATGGAACAAAGGCAGCGCTCTGTCTAGGTTAATCATCATTTTCACTTTAAAAGCGCTATCTTTCTAACAGGAGTAATTCCTGAAAAACACTTTGTGACTTCTGGGGAGCCTTGGGAATAAAGACCTTACAAAGGGGAGCTGTCTGAACCACTTTCCCAAACAACCTCTCGCCATTATGGAGATTTGAAAATGCATTGCAGAGATCATTACCCAAAACACATCCTTGCAAAAACGATGCTATAACCTGACATGAGAGCCTTGCTGAAACCCAGCTGAGCTCATCTAATGATGCCCCTTGACTGTCACTACACACTTAGGGATTTAACATTTCACCAAGACAGCAGCATTAAAAAAGATGAATTAAGATCATGGCAATTTACCCGTTTCCTCACCCTTACTCTGGAGGTCACCAGTGTGATGCCCCCGCCTGGAAATCAGACTGATGGTGGTTAAGGAGACAGTGAACCAGGGTGGGAAAGGACTAGAAACATTTCTGCACAAATCTAAGGAAAGCTGCCAGAGCAGCTCAAATTTGAGCTGGACATCTCAGTTGGTACCTCCATAGCAAAAGGGCAGATGATTTATTCACAGGGGTTAAGGTCGTGCTCTGCACTGGGAAGGGATAAAGGCAGCAAATAGAGACTTAATATTAAAAAGGAGGGCAAAAAGAACTGTAAATGTCTCGGTCTGCACCAGAGGAATACTTCAGCCCAGGCTTTCCCTCAATTTATCATCCTTAAGCTCTTGCAAAGAGCAAAACAAGCTTGTCTCTCCACAACAGCCAGCACTGGATTACAGGGAGTGTTTTAATTCCGCTCTGCCCGGTTCGTGCTCCCGGAGCACCTGTGAGCAGCATGTGGAACAGAGGTAATCCTTCCTCCTGCTCACAGAGCTGCCACACTGAGAACTCCTTTCAAGACAGGGAATTCCTTTTAAGACACCCAGGATCCTCTGATGGCACTAAACGATTACACAGGATGAGGTTCACAGCAGGAGTTAACTGGCCTGTGTGGAACAGGCAGAAGCTGGACTTTCCAGCCAGGGATAATGAAGACAAACACTTCAGCAGATCACTGGCACATCACTGGGGACGTGAGAAACCTAGATCTGAAATCCCAGGTGTCCTATCACCTCAATGAATGAATGGCCCAATTAAAACACTATTATTTATGTAAAGTAGAACAACTCCAAAAAAAGGAGGAACAGACTAGTCCGGCACTAATATATTCATTTGGGACTTCAGACAGCTATCTGAATCCAAAATCTCCCAGTAAAGCCTTAACCACCACTCTTTTGACAGAGATTTGGAATGGAGCAGGCTGTCAAAGCACCGAGTCAGCCAGCACATCCGCAGGGCAGAGCATCCTAGTCAGCTGGAAAAGTGGGAAAGGCACCTCAGCACCTTCTGCCCCATCTTTTACCTGGGTTAATTTGTAGCCTTGTGCTCTCACACTTCCCTGGTCTCTCTTTAAGGTCACTGCATTGTCCACCATTCCATAACACACAGACATCCTGAGACATCATCTTTTCCGTACTGAAGGAAATACCTGCAAACTTTTCAAAAATCCTAAACAGAACAATTGATTCACATCTCCATAACTGCAACCAGCCAGCAAACAGGATCCACCAGTCCCTTCCATCTCTTTTCTCTGAGGACAAAAGGATGCACAGCAGAGGGCTTTCTAAATGAAAATCAGTCTTTAATTCAACACCTGAAGAGAGGGAAGGAGTGGCAGAGAGGAACTGTTATGTACTGCCTGTAACAACACAGCGTCCCCCTACAAGGATAAAGGAGCAAGGCTGAGCCTGGGAAGGGAGAAGAACAGTCTGTTTAATGCTGTCTTTTTATTTCCCACTAATAAATCAATTATTTTCCCCCAAGCAGAGTGTGTTGCCAACGCTGGTGCCACAGGGTGGCACTGCAGCCCCGGCTGTCCCCAGCAGCCTCAGATCTCCACGCTGGCACCGTCTAAGGAAAAGCACAGGTGCCAACATTTCAGTCTGCCTTGAACTGCACTCACAGGCTTTAATACACTTAATACTATTTAGCAGCTTAATATAATTCAGGGGAACAAAACGTTTTCCACTGAGAAACTGGTTTTTACTGCTTGAAATAAAAAGTAAACTCGTTTTCCACTAATCTTAAACTTCTCTTGGGAAGGGTCCCCTCCAGGTTGCCTGCTCCAGGGCAGTGAAATGACAGTTCTGCTGGCCTGAAGCTCTGCTACAACTGCTCTGATCCCATCCCTCTCCTACCATAAACCCTGGCGCACAGGTGCTCCCAGCAAAGGCTCTCTGCTCGCTTTCTCCCACCTTGGGAAGAGCACGGTGCCTCCTGCTTTTTTGCACCACATTTACCTCTCCCATTTCTCCAAATCTGTTACTGTGTCGTGGCTTAACACTCTGAGGAGGTTACATCATACAGCCTGGGGCGTACCTGCACACAACAGTCAGTTTTCCCGGGAGAGAGAACAGCACCTGGTCAGCAGAAACGCACTTGGGATTTAATGCTCCCTTTCAACACACGGGAAGGGCAAATCTCCCACTTTCAAAAGCAAAACGTGTTCCTTTTAGCTATCAACACGGGTACCTCGGAGAACGGCGTTTTCACAAGCTCATCATCCCCTAGAGGCAGAAAAGAAAACCGTGCCCGGCGAGGACAGAGGAGTAACCTTTGCAAAGTCTCCTGCTGGCTCGTGCTCTGTATGATCTCAGAGGAGCTGCTGCTGTGCAGTCATGTGCAAGGGGGCTGGTTCTGAATTAATCACGCATCAAACTGCACGTGTGTGCAGGAATAGTTGCTTCACCTGCTGTTTTGTACAGTAGAGCACAAAAAAACCCCTGATTATTGCTGTTTTGCCCTTTAGTTTCTTCACCCCGCTTCATTTACTGGTGCTGTTTTAACCTTTTCATTTCTAGGAGCGTAAAGAGGCACATCCAGAGCCAGTTTTATTCTGTGATCTTTTCATCATTACAAGCTGGAATAAGGAAATTAACCCCTGAGATCTGGGAGCTGAATGCTGAGCGTTCACTGCGGAAAAATGAGAGCGATGAGGTTCCCACTTAAAACCTAAAAAATTCCTAATTGAGACCATAATCTTTATTCAGCCCCATTACACACATGTACTGTGAGATAGTCTGTAATTAAGGATCACATACTATATATATTCATGAGACCTCTGCCCCCTGCAGTGAGCAGGCCCAGGCAGCCCACACTTAAGACACAGAGCTTTGAACACTTATTTTCTCCTTGATGCTCAATGGGTGGCAGAAGGACTTTCATTCTGCACGATAAACCTGATTTCTGAAGATTAAATTATTAATTCCCTCACAGGTCTTTCTGTAGTTCTGTTAAATGCATATATATATATATATATATCTAATAAGTACTAATGCATTTATTTTCAAGAACAGCTCTGTGAAATGAAAGGGACTTAATCTTCAATTCACAAGGCCAAAGGAATCCTTTCATTTTGGCTTCACCAACCAGGAACACCACTTTGAATCTTATTTTTCAGGATATATACATGACAAATAACATTTGTATTTCAGAAGTGGCATTTCTGTTGGCTTCATCTGCTATAATGGTGCTCAGTATTTGTACAGGTAGAGCAGGAATCACGAGCCAACCTGCCAAATGAGGGGATACATAACTGTTGGCTGTCCTTGAAAACCTGAGTTTTCCCATGTGAGCAGCACCACGTAGGAACTTTAAAGGAAAACAAAGTCAAAGCCCACGTCTCCAGGGCAGGGCTCTGTTTCCTAAATGGCCAGCTCTGCTCTGTTTCCCATGATCCCATTTCCAACACAGCCCAAGCAAGAACGCCTCCCTCCCCTGATTGTTAAAGTCAGATGTGTAAAAGTCATATATATCATGGAAAAATAGAGCACAGCTTCATCATCAGAGTGATGCATGGGAGAACACACCTTATTTCTGGCACTTCCTAATCTTTATGCATAACTGTCCTCAGACTCGCTCCTGGGAATGTCTGGATGCTCACCAACACTCTCACAGCTGACACACAAAGTGTCAGGCTACTGTGTCACCAGCAGCATCACCCTTTGTACCTGCACACAGGCTGCACCCCAAGCACTGCTGAAACACAGAATGGGATGAGACAGCTATAAAAAAAACATATGGAAAGGGAATAACCTCCCATCAGCAAGCACTGAACATAATGCCAGCTTGTTGCCTGCCTTCCAAAAAAAGCCCCTGGACCAAAGGGTCATCTGTTGACACCTCCTTACTCCTTTTGGCAGCCAGCCTCATCTTCCCTCTTCCACCACGCCTTATCCTTGCCACACAGCAGTGTTTCCCCACGCCCCTTCTCCTTCCAGAGAGTCCCTGTCCTATTCCCTCCTTATCCTGCCCTCCCCAGCAGATTTTTGTCGGATCCACCTCCAGGCAGCACTCGGTATTCTGCAGAAAATCAGAAGGCTCGGCACCAAGGCTGCTTCGGCTCATCCCTCCTGAATTCCGACACCTTCCCTCCTCCCGGTAGCAGGTCCCGGGGAGGGCACCCGGGGACCCGCGGCGCGGTTGCCACGGTGCAAAAACACACCGGGAAAAGGCGGGAGCATGTGAGCCAAGGACAAGGCTCCCTCGCTGCCGTCGATCCCAGCAGATGGGGTCAGCAGAGATCCCAGTGCCGGCTGCCGTGCGCATTCCCCGCCCCTGATCCCACGGCATCATTAACGGCGGGTGGCGAGGATGGGATCGTTACCGCGGAGAGCCCCGGTCCCCATGGCAACGGAGCCTGCGGTTCCGCACGGGCTGAGCAGGAAAACATCCCTGCACAGGCTGTGGATTGACACGGGATGAGCCAGTGAGCTCTGCAGCATTCCCAGGCTCAAAGGACCTGCACGACGAACGCTTTGCTACCTCAGCGTGCCACGCTCCTGCAAATTTTGCAACTGTGCCTCTCGCAGCAAACGCTGGCGTGGGATGAGCGATAAACACGGGAAGGAGGCAAGGAGGGACCGTGGTCCAGAAGCTGGAGAGGGAGCAGACACTTGCAGGGTGTTTCTGGCTCATCTGCCGGTTTTCTATTTTTCTCCAGGCAAAACATATTGAAATTCTGTTAAAAAATGTGTCGAGTGCTACATTCTCTGTGGTTCTGCCCACCCCCCTGGTAACTTCAGCACATAAACACATCTACAAAAGTAAGAAACCTCTGACAGCAGATGTGTGATTCTATTAATGCACACGGATAAAAATGGAAAGCCAAAGTTCCACACACCACCACCATGTAGGTTAACTTTTTTTTTTAGCACAAACCTCCATTTCCACCACCCTTTTTTCCCCATACTCTCCAAACTGGGGCAAGAAAGCGGGTTTCCCCTCTGTCCTCACCATCCAGGACATTCCAGCAGTTACTGTAACACCTACACAGAACAATAAACTGGCTACATTTCTTCTCCCCCTTTGCTTTGCCAACTTTCTCATAAATAGCCTGAGTTTCCATGTAACTGTACTACTGAAATACCATAAAACAAATTGTTTCTTTGATACTGAATAACAACACTTTTTTTTTTTCCCCTGACAAAAGCCATGCAGTTCCTGGACAACTTCCTGTATAAATATACACTGATTTAAAATGTTGTTGCTGTCTGGATTCTCTTGCCTTAAATAATGAGTAAATTATTTTGTTTCTTTACCCACAGAGGTTTCTGTCTCTCTCTACCCACACACAGACATCTGTATATATATTTACTTAAAGCCTTTGCTAAATAATCACTGACAAGAATAAAAAAAAGAAGACTGAAATACCCAATCCTGCAAAAGTCTCAAGAGCAAGACAGTTGGGGTACAGGGCTGCTATAAAGCACAATAGATAAGTCAGCTTATTTCTAATTGACCCAGGACTCAACCCATAAGAAAATGAGTTCTTGCAGCTTTACCAGCTCTATTAAACTCTATTTCTACAGAAGCCTGTGGTAACAAGAGTCTTAAAACGCATTAGTAAATTATAATTAGGGATTTCTTATCTCTTTTACATGCTTACAAATTAAAATCCAACTAAGTCAAAGAAAGGCTTCCATTGACTTAGAAGGCTTTGGAGAACGTTCCTGTAATTTCTACTGATGCTGACAGGAATTGTGAAGGAAAAATGAGAAGCTGATCCTTTGCCAAGGAGAAAAACCCACAAGCAACGTGTGGGGAAGTCCTGGTGAACATTGTTTTGTGTACCAGGAGAGCAGGTGGAAGGAAGACAGCAAAAAGTGAGAAGAAAACCCTATTTCACAGGGATTAGGAGCTCACAGAGATCAATCTCAAAGCACTGACTGGGCACAGCCACATCGCTCACCTGCTATAAAGAATCTGCCCAGAACAGCTGGCTTATGGTGAATGTTTCTTAGCACACACACACACATCACCTAAGCCTATTTACCTTAAATATTAATGCAAGGACACCTCCTCACAACTCTGGTGACCTCAGCGTTAGAGTCTCGTGGCTTAATTCTTCAGGGCAAAAAGAGCAAGACTTAAATTTGGCAAATGAAATTAAGTGAATCCTTTTCCCTGTGACAACAATTTTCCCTAACTGTGATAGACTGCACAGCCCAGCATTGTGACAGCTAATTAGGCTTTGGCAACAGGGCCAGTGCTCTGTTTCTGCAGAATTTCTGTGCAGTTCTGCCTTGTGACTGGACACAAGTTATTTTACTTTCGTATTTAGTTTGTATTTAGTTTTGTATTATTTTTTTTTTAAATCTCAAAACCACACATACACTACTGAGAAATAAACGTAATTAAAACCCAACTGCCTGCATCTTCAGGCTCTGTGCATTCTTCTTACCTTATGTTTTTTTAAGAACCACACAGAGCCTTAAAATACCTTTTAAAATAAGTATTCTAGACACACCTTATACTCTCTGGAAGTATAACAGTATCCCACATTTATTTTGTATTGTATCTCTAGCAACAGGTGTGATAACACTTTAGTTAATTCATAAAAAAACCTAATAATACAGGAATATTTTGTAGCAGGATACTGAGCTAACAATCCCACAGAGGTGAGGGGTGTGTGGGATGCTCAAAATAAATGTCCCTCTCTGGGGACACAACTCACTGCTGGGTCCTGGGCTCTTCTCTCAGTAGTCAACAGCTCTTGAAAATCCTACACAAATCATAAAATCATGGAACAGTTTGGGTTGAAAGGGATTTTAAAGGTCATCCAGTCCAATTCCACTGCAATGAGCATAATTTACTCTAATGGAAAGTCAAATACCTTTAGAACTTAGGCCTGAGCTTCTACTCTGAATTGTGCTCAAATCATTTATTTCATTCAGCAAAAATTAAACATATTGATTCCTCCATATTGAGGGTAAATATACATTAAAAAGCCTAATAATTCATTACAGTAAACAACCTATTGCTGCTTGCTCCAGGCACCAGGAGCCTTACAAACTGACAACTCCATATCCAAGCACAGAGAGAAATAAGCACTTCTCAAAACAGAACCCAAAATAATTGGCTTCCTACCCCTGCCTCCAGTCTGACACTTCCAGTGAAGCCAGAAAAGCAATCTCAGCTGTAAGGATTTTGGTGCTTGGGATGGGGATTTGCATCTTATGAGGAATCAGATCATCAAATCCCTTCCCATAGAAACTCAGGAGTGTTTTAGGTAACTTTCAGTGCAAACACTTTGCTGTGGTTATAAAAAATTCCTAGTCAAAACTTTTTCGGCTGGATAATGACTTGCCAAAACAACACACTTAATGAGGCATCATAGCAGATCACAACAATATCTATTTCCCCCTAAAAAAGTTGCCTTTGCTTAGAGATAGGGAGAAAAAAAAAAAGAGAGAGAGAGAGAGAATACAGCACAAAAAATCCCTTCAACCCTGCTGAAACTATGGCTTTCAACAACAGCAATCACTGCCAGTCAGGACTCAAAATTAATGAGGAACCTGGGGATGGGGAAGAAAATAATTCCCCAAGCTAAAACTATATTTGGATGGTAATCTGCAGCAGTCTGCACTGGGGTATAAACAGGCACCCAACGTGGCAGCCAGGTTATGTGCAGGCTGATTAACCTGCTCCAGCTTACCTGCTTTGATGTTTTACCTCAGGGCATCTCTAGAAATAAGCCCCAAGCACTGTTCCCACACTTTTCCAAAGAATTACCATGCAAGAAACTTGCATGGTGGACAGAGATGCTCGAGGCTCCAGCAAACATGACCAGACATCCTGTGATGTCAAGTGCAAAACACAGCTATTTTTTGTGTTTATCACACAATTAAGCTACTGATATATATATATATATATGACTTACATACATATATCTAACATTCCAAATAAGATTCCAAGGTGAAGATGCATCTCCAGGTAGCTCCAGAGTAGGAGCATATTTGTAAACGTTACAGCCTGAGCGACTGTCACCGGAGTGACGTTATTTTTGCTTTATTTTTAAAATCACACTGCACCAAAGGTCAGCCCTCCCTTATCACCTGACGTGGAGCTGCTGGACAAGCCAAAGGAATCGTGCTGACTAGAACTTGGTGAGGACCTGCCCTTGGAAGTGGTCCTACAGTAGAAGGAATGTGGCAATTAGGACAGTTTCTCTCTGTAGTTTCATTCCTCTGTCAGACCCGTTTGGTCATTTCGGACAAACCACCTTAAGCCATTTTCTCCCATCGTCACTGGTAACACCCAAATGATCCGAAACTTGGATCCAAAGATCCAAAATTTGGTGGCCAAGCTGTTCCAGGAGGCTGAATAGCTTTCCCTGAAAGACTGGGCTAATTACTATAATCCCCAGCAGTGTTACTGAGGTGGCAAAATCTCAAGGGCCTGGAACTGGTGACAATGGAGTGACAAAAGGCTTAGGGACAAAGTCTCTTTGTGTTGATAAACTGGGTGTGCTCAGTACCAGCAGCTGTAACTAATATTTATCTCCTTTGTTTTTCCTTCTTTTTCTTGTATTCATGTGGTACAAACACCAGCAGCAGTGAAGAAGGTTGCTAACCAAGCTGTGGAAGGCACAGTCACAATTCAAAAGCAATAAAATACAGCAAAGGTTGATTTTTGTGTTAACAAAACTTGAAAATCGGTGATCTGATGTTCTGACCTGTACACACCAGTGATTTGCACCAAAGTTCTGGAACTAAGGAAAAAAGGGAGGGGGGAAAAAAAGGAGAAGTCAAGCTCTGCCACAGGCTGCCCAGGGACATGGTGGAGTCACCGTAAATTCCCAGATTGGTTTGGGTTGGAACCAAGGGACCTTAATGCTCACCCAGTCCCACTCCCTGCCATGGGCAGGGACACCTTCTACTATCCCAGGTTGCTCCAAGCCCTGTCCAGCCCAGCCTTGGACACTCCCAGGGATGGGGCAGCCACAGCTCCTCTGGGCAACCTCTCCCTGGCAGGATGCAAAAAATGTGCAGATGTGGCACTTGGGGACATGGGTAAGTGGTGGCCTTGGCAATGCTGGACAAATAGTTGCACTCAATGACCTCAGAGGGCTTTTCCATCCTAAATGATTCCCTGATTCTATGACTTTTGCACCAAGTGCAGGTAACAGCAAAGAATGAAGAGCTTTTGACCAGTCAGCCAAAATTTTGATGCCCAGAAAACCCCTGAAAAACCTGTTAAAGCAGTCCAATTGTAAGGATTTTGAGCAAGGCTCTGCTGACCTACCTAGGAACACTTCTGCCCTCTGAAATCCCAAGTACACGGTGACAGTCACGGACCTGCTCTGTCTGAGTGTCCACTGGGCCCCCCAGTGACACCTGCATGGCTCAGCAAAACCGGGACTGCCAATGGCTCCCTGCTGACTGGATGGCAGGAAAAAATTGGATAACCTTCACAAAACTACCCAGAGGACTTCCAGAACAATGGAGCAGCCCTGACATAAAGGGAATAATGATCACAGGAGCAGCCAAAGCAAATTTGTTAGGAACTAATCACGTCAAATAAATTGCAGGGCCTGGGGTGGTTTTATTCTAATAAGCCTTTCAAATGGACCCACATAAGCAAACTGGTGTGGAACCAGTGGAGACAAAAGTACAGAAATAAGGTTGTTTCCTAATAAAATATAGAAAACTGTTCTTTGCTGGGTATCTCTGACCCATGAATGCTGGAGATGACACGCTGGATTTGTAAAAATTTCAGGAGCTTGGAATGTAAAACACAAGTGGGGAGGTCCCTCACCCAGAAGAGGAGGGGCTGGAATCAGCTTTGCCCTACTCATTGCACTGCCCAAAAGCTGGTTTCAGCTTCAAAAATCAGAACCGGGAAAAATTAGACCCCCCAAAAAAAAAAGTTTAAAGCAAGCCCACGTCAATCAACGATTCTACCCATCTCGGTGGAGTTTTCGTGGTTTTGTGCCAGCAGAGATGATACAGAAACGTGGCTCTGCACTGACAGACTTCGTATATTCTTCAGCTCTAATTGGTTGTGTTCATGCAGTCAGCTACTAATTGCATCAGTTGTTATTTCCAACACAAATACAGAACACAGATATCTCCTTACCCCATTTGTCTCTCCAAAAGCATTGCCTAGTTGTGCATAATAAGCCTTCCACGGAAAATAATCAGAGGGAAAAATTCCAAGCCTGCTGCAGATACGCTAATTCCAGTGTACATCTTAGTTATGAAGATTTGCCTTTGATTTGGACACTTGTTTCAAGAAAATTAACATACAAACCAGAAGTTATCACAGATAAGACAAAGGATGAAATTAATTTTAACATTTCTATCCCTTTTTTTTCTCCCTTCTCCTTTATTTCCAGTTAGAACATTTAAAGTTCCGTGTTCCATGGATTGCAAAATGGGAGCTGGTGAATGAAAGGCACCAGTCAACACTTTTGTCAGGTGGATTTTGGTACCATCTAAAGTGGCTTTTGTCCTGCAGCATAAAAATAGATGATTGCTTTGTTAACGTGCTCTGGCTCTTTTGCTGACACACAGAGGGTGTAACAAAGTCACAAACACAGAGTGGGTGGGAAAGGACCTTAAGGATCAAAGTCAGCAGCAGAGGTTCATTAATCTACAAACAGCTACATTTTAAAAAGCCTACTGAGAGAGTGAGCCTTCCTAAGCTGACAAAGGAGGGTCAAATAACACTTGAATCAAATTATATAAAATTCTTCCTTGCTAATTCTGTTCATTATTAAAATGCCTTAAATTTCTCTCAGTGAACTGTGGAGCTGATAGTATTAATGCTCATTCAAGAACTGCACAGAGAGAGATGCTGCTTTAAAGCTAAAATGCCCCAGGCAGAGGGCAGGAGCCCCCCAGCCCCAGCACTTCCCATGAGGCAGCTCATGAAGATGCAGGAAAGAACGAGCAGCCACTGCCACTATCACTGTTTTATCCTTTCAAAGATATTATTTGAGGAAATATGAGCAGATAATAACATGAAGGATGTTTTTAAACTGCACAAGAGCCTCAAGGCCAGGACTGGCATCCCACTGCCAACACCCAGGGGACCTTGGTGCATCCCACGTGCTGGGCATGTGAGATGTGCACCTACAGGAAAAACCCACACACACACCCATCCCCACTGAACACGTGTTGTAGAAAAGCTGTTAATTATTGCTCAACATTTCTCAGCCTTCCTCATTTGTAACTTCCATTGCAGCTCCCCAAAGTCAATGCCTCCACTCCTTGTCTGCAAAGAACATCTAAAATCAGCATGTTCATACCCCGCTAGGAAGGCCATTGTCAGAGAATGGAATTTCCCTCCAAGATTCACTTTAAAAGCAGCACTATTCGTGCTAAAACAACATGGTAAAACCACTGAAATATCAACTTACCAAGGGGAACTAACAGACTGCAGCCTGGGATTTAAGAAAGTCTCAGTGACGTAATATCCTTTTAACTAGGTGTGATTAACAGGTTACCCTGAATATTCTCAGCACCTTCACCTATACATTTCTGAGGTGACAGGCACACCTTGACCTGACAATATTGAAATAAATGCAGCCAAACTGACACAAACCCTTCTGAAAACTCTCTTAGGGCTTTTAAATATCAACTCCTTTTTTTAAAAATGTAAACCATGAGAAAATATATATATATGTGTGTGTGTATAAGGGTTTCAAATTAATACACAAATGCAAATGCAGGGTAGATGACAAAGTGTCATGTCCAAGCTACTCTGAGCAAAAACACCTTGCAAACTGCAATACAGAAATACAAAAAAAAAAATAATCAGTGAACCTGAAAGAGAATCAGGTATATTTCAAACCACCTCCACATTAAATACCAGAACTAAACTTTCATGCTGTTTTATAGCCTTCCACTTTTTTTAAAGCAGCATCCCAACTAATTCAAATGCTCTTTGCCCTCTTTGGCAGATCATCAACTAAACTACCACCTGGCTGAATTAAGCAGGATTAAATTATTCTGCATAAAAGTAAGCACAAAAGGTGAGAGAAACCACATGTTCATCTTCAATCTCATATTTACTCGTGTCCCTGAAACCTAAAAATACTTTCATCCCCTGCTGGACTCCTCACAAGGAGTGTTGTGCTTTACATGAATGCCATGAAGATTCATAATCTGTGTAAAAATGCATCCATGGACACGTGGCATCCAGGGTGTGGAAACCAGCAGAGAGCTCACTCCGGTGAGATCCCACCTGGAATGCTGCATCCAGCTCTGGGGGCACCAACACAGGAAGGACACGGACCAGAAGAGGCCACCAAGGTGATCAGAGGGATGGAGCAGCTCTGCTGTGAGGAAAGGCTGAGAGAGTTGGGATTGTTCAGCCCGGAGAAGAGAAAGCTTTGGGGTGACCCAACTGTGGCCTTCCAGGACCTGAAGGAGCTACAAGAAAGATGGAAAGAGACTATTTCTAAAGGCCTGGAGTGACAGGACAAGGGGGAACGGCTTTTAATTCCGAAAAGTACAGTGGGTTTATCAGCAGCTCACTGTTCTTTAGACTTCATTTTGAAAATATGATTTATCACTCCCTTTCCTTCATCTCTTCTCTTGATATTTTTAAAGAAGATGCCTAAAATCTCTGTCTCACTGGCCTTGGCTGCTAGCCAAGGGAATGGACAGTAGGATTAAATGGGATATTGGGAAGAAATTTTTCCCTCTGAGGGTGGTGAGGCCCTGGCTGTAACAGTTTGTTTGGACACATGTCTGGAATAAAGACAAGTGCCACAAACATTTAAACACACAAAATATCTTTTATTACAGTAAGAATAATAACAATAATAATAATAAACCTAGCAAAAAGAATCAAAAGCTAAAAATAGATACAAAATAACTACCTTATTGTATGGCCTTAAAAACAAATACTACGAACAGCATTTATAACATGATATAATATTAACTAGTAAAAAGGGAGTTTAAAGGGATACCAAAAAGGGATCTTAACACAATAATATGGATAACTATTCACATGATATTGGTTAGTGAACAGGGAAATTAAAGGGAAAATACTATGGATACTAAATAAAGGGGAAATTAAAGGAACGCTAAAAGGATATTAAAAAAAATTTGCTTTCTCAGTTGCTTCCTGTCACTAAGCTGTGCCCACCCACCCAGCCAGGCCGGGGCTCTCAGGATCTGCAGCAGCTGGGCGGTGCCCAGGCCTTAGCGGGTGTCCCCGTGCAGCAACACAGGCTGGGTGGCAGCATGAGGATTGCTCAGCTCAGCAGTCCTGACACCCCATTTTTATCAGCTCCACGTTACACCACGTAGGGCCAGTACACAGTGTAAGGTGATGCCTGAGTGGCAGCCAAACAGCGCCTGGTCATTGCCTGATGGCAACAGTCTGTGCGGGCCCTACTTGTAGGGCAAGGGGCCAGCGACCCCTGCCCACATAACCTTCCTCTATGCTCCACTGATCACCTAATTCAAAAGCACCCCCCTTACACTGGCACAGGTTGCCCAGAGAAGCTGTGCCTGCCCCATCCCTGGAAGTGTCCAAGGCCAGGTTGGATGGGGCTTGGAGCAACCTGGGCTGGTGGGAGGTGTCCCTGCCCATGGCAGGGGGTGGGACTGCCTGATCTTTAAGGTCCCTTCAAAACCCAGGCCATTGTGCAGTTCCATGATTTCTAAAGGTCCTCTCAGAGCAGATGAGGTGTGGGATGGCAACTCCTCTACTAAAGACTGGGAAGGTGAGTGGGGAAGCTGTTGCTCATTAATCCTGGCCCACAGCCAGGCTGTCACCACCCACTGTGACACCCGCTCTCAGGGAGCCCAGCACCTGCACAGGGGTGACAATGCAGCCAGCAAAGGACAAAAACTTGAATAAATTCTGAACTAAATGCTTGGCTGGCAGCCAAGGCCAGTGAGACAGAGATTTTAGGCATATTCTTTAAAAGTATCAAGAGAAGAGATGAAGGAAAGGAGGTGATAAATCATATTTTCAAAATTAAGTCTAAAGAACAGTGAGCTGATAAACCCACTGTATTTTTCGGAATTAAAATGCAATTCTTTTCCCAGATTGTTCCTTTTTGGCCTTCAAGTTATTTTCCTGAAAACCTTTCCGTAATTTTATCTTCTGTGAGTCTCCATTTTATTTCGCTGAAATTATATTATGTGCCAGCAACCCAATTGTGAAACCTCTGCAGTTAGTAAGTTCCCAAAGGCTACAGAAATGTTTCTTCATTTGGAACAGCCAAAGAAATAGTTCTTTATTTGAGCAGACAGATACATGGAAGGCATTTAACGACCTAAGAAACAGAGCCACTGAGCACTGCATAGAGTGACACTGCATGGCTGGAGTGGACAAAGGCCTTCAGCAACCACTTGAACCCCAGCTGGAGGCCAAACCTCAATATTTATGTCCACTCAAACAGATGCTGAATGAGATCAACGTAAAGAAACTATGTTTGTTTTGCCTCTGTCCTGAAATGTTTTGCTAGACAAAGTTTACCTAAACCAGAATAAACCCTAAATAATCCCTGCTGTTATTCATAAAGGGCTTTCCACACCTGGAATTTTCTTTGTAGTTCTTCTGCATCAGAAGCTCCCTGTGCATGTGCAGCCCCTGGAGCAGCTCTGGACTAATAACTGCCCACATTGCTCTTCCCACTGCTCTCAACCACAGCCAGCGGGAGGTCGAAATTGCAGACACCAAAACTACGTCAGAGTAAGTAAAACTGAAGTCATCTTCTCTGTCAGCACAACCATCCAATGCCATTATCCCCCTGCAATGAGAGAAGCTCATCATCTTTCCTGAGCTGAAGTCTGTGTCACAAGTGACGCTGTTCCAAACATGTCTCACAATTAACGTGCCCTCCCCGCTGTCCTTGGAGCACTGCACTGATGTGCCACGTCTTAGATCATCCTAAGATGCGCTGTCTGTACACCACAAACTCTGAGGAAGCTTCCAGCAATGCAGAACAGTGTGACAACTCTGGGGAAGTCACCTTCTGACCACTTGAAACCCCTCGAACTGGTCACACCAAACCTTCCCTGGGGTTGGGGGTTTTGTCTGTTCAAATTCACACACAATAAATAGGAACACCTCACTTCGTATTTTGGAAATATCGCAGCGCGATTTGCCAAAAACTCATCCTGATTTCCATCAACACTGGGAGGTTTGGAGGAAACTAGTGAAAGAGAACTCTGAGGGTTACAAAAATAACTCAAAAATAAATAATTTAAAAAAAAAAAAAGCAGTGAAAGTAACTCTCCCCAGAAGAAACTGTTGTAATGTCATCTGGAATAAATAATCTACCTACACATTTCACCACCTCAAGGCAACATGTGATGGACTTACTCAATCCTTACTGCTGAGATACAGTAGGTCACAGCTAAGCACTGCTTTTATATTTTAAAGGTCAATTGACATGCTTCAGGAAGAACTAACTGCAGGTTTCCACAGGTATCTGCTGAATTTTATGGCACAAGCTGGGAAATGGACTGATGGTATCATGTTTTCCACAAACATCAATACATACTAATGGTTCTCATTACTACTGCAATAAAACCATCCAATCATTTTATTAGGTAACAAGGAAAAATTTTCCAGAGGAGGATTAAATACCTGGCCCCAGAATTTATCAGTCCAAGCTCTAAGTATATCGAAAACCAGTCCTAATTCAGCTATTCATATAGCTACATGCCATAAATGTCAAGGGTAAACAAGGAAATATTCAACTCATTCCTGGTGGGATGGATCTCAAAGCCACTAAAAGGAAGTAAAAATTACCAAAGTCAATGAAAATCCTTCCATAAACTTCAGCAAGCTTTGACTCAGGCTCTAAAAGTGAGTTGTGGGTTTTGTTTGAACATGGCTAAGGGTCTGCTCTCCTCGGCACATCCAACCTGAACGAGTCCCTGGAGACTTTGTGTAACCTCTGAGAAAAGACTTTGGGCTCAGAAGGGAAAAGTAAAGGGCATGGAGAGCGAAGAGAAGAGGTAGGGATTTTAAAGAGAGAATATGGGGGAAATAAGGGGCCTTGAAGCTGGTCCCCAGCAGTGAGAGGGAGGCAGGAGAGCTGAGGATCACTGGATTCTCAGCCTTGTTTTGTCACTTGCACCTGAGGCTGCCCCAGGCAAACCACTGCAAAGTAACTGGCTGCAGTGATCCCAATTTTTCCTATGAAGCACATTAGCTGCAATGATGGAAAATGCTGTTTCAGAAAATGAGTATATATTAATATCACCACTATCAGAATGGCAGCTTAATCTCAGCTGGTTGAACCAAGCATTACAGCAACACAAATCACACTCTCATTTCATTGGTGTTTTTGAGGCGGAAAAAAAGAACCAAAGAATTACCTGCTTTACATGCTTTTCCAATAAAGGGCTTTTCTAAGTACATGGTAGTGAAAAACACCTCTCTGACATTCTAGTCAAGCACCAAAACACTGTCACACAAAGAATCAGCCTCACCTTCTCTCCCAGCTGCTCATTTCCATCCCTTCCGATCCTGTCTCCTCTACAGGGAGGAAGAGGGGAGCTCAAACCCAGATGGGGTTCTTACTCTGGTTCCCAGGAAGGACAGCAGAGAGATCCAAACCCATAACCCCACTAGTGCCAGAACTTATTTCTGAACACAACTACAAATGCCACATCTATGTTACAGACTTTGGAGACTTTTCAGACTGGAACCTGAGGTATTTGATTTCCTTCTGTATTAAACAGAGCTTCTTTTTTGGGCAGTTAAACCACAATTTTCTCAGTGAGTTCCAGCAAAAGGTTAACCATTTGTTCCCTCTTTCAGGGGAAAAAAAAAAACAAAAAAAACACACTTCTCATCACATTCATCCTCCCAAGAGGGCAGATGGGAGAAAATAAACAGAGGTCCAAGTTCAAACATCATTTGCCCACGTGAATGATCCACTAACCCTGGTCTCCACCATCAACATCCAACACATGAAGCTTCCCTGACTCCAACTCATGCTCAGCTGGTTTGTAACCATATCTTTGTCACTTCGATTGCATCAATCAAAAAGGTGGCTCCCATATTAATTGTATTTACTGCTTTCATTCAGCCATTGGGTTGGGGGTTTTTTTAATTAAATGTGTTTGCTTTCCATTTGGGCAAAGCCACATCGTGCAAAAGAGATTTCCAGCAGCTTTTTTTTTGCTCATTCACTAAAAAAAGTGGGATACCATTCACAGAACTGCTGTATGGGTACGAGCCAGGCTGTATTATTTCTGTTCAGAGGCAACAACTGGTTTATAACAATGATTTCTAAGAAAGGCATGTTGTACATCACTACCCTAATTGCTGTCAGCCACATTTCCAATGGGCCGCACTCCTAAGCTCCCTCTGCAAAGGAGCAATCTCGAATCTTAAAGTGTACATTAGTGCATAATGAGATCCTGGCAGCTGTTTTCCAACTGAAAGCCATCGCCTGCTGCTTCTGTTGGTGATGTGGCTGTGAAAAAAGCAGTTCTGCTGACAAGCAGGGGGGAGAGAGGCACGTACAAATACACTGCCTCACGTATAATTAACCACGAGCCCTCACACACTTACACCCCCCAACACAATCACAGCGACTGCAAGCTCTGTGAGGGCCATGGTTTCCTTGGAAAACACCTTCTGCACCGTTAGAAGAGGTTAATTCAAAATAAATGCAGCCACAAAAGCTGGGCTTGCCTCAAGGTACAGGAGGGGATATTTGCACCTCTTCTCCCCAGCTCTGAAGTGCACCAAATAAAGCGGTAAACGGGTCAAGCGTAGAGCTGAGTTAACTGGGATTTCACACCAAACAAGAGGCCATCAGCAGTTCAGAGGGCTGAGGAGGATGTTGGAAGTATCTCCAACTGGACCAGAGGGGCTTGGGCAGGGCAGTGACCTTTAGACAAGGCTTCTCTCCCCCTGGTTTTCGGGAATGCTGCAGTCATCGTTCCGCCCTCGGCACGAGCAAAGCAGCTAAAGCACAAGTGGAAATGCCAGCTCATAAAGCGCCTTTCTTCCGTGCTTCAAAGCTAATGAGCATGAATCACTGATTGATTGGAAAATCTGTGCCCATTCCAGCGCTTCTGCTTCCTGATGTTCTCCCTGCTCTGCTCCGTCAGAGGTACAGGGCAACGAGAGCCCAGCTCCCCGCTGGCTGTACCAAACCCACGCTCCCATCCAGCACTGACCGTGCTCTGCTGCCATGCTCCAGAAAAAACCACGGGATACAGCACACCACCACACCCCCGAGGGCACACACAACCCAGAGCCTGCTCCTCCTGGTGTTTATGCCTATTCATTCATTTTTTGATTAGATCATGCCAGCGTATCCACCAGGACGGTCAGATGAGGTTTCTAAGGGTTTGCACCATGAATAACTGCCACTGTTTCTTGACATTTATGCGTTGACATCTGCTCTCTGAGACTGAAAGCTGCCAGATGTACTAGATATTTAAAATGTTTTAAAAAGAGCATTTCAGTCACAGGAAAACAGCACAATTTCTAGTACAGTAAGAGATAAGGTTCAAAATCGTCTATTCTATAAAAGGGTGGAAATTATTTATAGACATAAGTTTCCACTTTCATTTATGTACTTCAAAACCAGCACCCATGTTCTTCATTGCCTCAACTGCACCGACACACACTTCAAACCCTGCCTCGTGTAAAGGAACCCCAGAGTGGAAAAACCAGCAGATTTAATTGATCATGGAGCTAAATCGTTGCAGGAATCTGTGCATTCCTGGTGCCAACTGAAATCCATACCCTCTGTTTGCTCACATCCAGTACTAGAGCGTAATTCAAACACATGGCAGCCAAGACTGGATGAAACAAATAAAAACAACCAATCCCTTCTGAACTGCTCAGCCTGTGGCAGAACCTGATGTGCTGTTTAACCTAGAAAATCACTTCCAACTGCAATTACTGCCTTTTGCTCTCTCCTTTCCTTAGGAGCTGATCCTATTCTCCAGGGAGCGCTTCATTCATGGACTAAATCCGTGTGTGTGTGTGTGAGCTAAAGTGAGAGAGAAAACAGAAGTAGGTTACAAATTGTGTACCTGCTGGTAACACAAGTGCAGCCAGCTGGAAGGAACCACAGAACAGGTGAGATAACATGAATTGGTGTCTACCTTTACTCCTTAAATTGCCGTGTGCTCAAGGAACGTTTCTATTTCAAGAAGGTTTGGAGGAGACCAATCCAGGCCCACAGGTTTGACTTTGCAATGCCCTAAAGGATACACTGCCTTTTTGGTTAAAAGGTAAAGATATAATACTGCATTTCCATCCTCCAGAATCACATTTGAAAGAGAGAAAGATAATTTGAAAATCAATTACGTGTGTTTTCAACCATGAATTTTTTACCAAAAAGTGACCTGAAGCAATTCACTGCCTCTCTCATGCAATTTTAGAAACTACTCTGAGGGAGCCTTAAACACTGGCTCATCTCCATCTACCTTTTAAATATTTCTCTCTCCTGTATTTGGTGCCAGAGAACAATGAAATCAAGTGGAAATAAATGAGAAAATGCAAAATTACAAGGCTCCCACTGAAAGACTAACAGTACGGCACGTTTCTACTGAAAATGCACTGAGGAAATAGTGGATTATTCCTACACAGTGTAGGAATAATAACAGTAAGTTCAAACTTTCAGCTCAGCAATTTCTGTCACCAAGACAAAAGTAGCCTACTTAATCAGCTAGGAAAGATTTCAAAATAATTAATTCCTGCAAATAAATGAGGATGGAAGGGCCCCCAGCCATCTTATTATTTTTTTGGCCTCCCTCTGTTCCTTGCATTTCAGAGCTCCAGGGCTCCCAGTGTCTAACCTAAATATCTACGTGCTGCATATGTCAGTCTCAATTTGGAGAGTGAAAAAACCTCCCTAGCCAGAAATGTCATCTGATGCATCAACACAAGATGCCCAGTGGAGACAGGGACACAGAGCCACAAAACCACGGGATCTCTGATGGGGAGAGGCAGGTAAGAGAGGCAGAGGCCAGGAGGGGAGGGGAGGCAGGGACAGAGCACGTGGCTGCCTCCAGCGTGGCCCCAATGTCCCCAGAGAGCCAGGACAGGCGGCTTTAAGCCCAGCTCAGGCTCTGTCACCGCAGGAAGGCGTGACAAGGCTGCGAGATGTGCGAAGGCGAGACAATATGTGCCATCCCTGACAGCCTCAGGCATCCTGCAGGGAGAAGGAGAAGCTGGCTGGGGAACAAGGGACTTGCTTCTCTGACTCAGTTGATGTTTGCCAAACACTGGTGGAAATGAGCGAGAACTGCGAACGGTGAAGCAGGAGCCCGGGACGCGGGGCAGGCGGATGCTGGATCAACACACCACAATGCTCCATGGAACAGTCACCACTCGGATCTGGATCGCTGCCTCCTTGCTCTCTTCACAGCATTTCATCTGGGAAATGCCACAAATCTGCTAAGACACTCAAACCACTCCACCCCTTTGCAGATTCCTGTTGCTTTTTAAAAGCAATGTATATATTAACTTTAAAGCCCGCAATGAAGAAATGTAACCTTCTAGGTAGCTGTGTTAGCTCTAAGACTTGTTCATTGCTCATCCCAGAGCACAGGAGTGTTTGAAGTGACCCTGTTCCACTAGAACATGAAGACCTAGAAAAGCCAGGCTCAGCTGCATGGCTGAGACCATGTCCCCCTCTTCATCTTCAGATGCCAGAAAACACAACTGCAACACAAAACGCTCCACTCCACATGTTCAGCTCTGCCACCCATCATTATTTTTTCCCTGTCTTGCTGCTTTAAGGAAATGGAAATTATTTCCCCGGAGTGTCGATCACCACAGGGCTGCTGATGCAATGGTTGCTCTGCAGCAACTTGGGACACGGAGTGAAATGTTCTATCCCACAGTGGGACAAACACACACCATTTTTGGTTTGTTACCGTCACACACACAGCAACTAAAGCTAAATACATCAGAGCAGTTGCAGCTACGACATTAGTTTTACAGCTGGGACAAAATGTGCTGGAAGCCCTGTGCTAGGAAGAAAAGGCAAAGGGAAAAAGCAAATCCTGATGTCAGTAATGCAAGAACATCAGTGGAGTTACATCAGATTCAGGACAGCACAAATCGTGTTAAAGCACAGGGCAGACATTGAGGAGTACAACTGGTCTGACCCTTAACAGTCTTAAACCTGTCTCTCACCTCCACAACTTAAAAACTTTTAAGTTCATCTTTTTCCCCATCTATTCTGTTCTTTCCAGAGCCAATTCTAGTGCCATTTCTCTGCCTGTTTACTGTCGTGTAAATTGGATTAGCTCCGCTGAAAGCAAGGCAGTTCCAGCTCTCTCCCACTGGTTCAGCTGAAAGAATAAGACCTTGCAGAAGCTGCACTACCACTAAAATTAACAATATTGAACACCAGCGAGCTGGGTTAACTTGTAACTACCACTTTTCCTTTGTGATAAAGCCTTTTAGACATCCTACTGCTGAAAGAAA
The DNA here is from genome assembly GCF_003984885.1 of Neopelma chrysocephalum. Taxonomy (NCBI): domain Eukaryota; kingdom Metazoa; phylum Chordata; class Aves; order Passeriformes; family Pipridae; genus Neopelma; species Neopelma chrysocephalum. The sequence continues at coordinate 337,727 of NW_020897739.1, read as the reverse complement.
GGAAAGCCTGTGTTTTTTCCTCATTAGCTCTTTCTGCCTGTTCAATTTACTGCATATCGACCGAAGGAAAACCTTTCTTCTGAAACCAGAGGACATGATCTCTCTCAGGAGAGGCAGCAGGCTCTGGTTTCATCCTGGTTGGATCACCCAACAGCACAGCCAAGAGCAGGGTGGTCACAGCTATTTGTCTGTCACCGGTAATAACAGCAGAGCCAGGGAAAGAGCAGCAACTAGAGAAGGCAAAGTGGGGCTTGGCCAGCTTGGAATGATGGCAATTTAGGGACACACCACCCAGCAGACTGGAACTGCTGTCATACCAGTCCTCACACTGATTTTGGAAGAGATGAATACTGTTTTAAAATACTTAAATAGCCACATTTGCCATCAACTAAACTGTTGTTTAAGATTATTACGGCATCACAGATGATGTTGGTGAAAGCACAGAAATACAGGAGCAAGAGGGACCTCCTCAAAGGGCTTGAATCCAGTCCAGTGACAGGTTAGAAAAATCACATCTCATCCATAATTCAGTTTCTCTTGGCTCTTTATCTGATTAAACCCATTAGAAGGCTGCAGAAGAGGATCATTTCCTTTTCCCCTCCGATAGCCTTTTGCTTGAGCACCCTAAAGCCAAGCTCCTCTGCATTTTGCTCGCTCTTCCAGCAATCCCTCTCCACATGTTTTGTGTACATTTGGATTCTTGTTCTTGAACAACATTATGCTCGTACTCCAAAATGGGTCTCAATTACCTTATGCACGGAATAAACAATCATAAGTAATCAAAACTAATTAAAAGCATTTGCTTGTACACTCCAATGATTCCATTAGCAAGTACACAACTTCCACTGGAGGTACCTCACCTAATGCACCCAATTTTATTTAAAGGAGGAGATTATGCTTAGGTTAGGAAAAGAAGTCTCATTTCTCTTTCTTTAAATCAACATTACAACTTCCTCCAAGTCTTTTCCATTATGAGCCTGACTCCAAGCTTTTAATTTCTCTGAAAAAATGAGCAATACCAAGACTGGAATTCTGCTATAAGCTAAAACAGATTATTTTTGCACTAAATCACCAATGGTGTGGGGTTTATGAAGAACCTGTGGCTTCTGGAAAGCCCTTTGCCATCAGGGCTTTAAGTACTAGATATGGGAACAGGCTTCATTTTCTACATGGTGAACAACAGTAGTTGGTTTTCATCTCAAACACTCAAGAAAGAAAAAAAACCATCCTTGAAAGGAATTCTAGGAATTTAGTACTTGGACCCATCACAATATGTACTTGGTAAAGGACAAAAGGAGACATCAAAAAACCAGTATATTATAAATTTATGATGGCTTGCTGTACTAGTCCTTCAACACCAGTGCTGGCTACCAAGATGAGAGGACCAACTCCAAGTGCTGCTCTCAGCAGGTTTCCATGAAGTTACACCAGGAGCAGAACAATCCTGTTCTGTTCTCTTCTGCATCCCAATGCACTCCAATACTAGAATTGGATGAACCCAGATTTTTCTCCCAGGAACACACATTCTGTCATATCCCAGTTATCACATGGAGGAGAAGTACCACTGGAAAACTGGATGCAACCCTACCACTGCATTCACAAACCACTGACCCACGGGAATGCACAAAGCCACAACCATCACCACGAGGATTAAATTTGGTTTTGTGCAGGTAGTAATTTTCTCCATTTTATGAAAATCCCAATTTTTCTTTCCTGTATTAGGGCAAACCTGAAGCCTTCTTACCCTGAAGTGTGCATGCATTAAAAAAAATGGGGTCCTGCTGAAAATTAAAGAGAAAAGCCTATGTGGCTTCCAAGCTAGAACACCCTCCTGGAATACAGAAGATCCAGCTGAACATGGTATCTGAGCTAAGCTGCTCTCTGCCTCTCCTAATACATAGATCAAACTCATCCAGCTCAATTAATATTTAATTATCCACACAAAAGGGATCAACTTCCGCAGAACAGATAGAGGGCATGTTGGCTGGTGCAATGCAGCTTCTACAGCAAAAGTAGTTCAGGACCTGAAAACAGGCTACATTACTTGGGATTTTGGAGCTCTTGCACATGGCACTTTTGTCTCTGTTCCCAAAATAAATTGTGCCTACCTAGTCAAAACACAGAGGAATTCAATTTGGAATTCTTGTACTCTTGGCTATTCCAAGGTGTATCTTTCCCATCAAGAAAATTATCTATTTTGAGGTTTTCAGAAATTAATTCATGGAATTTTAAAAGGAATACTAAAGCTTGGAGCTGTATTTCCTCAGCAAGTCACTAAGGGTAAAGACTCATGTGGGCTTATCTAATATCAGAACTGAGCCACGAACATCTATTGCATCCAAACTCAGGGTTTAACAATTTTTGCCTAATATCTGTTAATTCAAAACGCCTAATTAATACTTCCTGGTTGCAAAAGATAACTTCAAGAAGATATCCATTTATTATGCTTTTGAAAAATTAAGATGGATCAGCTGTTGTAAAGACTCTGAATATGGAGACTCAATAAGTAAGAGATGCTTTCCAAGCATTCATTTGGCAATTGTTTCAACCTTGAAAGGCTCTGGGCCGCTTGACTTGGAAAACAACGGGAAAACACGAAATCACAAATACATTGATTACAAAAAAAAAAAAAGTGATAAAAACACCCACTTTGATTCCTTGGATCTTCAAAACATCTCTCCTAGTATGATACTGTTCCCAGGTTATCTAAAAGTCAAATTAAAACATCGGGTAGGCACTTAATCATTTGATTTTTGCTCCCTCATACAGACTTCCATACCCACACAAATAAACCTTTCAAATCCAGAGGTGAGACAGGCAAATATCCCCTATCCTACTCGGTTCTGCTTAACTATAAGGCCAAGATGCTATATAAAATCCCCCACTGTGTGGAGATCCAGGCAATATTCCAAGCACAATGGGGTGGGGTGACGATGTTTTTGTTCAAATTCTCGCTTAGACTGGATTCTCTCATGCCTTTATGGTTGTAGGTACAGAACCTTCCCTCTATAATAAAAAAGGGCCTGATGGTGTCACCTTATTGCAAAGGAGCTTTTTCTCACCAGGTCAAAGCCTTTGCACAAGTCCCTGAATACGTGTCTGGGTGTTATTTCAATTTGTAGCAATTTGTCTTGCTCGTGTACAGTGTTGGTTGAAATGCAAATTCTATGCAAAATGAGAGACTGAAGAATTCATCAGTGAATATACTTCATACGGATTAAATTCTTCTTCACCCCGCAAACAGCCACCCCAAATTTCAATGGGGTAACCCCTGTTACACCAATTGACATAAAAAAAGGGGAGGGGGGGACTAACTGTAAACCCGTTTATGTCATAATTATGCAGCACCACAGACATCTTTCCTCCTAAGGGGGAGAGAAAGCCCAAACAGAAATAAATAGCCGCCTGCAATTAAAGCCATTAAAAAGAGATTACCTCAAGCGGGGGGTTGAAGCAGCGGGCACTGCACGCTGCACCTTGCAAATCAACCATTTGTGACAGAGAGACTGGACACACGGGGAACGTGCCCCGGGAACTGGGTGTGGCTGGACAATTCACATTTTTACCCCGTTACTCGTCGCTAACATCACTGAATTACCGCGGATGGCACAACAGCCAGCGAGATCTACCTCCCTAGGACTGTTTACGGCACGACCTAAGAAACACCTCCGGCAAAAATAAACCGAAGGTCCATAAACCCGCCTATCTGTGCCGCCTGAAGGAAAAGGGACGGCAGCACACGAGCCAAGACCCCCTTCTGTCAAAACAAACCGCCCGCTCCCTCCGGGGCAGCATCCCCTGCCGAACCACGCCAACTTCCACGGAACGAGAAACGCAGGAACCACCCTCCGGCTCGGCTATCGCAGCGCTATGGGCTCCACATGGAGAGACCCAACATGGGGAGAGAACCCCCCTCGCCCCGCCGAGCACCGGCAGGGCAGGAGCTCCGCGCCCCCCAGCTCCCGGTCCCGCTTCCCACCTTCTTGGGTCTCTTCCTGCGCTGGCTGCCCCCCCCGTTGCACTTCTCGCCGCCGTCGCTCTTCTGGGCCGCCTCCTCGTTCATGCTGCTGGCGAGCGGCACTGCCGTGCCATGCAGGCTCGGCGCCCAGCCCCAGCCCAGGGTGGCACCGCCGGGGCCGGCCCGGGGGCGGGCACAGCGGCCGCGTTGCCGTGGTGGCGGCGGTGGCGGGGCGGGGACGGCACACCCCGCGCTGCCGGAATCACCCACGGTCGGGGTGGGAAAATACCCTCCGAGCTCATCTCCCGGCTCTGAGCACACCCCCCCCCCCGCCGCGGGCAGGCGCACCTGCTGCCGCTGGAGACCAGGATGCTCCGAGCCCCTGGAGCTTGGACGCTCGCAGGGGTGGGGCAGCCGCAGCCCCTCCGGGCTATCGGTGCCTCGCCAGTTGTTTTCTCTCCACCCGAAATGAGCTCGCGAAGGCGAAGGTCGCATGGGAAAATGCACGGTGTGCACTTCTACTTCATCAGCCAGACAAAAATTGCAGGGACGGTGTTAGACTGCCCCTGGCCAAAGGTTATCATTTTGCTTTCTTTTAATAGCAGACCCAAGAAACAAAGAGATTTGTGGAGGAAAGAGGTTGAGAACAAAGTATTGGGTTGTGTCCTCCTTCCTCAAAAACGAAACAGCCCCTAAAAAGTCACCAATGCTCCTCCATGCCTGGTTGTGCTCAGGGAAGGAACACCCTGTGCTTCCCGGGCATCCCACATCACAGGATCACAGAATAATTTGGGTTGGAAGAGACCTGAAAAATCATCTCATTGCAACCTCCAGCCATAGGCAGGAACACCTGTCACTAGCCCAGGTTGCTCCAAGGCCCGTCCAACCTGGCCTTGAACACTCCCAGGGATGAGACATCCCTGTGGCACGAGGTGCAGCTCACCCCGCCTCCCCGTCCCCAAACCCACACAACTGGAACGAGGTGTTTGGCCACAACTGTAACATCCCAGAGATGATTCAGTGTCAGCACTAAAGCAGACAATGGCAGAGTGATTGACACAGCACAAGGCGTTAGTTTGTACTACTAAAATAAATCACCTCCTCCTTGGTTTGGAAGAACAACACAGCAACATTCACATGTAAATGCATGTGAGAATTGCAAATGCAGTCTTAAAAACATTATACTCTTCCACTTACAACTGAACAAAACAGCCAAGTAACTTGCCCTCCTTCTCAAACAGCAGCGAAGGCAGGGGAACAAAAGAAAAAACTCCCTTTAACTGCTTACTCAGCAGAGGAGAGGCTGGAGAAAGTGGAAAGGACCCAATGAGGCATGAATTCGCTCTCCCACAATCGCCCTGGCTGCGAACACAACAAACATCTGCAGCACAACAACGTGAGCAGTGTAACAATCTGAAATCCTTTTTTTTTTTTCTTTACTTTAGAGTGACTTCTTTGTTACTGCAAGCAGTAGTAAATTCTAGACTAAAATGAGAAATAACTCATGTAAAAGCAAGGGGAGCTACAGATCTCGGAGAAGGCGGGTGCTATACAACACTGCATCTGTTATGCCATAATTAGAGCTGCAATCACAGTCACAACGAGGATTTTGGGGAAGACGTACAACAGTCATTTGTTATCAGCATCAGACATCCATGGAATTCATTTGTGGAACCTGTAGAGATGTGGCTATTCTTTTAATTTACAAACAAGACTGCTCTGCACACAGATGCTGGTTTTAAAGAGAGAGGCCATCTCCCATTTCTCATTTTACTCCAATTTTGCACAAATTCTTCCTCCTCCCCAGCCCTTTCTCATAGAAAACTAAGCCTTTTACAGTCTTTATCTGATATTTGTTTATTCCTAGTAAGTAATCCTTGGATTAAGGCAGATTGTTCTAGTACATGGTGATGGTGTACTGCGTGTTTTCTTCTTACAACGTTTCTTGGACAGTTAAAGAAACAAAATCATTGATATATCTGAACGTGAACATGAACAAAATTTCAATCACACACGATGGTTCTGAAAACTACAAATCACACATGATGGTCCTGAAAACCCAGAGGTGATGGGGCAGTGGTGTAAAGGGGATGAAGAACACAACTCAGCCAAATCCATCACTTCTCCCTCTGTCCCTAAAAGAGATGTGACCTGCTGCTACATTTTCAACTCTGTATTTACTTTGGTCTTCAAGCTGGAAAAGAATAAGGACACAGGATTGCAGGAGACATCTGTGGTAGCCAGGAAATGAGCGGATTTTCCCGAGAGACTTGATGCCTGGTGAAAGGAAGAATTCTCTGGGAGTCACTGTGAGCAGCAAAAGGGCAGCACCCAGGGAGGCAAGCCAGGGCTGGAAGGTGTGAGGAAGGAGTGTGAGAAAAATCTCATTTATTGAATTTAGAAAGACGGCAAAAGTTTGCAAAACAAAAGGAATAAAACGAAAAGGAAAAATTACAACACGTGTTGGGTGTCCTAGGCACGCAGGATTCCCAGGAACACCCCCTTTAATTCAAAAGTCCCGCTTTTTAAACATTCTTAAGGTTCAACCCCGTTTACGTCATAGAAGAGGCGTTCCCCTCTTTCTGCTTGGCTGTGTCGTGCTGGGAGCTGGAGTGTCCAGCAGCACGGCAGCTTCCAGGACCAGCCATGTGGTATAAGGGGTTTCCTTACCAATATTCATTTACAGTTCCCCTATTCCCGTTCGCATGTTTCCCTGACACCGGTTCCAGGCTGAATCCGGCGTCTTACAGCTCCGCGATAGGCCCTATAGGTTAGTAAAGAAAAACTCTTATGTTAGTGATTTGCTAAATTCATTTGCTTGTAATAAAACCGATTCTTTATTTCCCACAGGAGTGACACAGAAAGACATAATTTGAGGATTTTCCATTTCCATCCTGAAGCTGTACACTTCTCACCTGATCTTTCCCTCATTTCTGTCAGCACACAGGAGTTGCACTGTCACACTGCTCCCTGGGAATTCAAGGTAGGATGCAATGCTGCCCATAACCAAAATACCAGAAAAGCCTATTGTGACAAGTATTTCAACTACAAAACCATCACAAACTTATTGAAGGGTGACAACCCTATTAACCTCAACTGCTCTTAGCTCCTGTCCCCACACCCTGGGCGTTCACCTTTGGCAATACAGACTTGGGTGCAGTCAAAGAAAACAAATGCTCTTGGCTCAGTAACGTATCCCACCATCCCAGAAATCCAGCGTGACACCTAACAAACCTAACCCAACCCCACAGGGAATAACAGCTGGTGTCAACTGCCAACAGGTCTAACAACAGCACAAAATCAGGCCTAATAACCACACAAGCTGTCTCAGAAGTGCCCAAACACCCCAGTCAGTCCTAAATGTTCAAAACTGCTGAAGGCATTCCTCACCACTTAAAGCGGTTAGGAAAAAATACTGTAGGATGTGTAATGCATTCCCCTCACAAAATTTATCAGCTGAAAAAATATGTAGACATAAAACTTCAGATATGGGGAATTGCACAGGAGTGATTTTGAACTCACTTGAAACACAGCTGCAGTCACATTCCTGATCAGCCCTCAGCAGTTTATAAGAGGGGGGATCAGATCTCCAAACCATATCTATTAACCCACCAAACAGGATCAATGGCTGGTAATTCATCGTGAGCAACTCCCATGAACCAGGGCTCAGGTGAGCAGGTAGATCAGAGTGTGTGTAATTACCCCAGATATATCCTGTTGGTTGTGTTGTTTCCAGGCTGTATCCATTACACCTAAACCCAGGTGCTTAGCTCAAGTGCCTTAATCCCCCCAACTTCTGAAGCACATTCCAGTGGAACCACCAGGTTAACAAGTGGACAATTACCTCCCTTCAGACAGCTTTGATTCTGGGGACCCCGGCTTAAACTTTCTTTACAGAGCCGAAAACAAATGATACACAAGTGTGAAAGCAGCTCCCTGAAAGCTCTTGGGCAACATGCTGGCCCATCCTCTCCACAAGCATTGCCAGAAGCTTCCTGCAGAATTAGAGGAATCCCTTCAATCTGATAAGTGTGGACAGTCGGAAGGGCTGCCTTACTGAGTTTTGCTCGGGTGTTTTCCAGCCCCAGGACCCTCACTCCCAAATTTATTCACGTGGGCACGGGAACCCAAACCAAAGGGGAACGTCCCCACTGCAGCTGCCTGTCAGTCTGTCCTGTCAGTCACAGGCTTTCCCAGAGTCATTCCTTTTGATATCATTCCCAGTTACTTCCACAATTAAAAAATTCAATCCTACAGGGCCAGCTCTATTCCCACCAAATTTAACAGCAGCAGATCCAGTAAGATGTGTTAATTCCCACCACTGCAACAAACAACAAAACTTAGAACCTTATCTTCTAGTTCAACTGGAACTTCTTTATACACCCCAACTTTACTTCAGACTCTGCACCTGTCCTGCCCATAGTTTTTCAAAAAAGTTAAAAAAAAATAAAATAAAACATTGTCAGCAAGTGGGAACACTTCCACATTCCACAGCTTGGAAACTGAAGGCTCAGGGGGATCTTATCAATGTGTCAAATACAAATGGGAGACAGTAAAGAAGCTGAGACAGGCTTTTCTCAGTGGTGCCCCGTAGAGACAATATGCACCAACTGAAATGCAAGAAATTCTATTTGAACTTTTAAAAAAATCACTTTACAAGTAAAGGAACAGATTACCTAGCTAGGCTATGAATTCCCAATCCTTAGATATCCTCGAAACATGACTGGTCATGGCCCCGAGCAACCTGTCCTGGCTGACCCTGATCCGAGATAGGGATTGGACTGGATGATCTCCAGAGACCCCTCTGCACCTCACCTGTTCTAAAATCAAACACTGCATTTGTTGCATTCCAGTGGTTAAAGGCATTAAAATACTCAGCTATTCCAGCTGAGCTAATTACAAATATTGTCATTCTTAAAATGGGGGCACCTATATTCTGTCAGTGGCTTCGGTGCTTATTATCCAACCCCCTGTAAATGTCATGTGTGGCAAGTGCTCAGTGTCTACTCAGCAGTGCCACAGATAATCAGCTGGGATTTTATTGACCCACCCTACAGGAGTTTCTGCTGGTTACCTTGAGCTGAACCCTCAGCTCCCATCTGGCCCACCCTGATAAGACAGGAACAATAGAGCCAAGCAGAGGGGGATGAAAAAGCTGTCTATGGTTTACCACTGAGTCATTAAAACAAGCAGAGAGTTAAACTGTACATCTGTTTGCTTATATCAGAAATATATCAAAAACATCAAAAACTGAACAAATTATTTTTATGATGCTAAAATGACATTAAATAATATGTATCATCTCATACATATAAGTGTTCCCTATTTATTCCCTCCTCAATGTATAAAGGAAAAACACAAAATCCTAATAAGCAGATTCCTCCTACCACATGTCATAGCTTTCCATTAAAAAAAAAAAATCACAGAGTGGTTTGGGTTGGAAGGAACCTTGCAGACAATCTCTTTCCAATCCCCCTGCCATGGGCAGGGACACCTCCCACTATCCCAGGTCACTCCAAGCCCCGTCCAGCCTGGCCTTGGACACTTCCAGGGATGGGGCAGTCACAGCTTCTCTGTGCCAGGGCCTCACCACTCTCACAGGGAAGGATTTCTTCCTAAAACCTGACCTAACACTCCATGTCCTTGTAAAAAATAACCTACTGTGTTTAAGTACCGGAATGTCACAGAGTTTGCATCTAAAACACACAACAAAGCGATCTTTCTTTCATCTGGATTGCCATGATTGACCTGGCAATTCATCTTTCTCAGGACAGGAGGACAGCTGAGAAACACACAGCCACCTTCCAAGAAACAAATAGATATATTTAATCACTTGACTCTATTCCTTGTTGCTTCTGTCCTCTAGAAAAGTGTCCTTCCATGGAAGTGGCAAGGAATTATCAATATTTAAGATTTTTTCAAACAGGATTCTCAACAGCCTTTAAACATTGATGGAAACCAAATCAGCGTTGCTGTGTGCTGGAATGAATGAGAGACTATCCAAATATCCACCAAAAATTAAGTAATGCACAGTGCAAATTTGCCTTCTTTCTGTTTCCAGAAAGACATTTTTTTACTTTTTCTCATTATTGAAGTCAAACCACCACACTTGCTAGACAAACAAAATAAATGTCTAAACAAAGAATTAACTTTAAAACAGTGGGTTATTTTAACACAACACCAAGTTACTTTGTCCCCCAATATTCACACCTCCTAGTTGCTGTGATTCTACTGTGTTTCTGCATTAAAATATGAGCCAAATTTTACAGATATGGTTGCCTGTGTAGTTCAAAGTGCTCCACAAAACACGTACACAGCAACCATTCCCATACAAACCGACAGTCAAAATACAGATTTAAAACATGTCAGAGCAGGGAGGAGGAAATTCCTGCCCTCACTCGAGTTGTGCTGCACATCAAACAAATTAAACCCCATCTTCTGCCCGGTGGGAGCCGCAAATGGAGCGTTTGCATTATCCATCCATCTGGGATTGGGATTGAGGAGATGTGACCTCACCTAACACCTCTGTTGAGAAGACATCAAACTTGGGCAGGAGAAAAGGCTCTTAAGTCCCCTGCAATTCTCATGCAGGTCACGTGCTCCGTGGCGATTGCTATAGTAACCAGACACTTGCCATGGAGACTTGTGAGCTCAAAGCCTTCTCCTCTTACGCCTTCAATTATTATTCTTCAGATAACTGTTAATTTATGGTTTATTTTGGAGTAAAGGAGTCGAAGGGGTGTGGGGTTTTTTTGCGTTCATCTGGCAAAGCAAAGACTACCAGAAATTAAACGTGAAATCAGTGATAACAGAAAGGGAAATTAGAATAAAAGGTTTGTGTCACGGGATTTATAAAATACAGTATTTGTATCATGCACCATGCACACACTGCAAGAGAAATGTGTCATATTTTCAGCAGAATGTAACAAAACAAAGAAAACAATTTATTTTTTTCTAGCCAGATACTCAAAGTTGAAACTACTACAGGTGTAGCTGTTAGTTATGATTGTTATATACAGCCTTTTCTTGCTAGGTACTGTTTTCTGTTTCCTGTAAAATATCCTGATCAAACTTCCACCTCTTGGATTTGATGTTTTTGATGCTGTCTCAAGATGAACTTGCAATGTTCACCTTTTGAGTTCAATTATTAAAGGTTTTACATCTACATGCTTTGGTCAAAGTGCACAAAAAAGGGCACTTTTGTGAGATGGCCAACACCAGGGAAGCAGAACTAGGACTGAACGTAGGAATTCAGTCCTGCTGGTGCAGGAGGGGCAGAGAAACCACACTAGAAGTTGAAAAAGGGGAGATGGACAGAAGAGTCACTGCATCCCAAAGTCTCATGTCCTCCAAACCAGGGGGAAAAGCTCGAGAGGAGCAGATGGTTGGCTACTGTTCCAGAAGTAAGGAAAAGCAAAGAGCAAAGGTACCCAGGTAACCTGAATTCTACCTGTAGTAATGCTTTCTATCCTCCTTTCCTATCTGTTATTTCACTAGAACCACCTGGCTCCGAGGGCCAAGATGGACACACTGAGGGATCAACAGGAGCTACAGAGAGAGGGCATCTGGTACCTGATCTGCAGATGGATTGAGAGAAATTGGGAGACATGGTGTAGGACAAGGAGCAGAACAGTGTCTGCACAGCAGACAACAGCATTCCTGCTGCTCCATCTGTCTCCTCCTCATGCTTCATACAAGACAGGTGCTTAAAAACAAGCTGTTCACTGCAAAGCTTCTCGCTTTCTGGATGCTCATCAGCCACCTTGGGATCTTTTCTTCCAAGTGTTAAAAACTCCTCAGGGATAATCAAAGCCGAGAGGGGATCAGCGAGATGGAATACGCTAACTTGGAATAACAAAACTCCCTGTTTGCATCAACTAAGGGTCCAAACATAGCAAAAAACTTCTGAATATCATTTATATCCCTGCCTTTCAGCAGCCCATCCACTGAACAGGAATAACTGTGTCTCTCCACGTAACAGAAACATAATGAAAATGAATTAATTATTTTCCACGCACTGGCTCTGACTTTGATGAGCACAACAGATAAGCCCCCAAGGGACTAATAATTCTGCCTTCAAAGGGATGTTTAAACAACATGTTGTAAATAAGGCCTGGGGGCACAAATCGAGCAATGAGCAGGAAACAACCTCTGGAATAGCTGGTCATTAAACGTGTATCATTATTTTGTGCATCGAAAGCAGTGGGAGCTGGTGGAAAAAGTATTAGGGGCATGTGTAATTGAACCCTGGATCGTGATGTACAGACATGACTGGGTCAAACAGAGGATGCAAAAGCATCTCCTAACTACACTCTCTGTTAACTCCTCTCAGGGTAGTTTTTAAAGTACATGCATATATATAAAAAATGAGAAAGAACTCAAAATATAAGAGGATCAGAGAGGGAGATTTTCTGATCTGACAGTCGCTGCCGTTTCCAGAGATCTCATCTCTCAGGTAACGTGATATCAAAGCCCTCATTAGAAACTTGCTGAAAACTGGAAAGGGCTTGCAAGAACTACTTCAGAAGGAAAAGGTTAATTAGCTGAAAACACATATTCCACGGACAAGATGAGGAATTGTGAGCTCTTCTAACTTAATCCCGGCACCACCTCCTTTGGCTTTCATCAGGCATCACCAAGCCAATCTCTGACACCCCAGGAGTGGCTCTGAAGCCACTATATCCAACTGCTGGTTTTATGCTCAGTGATTATTATTATTATTACTACCATTGCACGATAGAATCCTTCAAGCCACTCCACAGGCCTGTTTCTCCAGGCTCATGGAGGCATCACAAAAGACCACAACCCTGAGCACGCTGCCTCTCCCCTAAAAAGCTTGCTGTTTTCTGCCTGCCTGTACTGGCATATCCCTGCACCCCATCTTTTCCTGCCAGTGTTCCATTTTCAAGTCAAATATCTGGGACAGTTTCTTGCCTTGAGTGGGAAAGAAAAAAGACACACTTCCTCTAACTTCCAGAGAAAAACTGCGTGTCTATATATTTAGCAACAAAAACTGGAGTAACATTTAACAAAGAATTTGTTCTTCCCTAACTGTAAAAGAACACTTTGGCACACGTCAAGCTGACATTCTTCTACTGAAAACCCATCCTGTTAGAAAATATTCTCTTTGGAACTGTACCAATATGTACTTAATGAAATACACATTTAAAAAACTCAAAAGGGCTTCCTTTTTATTTTCACCCACAGTTATTGTACTTGGTAAAAAAATAATTTTAAAATAACCACTTTCACAATATTAGGGGGGAAATATAGGAGTTATAAGGTGTTCTCTTTGTGTTCAGATGAGACACTTGGTGCACAGAGATGTTCAGGTCCTCAGTGCTGGTCTGAAGACAAGCTCAGGCCGAGGCTGTGGTGGGGTTTTTGGTGGATGTACCTTGGTCATCCACAGGTAACAGGAGACCCCCCCCAGGTCCCTGAGGGTGCTCTGAGTTTCAGATGACCTTTGTGCTCTGCCCTCAGCCAAGCACCACATTCAGGGAAATTTTAATTCAGTTAAGCATTTAATCACCTTTAAGTGCTTTTCTGTATCGTGATGATCTTAAAATGCAAACTGGAGGGGGGTAATTATAAAGTTACCTCCTACAGCAGCCTGTAAGTTTGCCTGTCCTACAAATTACAGTGTAAAACAACGAAAAATCATTTCTGTGTAGTTTTTTTACCTTGATTGAATCATCCCCGAAGTATAAACATTTTTGGGTCAGAATTCTTACACGTGCACAAAACAAATGGTGCTCGTGCTTTCCAAGTTGCACTGGATAGGCAGGACTTGGTCAGGATATATAACAATTCAACAAACATGATATTTCATAATCAAACCAATAACATAAAAGGAAAAACATCATTTTAATATATAATTTTCATATCACAGCATGCTGCCCAATGCAGAGCTGCATTTTGGAAACAGGCTGGAAGAGACCATCTTTTATAGCTGACACTTCCTCCAAAGAAACTACCAGTACCTTGCATGTACCAGCCTTACTCTCTTGGATTCACCTTAAGGAGGTGGCACTTCTCTTACCCTTTGACAATTAACACTCCCACGGTGAGTAACAGGATGAATCATTCTAGCACCAGCAAAAACCCCAAAGTTTTCAAGGAAAATGGCTCCACTGTCTATTCTTCTGCCTTAAAATAGGTCTTTCCTTCACATGCCATGCTGTGAACAGCCCAAATATGTTGGATCTTAGAATAATTTTGCTGTTTATAGTATCCTATGCCAAAGCATATAAAGCAGGGAATGCATTTATTTTTAACTCCCTGTCTCAATAGGGAAACTCTGGCAGTGAAGAGCAAGGACAGCCTCTGGAGTGCTGTTTACTCCAGAGCCAAGCCTGAGGGGTGGCAGGGGACACCCCACAGCTGGATTTGGGGAGGCAGTGGGGTCTAGAGCCCCCCCAAGCAGCAACTGGAGATGATTTTCACATCATCTTGCTCAATACATGCTCTCCCCAAAAGCTGTGTTGGCGTGATCGCTGCCCACACAGACACTGGAGACAAACCTAACTCACTACAGCTGATCACTTTGGGAAGGGGGAGAAATGTTCTCCCTCTTGTACAAAACAGGAACGGGGTGCAGAGGGAGGGAAGACACCTCTGTTGTGCACCAGGAGCTCACCTCAAGTTTAAAAAATAGTAATAGTTAAAAAAAGAAGCATCTCCCTGTTGAACTCTGCATTACTGTCAACTTTTCTTTAAACATGACTTGGAGATAGTAACTGTTTTGCTCCATTTCTGGTGGTATTTGACAAGGGATTGAAAAGTCCCACTTGGAATGTCACTAGAAATGGAATCTGGGAGGGAAGAAGGCCACCTGAGGAGCCTCATGGCACAGGGACCTCTGCTACACTTGACCTTGAGACAAGAGAGTGGAAGATGCTGGGGTCAGTCCAAGCACAACAGGAATTCTCCTCCTGGTGCAAAGAAACAAAAGAAATCGAGAGGAAGAAAAACAGAAAGCAAATAAAACCCAAGATGGTTCTACCCTCATACATAATTGATAAGACACCACGAAGCCGATGCAATAAACGAGTTGAACCCAATTTTAGACGGAATCTAAACTCTGAAGAAAGACCTTTTATCTCTAAACTCTGGGTTATAAACACACTGCTTGCAGATCACAACCAACACGTGCAATTAGGGGACAAAAAGCTTGAAATATTTGAGTCCAACAAAAGCAGGGCACAGGTAGCAAATAAATTTGCATTATAATATGAAAGAGTAATTTGCACTAAAATAAGCAGTATACTTTTAGCATGTGTTTTGTTGCATTTTTATGACTGAGATATATATTAATAAAAGCTTCTCTTCCCTCTGCTCCAAAGTCAGGATTCTTAATAAGAATAGAAGGAGTATAAAGTGGCTTTAGCATTTCTTTCCCAGAAAAACAGCTACAATAGCAAAGACAATTTTGAAACCCAATCCCACTGAAACATCAGAGCTAACAGAACACTTAGGGAAATGGTTATTTTTAACTCTCTGTAACCATAATTGCTAATTTTCATTCTGGAAACATACACAAAATTTCCACACGCGGAGTAATCCAAAAAGATAAACAAAACATCTTATGTAAAATAAATGGATGCCTTATCCTGCAAAGACCTGAAAATATTTCCTGTTGCCAGCAAGAATACTCATAAAAGCTGGAATGTGAAACAACAGCTGGGAACAGTTATCTCCAGGAGCACCAGCCTGGTTTGCAGTTGTTTCGGAAATCAAGGCACACAGTGGCATCCATAGGTTTTCATTTCCTCTGTGATAAGCCTTTCCCAGAGAGAAAACTCAGCAGTATTTCTCCCTGTCATACTTTGAAAACTACTCTGAATTTCAGAAGTTCGCATTTGAAGGGTCTGAAAGAGACTTGAAAGCGCAACAGTCGCCAAAACACGGAACCCGCCTGTAACAGTTCCTTTGGATACATGTCGGGAATACAGACAAGTGCCACAAACGTTCAAACACACAAAATGTCTTTTATTCCAGTGAGAATAATAAAAATAATAATAAACTTAGCAAAAAGAATCAAAACTAAAAAAGATACAATATAACTACCTTATCAGGTGGCATTAAAACAAATACTAAGAACAGCATTCAATACGGTACAATATTAGTTAGTAAAAAGGGATGCCAAAAAGGGATCCTAACACAATATCGTGGATAACTATTAACATGATATTGGTTAGTAAAAAGGGAATTTAAAGGGAAATACTGTGAACAACTTATTTATGTAACAATATTCAAAAATAAAAGGGAAATTAAAGGGACACTAAAAGGATATTTGTGGATGAAGACCCCAAAAAACCACAGCACTAGGCTGTGGCATTGAAAGAAGTCACAGAAGAAGAAGAATGGATTTGAAATAACAGACTTGTTTAACTGAGACTGTTGAATGGAGAGAATTTACAAGTTTGTCTGTTTTAATGTTTTTTAATAATGGTTTGTTCCTATCCCCACATTGTAATGGTTCGTTCCCACAGGAGTTCCACTCCCTTCTCATGCATATTCTATTGTTACCCCTCCCCTTTTTTACTCTGTACCCAATTGTTGTTCCTCCTTCCCAAAACTCCTCCCTTTGTTTACCATACTCTGGAAAGTTCTCTCAGCTCCCCTATAAAAGGGGGAGACATTTTAAGAAACTGGTTCACTCCTTTCCACCCTACAACCTGTGTCAGACCCTGAGTGAACTTTCCCGTGTCCCTAGCTGGGCTGCAGATATTAAAAAATTTGCTTTCTCAGTTTCTTCCTGTCACTAAGCTGTGCCCACCCACCCAGCCAGGCCGGGGCTCTCAGGATCTGCAGCAGCTGGGCGGTGCCCAGGCCTTAGCGGGTGTCCCCGTGCAGCAACACAGGCTCGGGGGCAGCATGAGGATCGCTCAGCTCAGCAGTCCTGACACCCCATTTTTATCAGCTCCACATTACACCACGTAGGGCCAGTACACAGTGTAAGGTGATGCCTGAATGGCAGCCAAACAGCGCCTGGTCATTGCCTGATGGCAACAGTCTGTGCAGGCCCTACTTGTATGACCTGTACCATCAACCACACCTCAAGGAGAAGGATCTTCAATCCAGATGAAAGTATTACCACTACATATTTCTGGCTCATCTTAACACACAGTAGTTTAACCACATCAAAGACTGAGCTATTACTGCTGTTATGAATTCCCACAGAACACACCCACAAGGCACTTCTCCCACATCCAGTTCTGTATTATAACGGGACCCCTTCCCTCCAGAGATGCTTTCTGTTGTTGTTCTCCCCAGTCAATAAAGAGCACTTCAGAACAGGAACCAGATCTGCCTCCCTGCCCACAGCTGCTGCAAAAGTCAAGCTGATCAGAAGATCGGTGTTTTGAGGAAGAATGGATCCAGGGATTGCAAAATTCAGGACACATAAGAACTCCTGAAAGAAAATATCCTTCCAGCAGGCATCACTCCACCGAAGGCAGAGGAAAACCCCAGGTGGGCTCAGGCCAGCACGGTTCACATTAGACTAAGCAGAGATTTAGAAGGGCCAGTCCAGCCCTGGTGTTGTTCCCTACCACATTTCCATGAGCCCCATGAATTTTGAAAGCATGAACTCTAGAAAAGAGTGGGAAGCCCAAGTCAAACAAATTCTCTCAGAGAAGGGGCCACAGAGGCAGCTTTAGGGAACTCCACAGGGGTAGCATCCTGTTGCTTGCTGCAATTCCTCCTTAGGTTTGTTTGTCATTAAAAGTGTTTTGACTTTTGTTTAACGCCTCTGGTCCCGTGTATCATTTTTCCCCCCTACAAACTCTTCCCTTCTTCCCCTAATTCTATTTCCTCGAGTTTCCCTTTTAGCTGAACTGAACCCAAATATATACACGTGTGTGTGTTTAATAATAACACGCAGGGAGTGTTTACCAACCCTCCCGCAGCTTGTTTGTTCTGTTGCCCTGTGTGTGAATCATCCATTTAGGGCAGCAAATTCTTCAGGAAAAGCACTGCCTGTTGTTGTAAATCTGTACAGTGCCCAGCACATCCAGCCCCATCCTTAATTATCAGAACAACTCCAGCGGTGCACTGGGTTTCCTCACTTCTGGAATGCTGGATGCTGGCTTTGTGTGCCTTCACTTCTCTAATAAATGCCATGGGGGAAACTACAGCAGGAGCAGCACGTGGGATCAGCAGAGCTTTGTGCTGGACATGGAAACTCTGGGAGGAGCCAGCAGTGACCAAAGCAGGTCCTGCCCTCCCCTCACAGAGTATCGTGCACAGCTCCCAGCAGGGCCCTCGATGTTCCCTTTTTCCCAGATGAAATGCACAATTCCTGTGAACTTCCACACCAATTTCATGTTCAGTTTGGGAGGAAAACCGAGCCCTTTCCGCACGAGCATGAACTACTGAAATCCAAACCCTGGTGGAGGGGCAGTGGGAAGAGGAAGGAATGGCATGTTCCTGCTCCCAGACGCTGTAGGACACACCGAGCTCTGCCTTCCCTAACAAAAGCTTCTTTTCATTAAGGGGTGGAAAAAAAAATCCCCTTTTATTCTCCAGCCTTTGAAGGGCTTACATCATTGCTTCTTCAATTTCAGGATTTCAGGGAAAACAAGCTTTCTGCAGGGCAGGTCAAATTACTGTTAACTAAGAATTCCTGGGAGTGTTTAATCTACACTCTCTATTAATTTATCATTAAGGCACCTTCTAATAATGACTCATCTAATGAAGAAACAAAACCACAGCAGAAACCCTGCTCCTAACAGCATGAGTTACAAAGAACCTGGGCATCTCTCCACCAAAGACATCACCATATCTTTTTTTTTTCCCCACCCACTAATTAGCCCCAAGGTTTCCAAGGGAAAACCACCACGAGCTTTATATATTGCAGAGAAAATATTTTAACACTGGCCTTTCATCCTGCACGTCAAAAAGACAATTTCATCATCACTTTTGTGTCCAACAGCTGCCTTGAATGTAAAGACAGGAATTATTTGTGAATAGGAACAGAATTAATATGGGAAAATGTAGTTGCACCAGTCCTGTGGGTTTTTCCCCCTCACAATTAAATAATAAGTATATTTTTTCCAAAGATCTCTCCGTGCATGTGCCTGTGATCCATTCCTTTTTGACAAACCCATGTAAACCAACAAGCAATACAGCCTCAAGAACGTGAGCACACATTTAGTTTTCAGCAGGGAAATCCTATACTGCAGACTGAGGGAAGCTCCAAATTAAGGAAAATTTGTGTTTTACAAGGAACAAATAAATTGTGGTAGTGATTTTTTCAACAGAAGGCTCTAAATGTGATTCCTCCCACGAGCCCTTCCACCTTTGTTTTACTATATCTACAGCACAGGCTGCTCGAAACAGCTAAATGTACCCAACAGCACCAAGTCAAGGCAAAGTCATTACTTCACCTACTTTTCCTGTCACCAGGCTAAGAAAACCTAAAAGCTACAAGCTATTTTTCAGGCCTCAAACAACACAGGGCCTTTGGAGAACCAACAAAACCACTTTTGAGTGTCAGGCTCAACACTGTGTTTTTAGTTGAGGTTATGCTGAAACCCCACAGGGAGTCACACCAATCTCTCCTCCAGCCTGGTGGAAAAGGTGGAGGAGTTAAAAGACTAGACTTGCCCATAAAATTTCCATCAGTACCCTCCTAACATAGAATTTGAAAAGGGTATTTCTAGAAAAATAGATTACTTGGAAAATGAAAATTTCTGCTTTGTGTGAGGTAGAAATAGAGATGCATGAATGCAGATGTGGCTGAAGAGTTCATCAGTCATGTTTGTTTTGAGGTTCTCTGATTAAAAGATGTTTTGTTTTGTGGTTGAGACTTTTTTTTGAAAATTCTAATCTGTTGTTGAAACAAAAACTCGGTTTGGGAACTGTGGTAACCCAATTTAAATATTAACAGTTTTCAGATAGAATGCTATCAGCAGAGAACATTCTAGATTTTATCAGCTTTAAAATGTGTATCGTGCTTGTATATATAACAGGTATTATATATAACTTACATATATACTTGTGCATACAATATCTGTGATAACATTATATTAAGAATCCAAATCAGAATCAAAATAGCAGTTTTTTCAATCCAAATAGAACAGATCTATTTTTTCCAGTTTGTTTTAAAAACTACTTTTTGCCAATTTATGACAACATGTTAAAATTTGCATTATCCGAGAAATTTTAAGTTTTAACCCAGCTGAGAGCCCTTGTTCAAAACAATGATAGCCTTTAATGGTCACCAGAGCAGAGCTGGCAGCTAAGAGGAGGATTTGGTTTGTTCATGGGTAGGTGAATATTAAAACTCCATTTTAAACTAAGATCTCCTATTATCCATGTCACGTGTGTCACAAGGCAAGTCAACTTCTGACCTGAAAGAGCCTTTTCAATTTGTGCATATCCACTCATCCTACAGCTATCAGAGGATAATTTTAATGTCAATGTACTTCTGAGAGCTGTCAAAGTGTCAGTAAATTTGTGGTCACTGCAATAACATAGCAGAGCACACTCATCACAAGATGGGAAATGCTCTGCCACTGATGCAACTGTTTAATACACTAATAAATATCAGCTAAGACTAACTTGAGCCTACAAAATCCCAAAAAAAGCAAATCAACTTCAGCAGACACAGATTTAGACATTCTCAAAGGTATTTTGCCTGTGAAATTAAACTCTAGTAAGAATAGTTAAGTAATAGTTAATAGTAAGAATAAGTAATAGTTAATAGTAAGAATAGTGAGCAGTAAAAGAACAGGACTTATTTTTGGGTGCTTATTGCCACTGAATAACCCCCACCAATGATCACAATCCAAATCTCTCAGTGTTACACTAATAAAAAAGATTGAACGTAAAATGGATGCGCACTAGAAACAGCCCTTGCACAAAACCACAGGAGATTTACTTCATCTCATCACCTGGAGTGAAAAATTTGAAACACCAAGCCAAGGGATAACACAAATACAACCTGATTATTCACATGGTTGTCCCTGCAAATGTCTGTCTCCGACCCGGCCCCTCAAGCACTCCCTGACTTCACACAGATGCTTCCTTTCCCCTCTGGACCAGACTGTTCAGCAAATAGAGCACACAAATCCTCAAGGATTTAATAAAAGGTGTGCTCTGGATCAGAACACTGAGGCTGACTTTCCAATGTGACACAGGTAGACACTGTGTACTTATGAATTCCGACTGATTGCAGGGAAAGTTTTTCATCCTGGCAACACGGTTGCCATGGCGATCCCGGCTGAGCTGATATTCTTAGCAACCACTCCTAACTCTCCAGCCCCAGCACTCCCTGGTTTCCTCCAAGGCTAAGCTGCATAACCTCATTTCTAAAACCCCGCCAACCACGAGCAGAACCATCAGGGCAGCGGGAGCTGGGACCTGGAGTGCCTCCTCCACAGGCACCCACCTGCCACAACCAGTACAAAGAGCAATTTGCAACTGGGAGAACAAGGAAAGCAAATCTGGCCTCTGGATACCATGCAGGAAAGATTCATGCTGAACCTATTCAGCCAATGCTTTCAGATGCTCAGGACATAAACAGGACAGCAGTGATGGTCTGTGATCCTCCAAGACCATAAATATCCACCTTATTATTTCACACCCATCATTCCCCCGGCCTAAAGTAGTATTATATACAGTCAACCTAAAAATGCATCACTGAAATCATGCAGGTGAAGCTTTGTGCACTTCATCTGGGAATGAAAACGGGAATAGTATTCACACTAGAGGTGGAAGGGAAATGGATAAGGTGGCTACAACTTAAACACAGGTTTGGACCTGCTACTCAGGACCAAACCTGGATGTGCTGCCACCAGAAGTACTTGATAGTGCCAAAAGAATCAATTTGACATGACTCACAAATGCTCCACAAAGCCTCATGGACCAACTGCTCTGTTCTGGATTGGTGCTCACTAAACAGATCACTTACAAGACCCATAAATTAAAAAAAAACCACTGCTCAAAACAAATATTACTAAGCATAAGCCACATGCCCAGGATATCAGATCAAATATTTTACAATTTTTAATACCTATGTCAGACTCTGATCTTGAAGGTTTAACCTAAGTGTTTCTACAGAAGCAGCCATTCACGGGGGTCCTCCTTCCAAGGAAAGTTTGCAAGCTGCAGGCAAACAAAGAGAAAACACAGCCTAACTGCACATTCTGAAATAAGAGAGCCAAAGAAATGTAATTTAGGTCTCCTTAGCTTGATTTCCAAAAGCCAGAGAATGGCAATTTTCAGGTAAGTAGGTTCTCAACGTCAGGTTACATTTTTTCAATTGCTGCAGTAAATTACAAGTTTCAACTAAGATCAGGGAGCAAAATACATTCACACTACAAATGGGGAATAAAAGGTTGTCGCTCAGTGAGGTTATTCAGCCTTCCTAGACTAGAAAGTTCCTGATAAATTTGTGGCTCCCTTCCTGAACAGAGTCCTCTGAAAATTCCCTGCTGTAATAATAAGCACCCCTAGTTTGTCACCATTTGCAAGAAACACTGCAGGAGAACAACAGCTCTTTGCAAAGATCCTGATCTTGACCCTGTACCAACATGGACCAAGGGCAACTTCCATCACCTTTCCAGAATCCCACTGGCTTGGCCTCAATAACCGTGAATAAAATGGATATTAGGCTCGACATTTCAGTTTTGCTACTTTTTATCAGTTGCAAAACAAGCAGACTTTTGCCAGATGCTCAGCTAACATGCAGGGAATTTGATAAGCATCAGCTTTGCTTCTGCTTTACTTCTCCATTTCCTGCCTGTTTCTCTTCAGAGGGACCCTGGGAAGATGCAAGACACGGCATTGCAAAGAGCCCAACAGTATTGTGTTTACTTGGCCAGATTTTGTGGGCCCTTTTAAGTGTGCTATATATAGCTGATTATTTTGCTTTCTAGCCCAGAAAAGGAAAATCACAGCTGACACAGATTTCTTCTCAGCAGTTGTCTGTGAGCCCTGGCTGCAGATCCCCTCCCACAGCACCGAACGAGCAGCAGAGTCCTGTGGCTGCAGGTGCTCTGACCCAACGCTGGACATCTCCTTGTGTTGTTTCCTGCTCCAAAATCGAGCCCAGATAACAACTGGGAAATGTTAGAGATATATCAGTGCTCCAGGTCAGATACCAGCTTATTGTATTTGCAATGTAACCCAGCCACAGAACGGATTCCACAGAGCATATCATATTAACCATCGGGCTTAATGTATTCTGCAATCAAAGCCAAGGCTGCATAAATTGCAGTATCCAATTTATACACACAAGCTTTTTTACTCTTTTTTTTTTCCCTAAGACCAAAGAAATGCCAATTGACAACCTTTCACAGTTATGTCACTTTGATGGAGCCGCTCCAGAACCCCCATGTGAGGAACCCTTACATAATTTATTCAGGTCATTTCCATTCCAAATAGGTGAAAAGAGATATTTGAAAGATTCCATCTTAAACATGGCAAATTTTCCTTTTTTAACGTTTTAAAAGTGCTTTTAATAAACTAAAAGAAAGCTGAGGATGCCACCCATCTACCCAATACAATTTATCCTCCTTACTTTCAATAATCTCCTTATAAAGCTCTGTTTTCCAAGGTGAGAAAACGTTAGGAGCTCTCCATCAGCAGCATATGGTGCATTAAACAAACTTGCTCATGTCACACAGAAAAAAAAGGGTGCTAAAAGAACATCATGCTTGCAACTCTATACACTCAAGCAGTAGGAAAGCCAGAATTACACAATTTAAATCTACCCTTTTGTATATCTCCACATTGTTTATCACAATACTATAGAATGGAGGCTTTTTTCTGTCAGATCCAATAGTAATTAGGGGATGCCTCATCCAATCTCCATTTCTTCGTTCTATTTTTGGCCCTATTCTTTCTTTTTTGCTGTTGTTTTTTGTTGTTTTTTTTTTTTAAACAGAGTGTCTTTGTCCAGCATCAGAGCTGTTATTGCTCCTCCCCCAATCCATGCACACCCATGGATTTTTTTTTTTACCAGTTTGAATGGAGCCCTATGTTAAAAATAATAAATCCATCTATGGCACAAGTTCCTGAGCTGTGAAAAGCCTGCACTAAACTCTTGAATGGTTATTTTGACACACATTCTCTCAATGCAAGAAGTTAATTCTTCTAATCTATAATATCTGCTGTTGTTCACAGATACAAGACAAAGGATTTACAATGGTTCTTTAATTCTAAGTCACTGTAACTAACAGGTTCAGAGATTTTTTTAAAAAGAGAATTACTGTGCACTTATACTTGATTTCTGGAACCCCTTGACCAAGCAAACAAGGGTTACACACTCAGATTTTCCAAGACAGCCTTGAACTTCATTGAAAGGAATTCCTGTTTAAAAACAACAGGCAAAAATCAGGCCCACCACTAAAGGGGTTTCAAAGCATGTTTTACTCATGCAGAAAGAGAAGAACTTCCTTAAATTAGTGAGGGAAGATTCTCAAACAATCCCTACAACCATAAACCTCAAGCTGTAATAAGGTAAAAGTTATAGAGCTCATATGAATTTCTCCGTAGAAATATTCCAAGACTTACAACTCAGAATAAATATTTTTCAACTGGACAGCAGCCTGAAATTTCTTCCCTGGATGTTCTGTGTCTGCAAAAAGATGCTAAATGACCTACTTAACTGGATCTTTGGGAGCAAACAGGGGATGGTGGTGTTAGTCTGGAGTGCTTGAGTTAAAAAAAGAGAACCAAACAAAAATCCCATAGTGCCTGAATAACACTTATTTTCAGACTACACTTGTCAGAGAACTAAAAGGAGGAGATAGGGCTCTCCCCAGATTTTTAAAAGGGTTTTTTTTCTGCCCATTTTAATGATTCAAGATGTCAGTTTTTCAGTAGCTGTTAAGCCTTGAGCCCTAACCCAAAGTGAATAAATAAATATACAAACACAGGGAGATTTTTATAAAAACCCATTTGGGATATGTCCTATATAGCTGAGAGAGGCTAAGATTTCATGCATATTTAGCTGAGTTACTCTAAAAATTCCTTGATAGCAAGGATGCAATGGCATGGGAGTCAGAATAGATGAGGCTGATTCCAAGGAGTAACCAAAGCATCAAGGCCATGGCAGGAGGGGGGGATGAAGCAAAGAGATAAGAATGGAAAGACTTGTTAGAAGAACAAAGAAAATCAGACAATAACAACAATTGTGAGGAACAACGAGATGTTTACAAAGCAAAAAAAGAAGTTTAAAGACTAACCCTGAAGGGAGCAGTTATGAGATGACAATGCAGACAGTATTCTCAGGACACCAGCTACGCTCTCATTAAACTATATATAAACACTCAAACAACAACTCAGCACTTCAGCAATCTTTTCAAACCTTCCAACTGTTAAGAAAATACTCTAAAGGGAGGGGAAAGTGGATTTTCTTTGGTTTTCTTCATATGGAAAATCCCGCCAGGCAAGCAAAAGCCACAGAACTGCTCTGCCATAAAATACTTTGTAATGAGAATATTCTATAGTACTGTTATTAATGTCAGCAAGCTGCAACCCAGCCTAAAAATCTAACAGCGACTAAATAAATCCTCATGATGGATTTGTTGTTCCCTCATACACCAGCCCACTGTTTCTGATTATTTTAATTGGTTACTGTTCACAATACCCTATTTAGGGAAATTAGGCAATAAATTACATAGCTAATCATGTGGTCACATGGATCATATAAATGTCATATTACTGTGCCTAGGAAGCTGCCTGCTGCTCTGCCAGGGGCTCCAGGAGAAAATGAATCAAATCTGTCACCAAGTCAGTGGATGTTGATGTTATTTTACTGTTGGTGCTTGGTTGAGCTCCATGCCCTGCAGGCACATCCTGCTGAGACACCAGGGCATGGCAGAGGCGTTTCAGAGGCAGCAGAACCAGGAAAGACCCCACTGCTGCATCCCCAGGACAGTGAGGAAGGAGGGAGGATGATCCCTGCTGTCCCAGCACTTCCAACCTCTTTCTCTCCCCGTGTAACAGTTTGTTGGGATACATGTCTGGAATAAAGACAAGTGCCACAAACATTCAAACACACAAAATATTATTATTATTATTCTCACTGTAATAAAGATAATAATCTTAGCAAAGAGAATCAAAACTAAAAAGCGTACTGTTGAGTAGTAAGATATTCCTTTGCTAATTCTTTTAGTTGCTAGATCTTGGGCTATTGATGGTGTATATTTTATTTTGGTTTTGTTCCTTTTTTCCCTTCCCCCTTCCCTTTCGAAATTGTACATATATTTCAATTGTATGTAACTGTAATATAAGTGTAAATATATTTATATATATTGCTTTAGCTGTCTCTCTCTTGTTTCGGTTCTCTTGGGGGTTTTTCTTCCCCTCTTCTCCCTTGGTTTGGGGCGGGGGGAGTCTTGTGGAGTTAAATGAGATACCAAAAGGATCTTAACACAATATTATGGATCACTATTAACATGATATTGGTTAGTTAATGGGAAAATTAAAGGGAAAATACTATGGACAATAATAAAAGAGTATTAAAGGAACACTAAAGGATATTAAAGATTTTCTTTCTCGGTTGCTTCCTGTCACTAAGCTGTGCCCACCCACCCAGCCAGGCCGGGGCTCTCAGGATCTGCAGCAGCTGGGCGGTGCCCAGGCCTTAGCGGGTGTCCCCGTGCAGCAACACAGGCTGGGTGGCAGCATGAGGATTGCTCAGCTCAGCAGTCCTGACACCCCATTTTTATCAGCTCCACGTTACACCACGTAGGGCCAGCACACAGTGTAAGGTGATGCCTGAGTGGCAGCCAAACAGCGCCTGGTCATTGCCTGATAGCAACAGTCTGTGCAGGCCCTACTTGTAGTTGACTTGGGGGGCCGTTCTCTCTAATTACTCAATGCAGTAACTCAATTAAAGGTGAAAATATTTTACCTGTAGGCATTAATTGTGATTACGGGGATCAGAACTCCCTTCCCTAAGATTAAGCTCTTGTAAGGAACTGTGCAGAAAAAAAAGGAAATTCAGGACACGTGTAGGATCCTGTTCTCCCTTCCCCCAGTTTCCTCTTCCCACTAATTTCTCTCAGGACATTGAAAAGGCTCGTTGAAAATACAGCTGAGTGGGTGATATAGCATACTCAGGTTTGGTTCACATGAGATTTGACTGGGTCAAAAGATTTTTTCAGTAAATTTTCATTTCCCTT
The DNA here is from genome assembly GCF_003984885.1 of Neopelma chrysocephalum. NCBI lineage: Eukaryota > Metazoa > Chordata > Aves > Passeriformes > Pipridae > Neopelma > Neopelma chrysocephalum. The sequence continues at coordinate 310,625 of NW_020897739.1, read as the reverse complement.
GGAATGAGATCTACATACTAATGGGGAACTCCCGGTGCTTTCTAAGATGAGAAGTATTCACATTAATGTTATTCCTTTCATTTTTGATGTATTCTTTCCACTGAGTTGCTGCAGGGAACTCAGGGAAGAAAATGCTGTTTAAAAAAACAGGGTAAAATTTTGCTATCACAGAAACACAGAGTAACTCCTGAGGAAAAAAAAAAAAAGCAGGAATTCTCCAGTACTCCCCTCACTGCAAACTGAACTGATCCCAAGCCATGTCAGCTGTCAGAGGACGCTCCTTTTGTTCCATGTAAGTAACCTGGAAGCTGATCTTTGCCTAAAAATTTTCAGCTAAGACTTTGACAATTCAAGTTTTCCAGCATGTTCTGTGCTGTGTAACTAACATAAAGATATTTTGTGTGTTTGAATGTTTGTGGCACTTGTCTTTATTTCGGACATGTATCCCAATGAACTGTTACACCAGGAGGGAAAGAGGTTGGAAGTGTTGGGACAGCAGAAATAGGTCAAGGATCTAATTGACCTACTTATAGTTAGTCTATTAAATTGGTAAACAATCTTCCTACAAAACTTTTTGTTTGAAATACGTCTGTAGGAGTAAAATTATTTCAGCCATTCTAGTCTGGTATGAGCTCAAGTTAATTGAACTTATTCCTCAAATACAGGAAATCTCATTCTACTGCTTCCTGCTCACTGACAGGAGAGTGAGAAATACAGAACATTCTATGAATGTTAATTTGTAATTACTTCACTATTAATTAAATACTTAGAGTAACAAACCATATCTTCATAACTTTAACAGACATTATGTTATTGGAGATTTATAATTTTCTGAGTACTTATTTTGGAATTATATATATGAAAACAACAGTATAACTATTCTGCAAGTATGAAGCGACACCTTTGTCTTCCGTCATACTTATATCAAGAAGGACTCTGAGAAGGAAAAGAAAAAATGAGGTGATGAACATCACTATAAAGTAAGGTCATGTTCAAAAAAAAAATCCAGAACAGCAAAAGCCTTGGGGATATTAATAATGCATAGCCAATACCAAAATTCAAAGGCCTGTCAGAAACCATGCAAGCCCAAGTTAATTTTGCAGAGATAGTAAAAGGAGAACAACAGCAGGCTCGTTTGTAGTGACAATAAACCACAAAATAGCAACACACAAAATAAAAAGGTACAGCATAGGAAAATATAAGTAGATGGACAACATTTCAAATTGTCAAAAACAAGGATGGAAGTTTTTATGCAATGCCACAACATATTATCTAATACTGATGAGTGGGGCCACCAACAAAGCAGAGGAAAAGGATTCAGGGGCTACTGTGGAGGCTGAATTGTCCAAGTCCTCCTGGTACCAGCACCCCTGGGCTCTACACAGCCTAAATGTGCTAAAGGGGGCTGGAGAGATGAACTCCACCACCTTCTATCCAGCTCTGGTAAGATCTGAGGAGCAAGACTTAGAGAGCAGCTGTTCTTCCATGCAGGAACAAGATGTACTATGTGCAAGGACATGGTTATTCAACAAGGTTGAGGCTGGAGGCGTGGACTCAAACCTCTCACATCTAAGACAAAAACTTGCAGGTTAAGCCATCTGCAGTCCCACTGGAATGCTCCTATATGGACCTCACACTGTATTATCTTCTTTTTTAAAATGTTTTACCATTGCTGGGTTGAAGCAGCCAGTACACAAAGCTTTGCAGAGTTAACACACACAGATATCTGCCCTCAGAATATGCTTTTCCTTTCATTTTAAATTAATACTAACAATATTGAACCACGTTAATCAAACAATGTGCCACAACTGGAATTCAAAGACAGCTGTATTCTTCACAGTCAGTCAATCTCAATAGCTGCTCTACAGACCTACTGTTTAGGTGGTGCATTGTTATAAATCCCTCAGAGTAGATGCTCTCAGCTCCAAAATCATTAGAAAATACTGGGTTGTAATTCAATGCCTTGTCTCTCTATTTACTGGATGTGTGCCAGGGCACATTTTGTATTGACAGGTGAAATGAATGGCAGGCAGGAGCTTAAATAACTTCAAAACCCTGACTCAAGCGCCACAGCGAGATGCTTTATGATACACTGAGATTGAAAACTCTAACAGAGAGGCAGATTTATTAAATTTTCCTCTCAAATTCTTCATTTATCTAACAAAAGTGCAAGGACAGAATACCAAAAAAGCACCTTTCTGTCTGCTTTATCCACGAGTATTGGACCACGTACTAAAACTTTCTGTCCCACAGGAATTCAAATAACATTCCACAGAAAAGCAAAGGTGTGTTGTGGTGGAGTCAGAGCTGACATCCTTCAGTCTAGTTATTCCACTTTGTTTTTAACACATCTGTTTCTCTTGCCTGTCAAATTTAGGGGCTCAATCTCAATTTTCACATATTGGCCTGTTGCTGCTGTTCCAAATTAAAACAAGTGATGAGCTCCCTGAGCTGGTATTTGCTTTCCTCTCTAATCACCTCGTGCCACAGCTCAGTGTGCAGTGGAAAGTGGCTCATTAAAACCCAGTTAAACTGAGCAAAGCTAAGTGCTCTGTACTGATTGAATTTTTCCCAGGGTGGACAGATTGTTTAACAGGTCTGTTTTCTACTGACACTGGGCATTTAAAAAGTATCGTATTGGTTTGTTCTTTAAGCACCTGAAAAGCTCGGGGGGTGGGCAGGAAGGGGTAAGTCATAATGGAATAAGTAGATTCTCCCAAATGTACAATTGTTCTGTGTTTTCATTTCAATACATACACTTATTTCTTTTTTTTTTAAAAAAACAGAACTCTGCTAAAGTAACAGAACAGGGAACCCAACCCAATGCCATATTCATTGTAACTTGTACCTTAGGTCACTAAATCTACACCACATTTCAAGTTTGCTTCATGTCTGCTCACCACAGCTGCTAGAAAATGGTGAGACTTAAGGAATTAGTCACCCAAAGCTGTTATTTCTACTCATTTGTCTTCTATACAAACAAAAGCAAAAAAAGCTTCAATACAATTACTTTCTTGAGTCAAGGCTATGGAATATGACTGGCTAAAACAACTTAATCCTCTAAGGTCACTGGCTTCACATTGGTGAACCCTTCTGCTAATTATGTTATATTACCCCAGACAGTTATTTGATTTATGCACCTTACGACCATTCATCACTTACATGTAGCTTTAAAAACACCTTTAATAATTTCTGCAAGTGCAAACACATAACTGAATATAATACAGGTGCTTAATCTACTTCCTCAAAATACCAAAGGGCTAAAAATACCTCTGAACCCCTCCTATTGAGCAGCTTCTCTTTTCCACAGTAATTTGCAACGTGATGATGAAATGAGACAAAAACATACAGGGAAATCCAGTATCATAAAATACCAAAGTAAACCTTAGCTAAAAGAACACAGAGTGACAGCATTATATCACGCAGAGAACAGAGATGAGAACAGAATCAGACACTTAGAACTGAAATGGAAACTCCTTCAATCAATTCTATCAAACATTCAAGTCAAAGAGTTCAGGGTAGGTCTCTGAAATGGCTTTTTAATCGCTTGCTTATTTTATTCCTGCTCTAATGGTACAATTATTCTGCCCACAATGAGTGAAGAAGCAGAGACCTGTCAGAACTCCTTTCCTAAGCAATCTTGCAGGACCAGATATGAACACAAAAGAGCCCTGAAACACAGCAAGTGTCCAGAGGACACAAGCTGCGGGGCTGATTGGCTGTTTGGATTCTACATCCAGAGGATCTGATCCATTAGCACAAGGAGATCAGAAACTGCTCTGCTACAGCTGTGCCTCTATCCCCTCTTTTTTTTTTAAATTATTATTTTTAAACTTTGGGTTGAGTTCTAACTGATCCCTGAGTGATCAGCTGGAAGTGAAAAGAAAACTGGGCTGTTCTAGCACAGGAATACAAGGAGGAACCACTGGAGATAACAGATCCCTCAGTCCTGTTAAAGATTAAGGAAACCAACAAAGCCAATCCAAACAACAACGCTCAGGAGTTATTGCATTGAGGTCTCGGCATCAGGAGAAAGATTACTTATGCAAAATTAATAAGAATCTTGGTCTTTATGTGAAATGCTACAAGGGAATCTCTTTTGTGCCACCGATGTAATGGAATATTTATGAGCACTGGGAATCAGGGCAGTCAGAATTACAAGGAACAGAGGTCACAGAGGGAAGGATTTGCAAGGTTACATCGGTTGGGGTTTTCCTTTTAGGTTGGTTTTTATTGCATACATGCAAGCACACATCTTCAGATATCTTCAATGTCCTGAACAAATAAAGAATGGCTGTGAATTTGTCTGAAGGTGACCTGGATATACACACTGCAATGCCAATTTTTGTTTATTTTTAATAACTATCTCCATTTGCACCAGTTTACCCACATGCATGAAGACCCCACTGCTCAAATGCATCTCGTTTTTAACCAGGAAACTGCTTGAAGCTAAAAATCCAAACTGAAGTACAGCAAAGGGATCATTCTGAGCTGTTTATAAAGGTATAAACAGGGGGATGGACACAATGGTAGTCCCTGCTGGAACAATGTTTTAATACACTTTTTGATTCTGTGTACAGTTACTGGCAACTTTAAAGCAACAACAAAAGCAAGAAACTTCCTTTTTCAGATCCAATTGGAAGAGCATTAAAATACATACTTGCATAGAAAATGCCCTGACCTTCAGCAACTGTTTTGCTCATAAATTGGGGCAGAATCCTCCTGCTATTTAATTGGTCAGAAGATAAGAGGGTTTCACGGTGAGACTGGAACATACATCTTTTGTCCTTTTCTTTTGTGTCCACATGAACAACCCAATTTAGCACAGCACTGAGGGAATCTCCTGAGATGGGCAAAGTTCATGAAAATATTCATGGGAGGAAAGGTGTGTCATTATCCCCAGGCCCTGCCGACCAGACTGTAATTAGAAAGATGCCTCTTCTTTAGCAGATGGGTCTCCTGGCCTCTTTCCAGTCTACACTTCGTGTTGTCCATTCTAGCAACCCAAACTGTGAAGGAAGGAAGTAAAATAAAGGGTTTCCTAGTCTACCTTTGGACAGAACCAACACTCTCACGTGAATACAATTTTTTAATTACTTTTAAATAAGGGGCGAGCACAAAGGCTCGATGAATCGCTGACTGGTATAGGATCACCCACACCAGGAGAGCAGGATCAAAGCTCCTTCAGCACTGCAGGGACAGGGCCATTATTCTGTGACAAGCCAGTGATCTCTTTCTAATTCCTCCAAGACAAGTAACTGTCACAAGAAATACAGGTACAAACACAGCCTTTGTTGGCAGCCTTAGCAGGAAGATCAGACAAGAACTGAAGGGTCTGTTCGCTTCTTTAACAGCTTTGCCAAGTCAAAGCCAGCTTGGAATTGGTAGCAGAGCTCTCTGCTGTCCTTACTGCACAGCAATCTTCAGGGCTGTTCAGTTTTCCCTAAGCACAGGTATTTTCTCCCCCAGCCCCACCAAGCAAACCCAGCAGAAAAGAGAGTGATTCAGTTCTGGCTAGAAAATCGCTAAATAATGAAATAAAGCCTCTTCTGGCTAAGAAGGAAAGAGATAATATCAATATTCATCAAGACCAGACCATTTTTAGGAACATAACGGCAGGCACAGTAGGAGAAGCGGTATCATAAAACCTTTCTGTGCTGTTTCAGCAGCATTTCCCCAGGGAGTTCCGACAAGAACCAAAAGACTCCAGAGCCACGCGCTGCTCGGTCTCTGCAGCCAACACAGGTTGTCAATTAATGTGAACTGTGGAGGTGATCCAAGAGATTGGGATACGTCTGCTGGGAGCTCCCCAGAGCCCATCAGACTCATTTTACACGGGCTACTGAACAGCTCTTAGATGGTGTCGATTTTCCCTCACTGCTACAGCTGAACAAATAATGAGAAAAATGATATGCAAACAATCCCCGTGACTTCTGTAGGATTCTGCTCCAACTGTGCTCCCACATTTTCTATTTGGTTATCACAGACGTTTTTAAGGGAAGAGTTCGCTCTCAGCATCCTCTCAGGACCACAGGGTAAATCTCACAACCAACAGCAATTTTCAGGGGGAGAAGAGAATTAATAGGCACAAAACTATGATAAATAACAAACAAGTTTGTCAAAATTGCAATCTGTTTGCAGACAATCTGCAATCAGGAAAGGAGGCTCATTCATCAAGCAAAATTGTTCCTGGAAATCATCTTCCTCAGCTAGAATCCCTCACGTAGCCAGGGCACATGGAAATGGAGGTTTGAGAGTCTCTGTTTTATCTGGTTGTCCCAAAATGTACATTTAATTTAGTGAGTTTGTATGTGGAATGAGTACCACAAAACACGGATCTCTAGTAATCAACTTCACAGAATATTCTGCACTGCCTAACACAGCACACACCTACTAAAGGCTCATATTTATTTGGATTCAACCATAGCTTCCACTAACACAACTACTACCTAGCAGACTCCTACTCCCTGTTGGAAGCTGAAAAAAAAACAACAAAACAGTTCTGGAATGATTTTGGAGGGAGATCAGTCATTTTGCCAAAAATCGCTTCTGTCTGGCATGCAATCAGTTTACTTGGGGAGAATCATTTGCTCCCTGTTCGCCTACGAGCTCTTCTGTCTGCACGGAGCGCCCTGAGAGGAAAGATAGCTGGAGGTTAAAATTAGCCAGGAACGCAGATGCCTTTGTCTCCTCTCATTACCTCCTCCCACAGTGGGTGTCTCGCCTCCAAACCGAGCGGGCATGAAAAACACACACCTAAAGCTCAAAGAAAATGGCAAAAACAACCCCTCTGCTAAACAAGAGACGCGGACCTTTTTCTGGTCAGCAACTACTTTGCAGATCGTTTTCCAAGCGGTAATTACAGTAAGTGGCTTCGTTAGCATCTTAGGGTTGTAACCCCCGACCCCAATGTCGGTATTAAATTCCATTATCTAGAGACAAGAAAAATCAGGAGAACACGACAATTAAGACTTCAAACGACTCGAAAGAAAACAAGGAATCTTCTGAATAGTCTGTTTCTAGGATGACATGCTGTAAACAGGAACGTCAGCACTGACTTCAGCTCAGCTGCCACAGAAAAAAAAAGAGCATCTGTTTTTCTTCCTGGCACCTACTGAACACGACTGAAACATTTTCCTATGTTAGAGATACACTTACACCTTTCAAAAATATCATTTAAGGAACAAAAATCATTCCTGTGGCCACATCTTCAAATAATTTTCAGAGATCTAAGTATAGCCTGACAAATAGTGAGTGGGACCAATGAATTCCAGCACGTTAAAACAAGACTCCTCTTCAGAAGGTGTCCTATGTGCATCCAGGGAGAAAATAATATCTGGGTTTAGGACATTCCTCTTTAGTGTGTGCAAATCTTATCCATAAAAAACCTGATCACTGAAAGACTCCTGAATGCAAACGAAATAACGCACCAATCCATAATTTGCAGGTTAGTTTTAACAGAGGAAAAAATATATAATTAAATTTTAGATTTTTGTCTGTGTGTGTGTAGAGAGACAAAAAGATTGGCATTACTGCTGTGATGAAACCAATTCTACATGATAAAACTCTTGTATTTTTGCCTAATATCCTCATTCTATACAAAGCCATCTCCTCATCCTTCTTTTCTTACCTGCTAACTGGAGAACTGTAACAGTTCATTGGGATACATGCCCGGAATAAAGGCAAGTGCCTTTATAGCTTTACTACAGTGAGAATAATAATAATAATAAACTTAAGATAATATAATTTTTTAATAGAGATTATGTTATTGGAGGTTTATGAATTTCTGAGTAGACTTTGTGATCAGGAACTTCCTTGTTTGCTTTCACATCTTTATTAAAGTAAATTTCCTCTAACAAAGATTTTTCTTCTGCACCTCCAGTAGTGTATCAGATCTTTCTGGGAAGGAAGAATTATAAACAAAGAGAATCAAAACTAAAAAGGATACAATATAACTACCTTATGGGATGGCATTAAAACAAATACTAAGAACAGCATTCAATACAGTATAATATTAACTAGCAAAAAGGGAGTTAAATGAGATACCAAAAGGATCTTAACACAATATCATGGATAACTATTAACATATTGGTTAGTAAAAGGGGAAATTAAAGGGAAAATACTACGGACACTAATAAAAGGGTATTAAAGGAACACTAAAGGATATTTAAAGTCTTCTTTCTCGGTTGCTTCCTCTCACTAACTTGTGCCTACCCACCCAGCCAGGCCGGGGCTCTCAGGATCTGCAGCAGCTGGGCGGTGCCCAGGCCTTAGCGGGCGTCCCCACGCAGCAACACAGGCTCGGGGGCAGCATGAGGATCGCTCAGCTCAGCAGTCCTGACACCCCATTTTTATCAGCTCCACATTACACCACGTAGGGCCAGTACACAGTGTAAGGTGATGCCTGAATGGCAGCCAAACAGCGCCTGGTCATTGCCTGATGGCAACAGTCTGTGCGGGCCCTTGTGCAAAATATGACAAGTAAATTAATGCTTCTATCGAATGATGCTGACAGCATCATGAAGGGTCACGGTTTATACACACAAAGGGCCCCTCTTGAAAAATGACTCCTGAAAAATCTCCTGCTCCCAGTCAGCAACCAAGAAAAATGAGGACTACGTTGCCCTGGAATAACCCGAATAAGCAGATCCTTCCTTCCCAGAAAGACCTGAGACACTACTGGAGGGAGAGAAGAAAAATCTTTGTTAGAGGAAATTTACTTTAATAAAGATGTGGAAGCAAACAAGCAAGCTCCTGATCACAAGGTCTACTCAGGAATTCATAAGCCCCCAATAACATAATCTCTATTAAAAAATTATAAAGATGTGGTTTGTTAATCTAAGTATTTCATTAATAATGAATTAATTACAAATTAACATATATAGGATGTTCTGCATTTCTGTAAGCCTCTGGTATCTTCAATTAAATATATTCATGAAGGTTCCTGTTCAAATCCAAGAGTACTGCCTATTCATAATTTAAAAAGCAAGGGAAAGATGCTGTTCTTGGATGGCACCACTTCCTACCACCAAGTTGTTTCACACAGTGTACAGTGTGTTATTTACCAGTTGCAGAAATCCAGGGAGCTTCACCGACTCTTGGAGTTATCACAATTTTACTGCCAACCTGGAGAGAGTGGGGCCAGACCCCATACTGTTTGTGGAAAAGGCTCTACAGGACACAGAGAGCCACCACCTCCCCAGATTCCTTCCTTAAATGATATTTTTGAAAGGTGTAAGTCTATCTCTAACATATGAAAATGTTTCAGTCGTGTTCGGTACGTGCCAGGAAGAAAAACAGATGCTCTTTTTTTCTGTGGCAGCTGAGTGATGCTGCAGAGAGTTTGGAATGGGAAGCCAACAACTTCCCAGAAAACGATGTTCTGGGCTTACACAACTGAACTTATCAGATAAGGAACAACTCTGAAATGATTAAAAATTAAGTTGCTGGAATGAGAAGTCCAGCATTTTTCAATTCTAAAAGATGAGACTGCTAAGACAGAACTGAGTTTGGACAGGATAGAAATGGCAATAATACAGTTTGGGATAAAATGTTTCCTTTTCGAACAGAGATTGAAAAGCAGAGATACGTTGGAATTATGACCCCTGAAATGATGTCCAGCTTAATGCCAGGCTCTGATTTGAGCCACTACAGCCTCAAAGGGGTATCCCCAACTGGCTGAGGTTTAATGGAACAAAGGGATTCCAGAGGCATTAGTGTCGAGGAAGAGAGGAGGTTACAAAGCGTTTGCTCTCTGCGAGTAAAAGGGATAATGAAATTATGCAGCTCCTTTCTTCCCCTGCTGTCACAGCACATCCTGCAGCCTCATTACTGCCACTTTTGACAGCTGCACTACAACTTGGGAATCTACAACATGGGAATCCATCTCTAGGGCTCAGAAGGCTGTGCTGAAACATCCCACTGCTGTGGCTGAAGAGACACAGGATCCATGCAATAGCAAACATTTCCTTGTTTCAAACAGAGGCTGAGAATTCCAGGAACTGTGGGACCTGGGTCTCTGGAAATATGCCAAGTGCACAGGTACAGATGTGGAATGACCACTGGGACACCAGAGAAAGATGAGCACTCACACTCAGCCCCATTACACACAGGGCCTCCTAATGGATGTCTGTACCAGAAAAGCATGCAACATCATTTTCCACCCTGCCAGTCAATCCAGGAGTCACATCTGTGAGAACAGGGAGCCATCTCCTTGACCTCCCGTCACACAGAAGGAGAAGTGCTTGTACTAAAGCATTAGGGAATAGTTTGTGCTCTAACAGCTGATGGCAGCTGTGTTTGCTGTGGTCACTTCCCCATTGACCTTCTTTCACTTATTATCCACAGTGCACATTCCCCAAAGATACAGATTACATTGGAAGTTTACTGTTTATCACTTCAACAAAGACACAGGCTTAGCTGGGATGCACTGACCCACACTCAAAGAAACATTAGAGTGATAAAGATTGAAAAAAATATTCCAAATTTTCAATGATTCTGAAGTGTAAATTAGAGAGGTTGTTTTTCATTTAAGGATAATGTACCTATGCACTTGTCACAGCTTGTTTTGCCAAAAGATGACTGAAGGGAGCCTGTTCCTCCCTGCACCTGCAGGATTAAATAGCTCAGTAAGAGTTAACCACAGAGGGAGATTCAAGGACACAGCCTCAGCAGTAATGGCCATTTACCTCCTGACCCAGCCATGACTGGATGAGGAACCCAGTGCACAGATGAGAGGAAAGGATCAGCAGATAAACCCCATCCATTGTCAGAGCTCCCAACATCTGACACACACGGGCCTTTAAGGATTTCTTGCAGCGTTTCTTACTGTCAGCAAGAATACACTCCATGATTTCCACTGAAGGCAAATGTTGGACCAGCTCAAAGTTAATATTATCAGCTAAAGTAAGAAAAACCCCCATCTTTTCAATCCACAGTGGAGGAGCATCACCCACTGTAAACCAGCAGAGGAAGCAACACGTGTAACTGTGGGTGCTCGGGGCAGAGAGTGCCCAGGAGGAAACCAGGGGGAAGACAGAGCTCCACACAGAGCTCAAGGCAGCCCTTCCATGCAGATTAAATCCATCTGAACAGCCACATTGATTAATTTAATCTTAATGGGCAGTTTGACATCCCTCTGCAGTTTTGACCCTGGGAATCTGAGAAACAAGTGGATTAAGACACTCAGTCTAGAATTCCAGGAAATTTCAGCCCCTGACCATGCCAAATCCTCTGCTTGTCTGCCTTTTCTCCTTTGTTGCTTTCCCAAAGAGCCTCAGCAAGTGCCACCCAACAACATGTCTGTTTATTCTTTTAGATCCTGACTCCTCAGTGTTAATGCCAGCACATTGAACAGCCAGCCCTTCCTTACCAGCACAGCTCCTTACTTCAATTCCCACTAAAAGCAACCCCCTTGTTCTGCAGATCCCAGGCACTTTCTTTGGCAAAAACAGACCGTGTGCTCCTCTGACCTTTTGATTTTCTAAGCACAAAAATGCATCTGTGATCCAGCCTCTCTGTGACCAAGAGGGAAAGAAAACATCCCCAGATGCACTGAACTCCTTTTGCTCCTGAAGGAACTGAGACAGGAGAATCCAGTTTTGCATATCTGTACAGCAAATACAATATAAAACAATGTCCTACCCATTGAGACAGGTTAAATACAAATTTTCTATACATCAGCTGGCACTCAGGTTGCCAGAGACACATCCTCAAGAGTTCATCAATACTTCTCCTACCTCCTCTGCTTCCTAAACAAAAACTTCATCCTGGAACAGTTGGTAGAAGTTCATTTTAATACAGGTTTGGGTTTCTTCCTATGATGCAAAAAGATTCTGTGACTTGAAACCCCCATTTGTTCTGCCTAGATGATCATAAGGGAGTTTTCCAGAAACACTCAGAAATGCCCTATGGGAGTGTCCAGGCAGACAACCCAAGACAGGAGGTGTCATCCAGTTTTCTGACAACTTGGATGAAACAATCTGACGTGAACACTGTGCTTGCAGGAGCACAACAGAAGACAATGTGCCTACAGAAACCACCAATGCATCGAGCAGGGGACGATTAGAAAGACTCTTCTGTTTCTGATGAATTGAATTGGCTCACTTAAAGTTTTATACAAAAAACAAAATATAAAAGGGGTATTTGGAGTTGGAGTCCATGGAAACGTTTGACACATCCTGCAGCTCCAGACAGAGACCAAGTTCAATCCTGATGTTTTCTTGCCTAAAAGTCAGACGTTACATCAGAGGCGAAGGTGACCCTCTGACTGTCGTGCTCTGGTCTATTGAAATGCATCTTCACGGAGGAAGGTTTAATCTGGTCCAACAGAAAATGTCAAAGCTTGACTAAATGTCAAGATTTCATTACACTAAAACAATGCCCTGCAAAATTCCAGCAAGTCAGAGCCAATTTTTAAATACATTTATTGATACTACACTAAAAAGCAACAAAAACATTCAACAAAACCATAATGTGACTAAAATAGAGATTCTGACAGGAATTGAAATGACACTTTGTGATTCCCCAGTTATCTAACATTTTGTGACAGTCTCAATCTAATTTGCAATTCTTAAGCATCAAGAACAGCATTTCAAATTACAGACCAGATGTTGATGAGGTTGTCTGTCTAGTGAACTATAAATGAAAATAAAGTAACAGAAGTTGAAATCCAAGAAAATCCAAACTTACATTTCCCAAGCAGGAAAGCAATTGCAAGCTTAAACAGGAAACCCTGAAAAAATGCTACTGTCATAGTTTGACAACTAATACAACCACCTCAACAACTGGATGAGTAATCATATAACTTGAGCAAAATGAATGTTATTTTACCTGTACTTATAAACAGTCCAAAATATGGTGCAGTTGGGCCCTGCCATCGTCCCCTCCACAGCACACCTGCTGTTAGCTGGGCAGATTTATTCCTCCTACAACTCTGACTTCTAATTCTTTATCCTCACAAGCTGCAGGTGTAGAGCAGACAAAAAAAAACTTGCAATTTGTAGCTTCTAAGTCAACTGTGCCAAAAGAAGGGAAGAAGAAACTTGTATATAATGACACACCTGCTTCTTCCTATGGATCTCAATCCATGAAATTTCAAGGCTGCCTCTCCCCCCACCCACTTCTCCTGGCTAAAAGTACCTGTTAGGAACACCATCAAGTTTCCCCTGTTCCCTCTTCTATCCTGAATTTTACTAGAGAATTAATATGCCTTTCGGCTCTAATTTAAATTGCACATTATTTCCAGCATTTTAAAAAGGACCAGGTTTCACTAGTGGTATCCTAAGGGAGCTGATATTTTCCATTTCCTTTTGCCCAAGTTCCTAATGGAGCAGCAGGAGCTAAAGGCAGTGTTTGGCCCATGGAATAAGTCATAAATTCTGAAAGGTTAAACATCCAGGGACACGCTTCCTAGAGAACACCAAGCAGAAACCTTTGGAACAAATCAATGCACTTTTAAACGATCAATTCTACTTCTGCAATTGCTTCTATTCCCTAATTAAAGTATTCAAAGGTTGAAATTAGTCTCAAATTCTGCAGTTCACAATGCCATCCACGAATATTGATGCTTCAGTTTGTGATTTGTGAGCTTTCAAGGTGATCAAAGCTGTGTCAGAGAAAGGCTTTACATCTTAGTTTTCAAAAGGATCCAAACTATCATTCGTTTTCCTAGGGAAGGCATTTTCCTGGGATTATTTAAACAGGGCTTTGCATTCAGGAATCCAGAAGAGGAACTGACATTTCCTTCTGGCACCTCTTTCTTAAGAGGCTGTAAAATCAAATGTCATCCCTAATGCAAGTTCCCTGGTGCAACACGGTGGGAAGAGGGATGAGCAGAAGGTGGCAGTAGAGCACCAGATCCAAATCCAGAGATATTTTATTCAGAATTAAGACTCCTGCTCTCACACAACATGTGTGGGTCGTGCATCTCCACTGAAATGCAACGAGGTGTGATTTCTTATGGCTACATTACTCCTGGGTAAGAGGAAATGTGGGAAGTCTACCTTTCCCCTCAAGACTTCCCTAACCACTTCAGCATGTTGCCTGTGTGGCTCCCTGCATTTATAAGAAGAATACAGAAAACAGGGGGATTTGGGCAGTTTGTCAATTAAGAAAATATTATTGTAAGCCCGTGGACCTGCAGCTGAAAGGCCAAATTATGAGCACCTGCCTTAAAGCTAGATTTGAAAAGTCTTACTTCATTTTAAACAATAACATTCCCCTTCATTTCTAAAAAGTCATCTCTTGAGCACTGGTGGGAAGTGGACTGAAAACTTCATCCTATTCTTTCAAAGATTAAAAACACTATGGTTTAACCGGGTTACCACACAGAAATCCAGCTCATCTCAAGTTTCTACTTAAGCTTGTAAACTTCAGAAAGTGCTTCCGAGAGACATCTCAAATGGGTAAGAATTATCCGAAATGCCCTTTTCCAGTAAAAGCGTGGAGGAGGGAGGGAGGAAGGCAGAGACCTCCCTCTTTCGGCCAAAGGGAGGCGAAGCAGGCACACGCTGCCTTACAAGAGATTGGCAGGCAACTAATGTTGGGTTTCTTCCCCCACAGTTTTGACGGAGACAAACAGAAAAGTATCAAACAACGACGGGGGAAAAGAAATAAATTATTTTTATCAGTGTCTCACGTGCAACATTTCTAAGATGCCAGATGTGACACCACAAGCAAACACCGAACACGCACCACAGAAAAGGGGTTTTCTCAAGTTTCATGTGACGTTATAATTTTGAAGCTCTGCACGGGTTCTCTGGTTTCCAACCTCACAAAATAAAGAGTTTCTTTACGTGAACATGGCAATTAAACAGATTTTTTTCCTGCCTTGCTTTCCCCAGTGGGCAGCAGTACCTGCCCAAGATGCTGCCCACAGCTGGACAGCAGCCCCAGCCCTTTGGGGTGTGAAATGACCCAAATCCCAATAAACCACACAAAATTAAACCCACAAAACCACACTTTTAGCAATTATTTGGGTTTAAGAGCTAATGTTACAGCACCTGGAACTGAAACCCAAGCAGTGTATATTAAGTTACATGCATTTATGTATTCCCCCTTCCACGTACTCCCATGGGTACTACATGTGTGAACATATGTACATATGTGAACACAGCCTGATTAAAAGGGGCAGGCGCTGAGCTTCCCACCTCAACAACAAATAAGACAACAACTGAGGAGCAAAGCATGAGGGAAATTCTCCCTGCCTCAATTAGCAGTGCCTGCAGCCGGGACTGGCAGGTCTCCATCCCTGCCATCAGTCACCTGAGGATGGAAAATGATACAGAGCTGCAGCACCGAGTCTCCCTTCATGTCTGTACAGTAATTATAATGTGCCCAGTGAACATTCCTGGCAACAGTTCCAATGGTCTGGGAGAGGATCAGCACCCAGCCCTGCTGGGTGGAGAGAGCTGGGAATGCCAAGCTATAAATACAGTCACGGATTTGGTCACTGCTCACCCACCACAAAAAGGATCCTGGAGCAAACCCACCTCATTTTCTCTATCGCTGCGAAAGGTCAGATTTTAAAACACCAGCAGAACGAAGCACGTGGAAATAGTCAAGATGTCTGACATCCTAAAAAGCCTTTCTGACTCAAAGACAACATCAGCAAAAGTTTTACCCAAGTGGCAAAGAGAACAAGATGGAGATTTCAAATGACTGAACGTTCAGTTGCATCTTGTCCAGCTCCCTCAGGTACCTGGAAGCAGCATTTTAATATTGATGCAGAGATTATCAACTGGCCATTTAAATGCCATGATAAGCCAGAACAGTAGAGGGAAAATGAATATATAGAAAAGCTGTAGTTAGCTCTTCACATGTTCTGCTAAAATAGTAAAGAAATCTCTCTCAGCAGCTATAATTTCAGATTTATTGGCCTACCATTGTCTGATAATCCACTGAGATTAAGAAGTTAAAAAAATAAATCATGGCACAATGATCCCCTCAGCAGCAAATAATGAAATTACTAGTAGACACTCTCTGATTAAGAGTCTGGTTTGCCTAAATATTAATAGCTTTTTATTACTGAGCAAAATGAAGCAACTCAAGTGTAACACAGGAAACAAACTAGTAACTAAGTACTGGATATTGTTTATAAAAAAATGTTAAAGGGTAAGAACTACGTAGCAGAGCAACCAACACTTGTAATCTCTTCATTATCAGTGTTTTTAAATAACCACACTGCTATCATCCCACCCACAGGTTCCTGACTGGTTCCCAGATAAAGAAAATTATTCCAAAGCTATTTCTTGCCCTGGCTTAGTGACAACATTCCAGGATCCCCATCCCCGACAGGCTGGCAGGGGACCATCATTCCCATTTAACCTTCATTCCAGAGCCTTTGTTGGAGAAATGTTGCACTTCAGTCCCACAGAAATAACTCTGCTGCCCCTGGAAACTGGGATTTGGGCACTGTTTGGGTTTTAACTGCTTCTTAACTTGAGTTTAAGGGAAATGATGAGTAAGACACAGTTTGCTCTATGGTGGTTGGTAGCCATAAAGTAGATTAAACAGCACAAACTAATTAAGCTTTCTCATTTTCTTTAGAAAGGTATGAAAGACACTTCCTTTAAAAAACTAAAAGAATTCATAACTCCTAAACATTATTTTTCTTAATGCTCTGTGTTCATATCTCTTAGTAAGTTAGAAGTGACTTACAGGTCATGAAAACACTACCACGCACTCAAAAATAAACTTAATAATCATCAACCTCCACCCCTAAATCTTTGAAAAATGTCACTTTCAAGCTGATTTTATCCCAGTGATGTAATTAAAAAAAAAAAATTAACTGGGGTATATGTTTGAAGAGAGCAGCTCACCTTTGAGAGCACATCCCAAAGATTGACAGCACAAGTTTTAAAGGAACAGTCATGGGAGAGTTGTCACATTTACACTCAATATATGCAGGGAAGTAAAAGAAACTTCATTTTAGCTGTGTGGGTACTTTCACATCACTGTAGTACCTGCATAAATACCTGGACTTGTATTTTACTGAAAGGTACTGTCACAACATAACTCAAATTCAATTCCTGTTATTGTACTGGCAAGATTTATTTTAATAGCAATAAACTATTGGCAATATTTATTTTAATAGCAATAAACAATTGGCAATATCATAATGTGCTAAAGTATTTGAACATCGGTTCAACTCTCAGCGTTTTTATAATTCCACCCACTTACAATTAAAGCAGAAATTGTTTTAAGAGCAGCAAAATATTTTCTTAAAAGTCCCTGACCAGGAACTACACAAACTAGACTAAATTCTTACACCAACAGATGTTACTGCTGTGGTGCAGAGAGCAACTGTCCAACAATTTACAGTATAAGGTATGTTGCTTTTTAATACACCAAATGTAAAACCCTCTCAGTGCTTAGGGTCTATCTTAGACTGACAGTCTAGGCCTATAAAAAAAGAAATGTGTCTGCAGAACAACTTATTTTAAGAAAACTCTTGCCACCCTTTCGCTGAAAACCTCTAGAATATTCATGCTTTGGAGCACAGCCTTGAAAATCTGGCTGCCATGGCAGGGATAAATAAGCTTTCTGCCATTCCCATGAAAATTAATTCACAACTGAACAAGTCACAAGCCTCTAAAACCACAGCTTAACATTTAATGTTACAGCATCTTAAAGCCCGGCTGGAAGTGTCCCAGCAACCCCAGGTGTACCATGAGGACGGAAGATTTTGATGCATTTTCTAAGTCCCTGCACTTCAACAAAGTTACTTTTAAATCAGGAAGGTACCATTAAAAAAAGTAAAATTCATTTTAAGTGTTTGAAATGAAAGCCAGGAACAACATGTAATGCCAAAAATGAGAAAATCAAGTACATTAATTTCTTGTGTTACAGAATCAATAGATTCTTTCTCACAGAACTCCTGCATCATTCAGCACAAAAAATGGATGGAGCTTCCTATTTCATCTTCCCTTTTCAAACCCAGCTGTGACTACAGTTATTCATTTCCTGATGGCTTCCTTTTGAAAGCTAATATTTTATAAATAAAGCCATACTTAGGAGAGCAAGAGCGCTGACAAGACAAACACACAGCCACTGCCAAGACCCAAATGCCTCATCATTTGGATAAGGATTCCTGCCTTTGGAACATGGTATTCTCTTTTTCTTCAGTGCTTTGGGTTTGTTCTTGACCATATGCCCCTATTCAGCACAATATTTCAACTGTTGCAGTAACTATCTGTATTATGTAATACACCATTATTTTCCTCTTTAAACACTATTTCCCCTCCTTGAATTTAAGAACAAATCCTATATTCTAAGACAGCAGATTTCGTGTGTCCCAGCCCAGCCTCTGGAACAGAAGTGGTGGCAGGAACTTCCCTTCATTTAGCAGGAGAGGAGGAGTTACCTCAGCTCAAGGAGGGACAAGTTTGTGAAAGAGAAAACTACTGAGGGTTATTAAATCACAGAGACAATATCCAGCTCAGGAAATCCCCTGAGCTGAAAGCAGCTGGAGGCCAGGAGATTATCCAGGGGAAGTACCAGTTCCTCCTCTTCCCCAAGCACCAGGCTGTGGCTATTGCTGGGGAGAAAACACTGGGAAACAGACCCTCAGGTCTTGCTGAAATACAGATTTTATGTGGTTCAGATCCGAGTGCCCAGACAAAGTTTATATCATTGCACATTTCCAAGCTGTCTAAGGAACAAGGTGAGCAACAGGTCGTTAATTAACGTTAATTTACAGTTGTAAGACTGTTACTAAAGTCACTTTAAAAACATCAGTTAATAAAATACAAAGAGGAATCAGAACAAAGTAAAGTGGCCACCTTAGAGGTCACGCTCTTCAGACAGACAAATCCCTGGTGGGGAGTTAAGAGAAGATACAGAGCAAGTGGCAGCTCCCAGCCAACCCTCCTGACAGGGGGATATAAACAAAGCTGTCACCTACTCTCACTTAACCTTTTCCTAAATGGGAGGAGCATTTCTTCCCTCTCTCCCCCTCCTCTGCAAACAACCACCTGTGCTCTCCTGGGCAGTCCCAGCCTTCCTTTCCAGCACATTTCAGGACAGGTGTCCAACCTCGGACAGTATTTATAGCTTTTCCAGCTACTACTCCATTTTAAATTTTGGAAGACTGATGGCTCAAGTCCATTAACTGCTTTCCTTGGAGAGTTACTAAATGTGGATCCCAGCAACTCCTTCCACTGCACGTGTCCTCACACTCACCCCCAAGCAATTCCTCCTGTCAGAAGGTGCAACTGTGGGTTCTCAGCAACTCCATAACCACCAGCCTAAGTTTTGCATCATTCCAAAGGCCCTGCTTAGCGGTTTTGATTTAAATCCTCTATTTGTATTCACTTATAAATCACTTCCTTTAACAACTGCAAACAGACTCTTTAGAAAGTACCCAATTCCCACCTAAAAAATAGCTGTTTGTGTGTAAGTTCTAAAGAAAAGAGCTTAATGTGGCAGAAAGTGTCTATTACCTGCTACTGAGCAGGATTTTATCCAAGGGCTTTGAGTTTTTAACTCAGCTACATCAACTGCCTCCCCTCAGAGAATTTATGGATTCATTAATGTTTGCTGCTCTCAAACCAAGAGTATGGGTTTTGTTCTATTTAACATACACTTGTACACTCTGCACCCACTCACATACATATATATATATACATACACACACTTTATTCATTTCTTTTCATTAAAAATGTTTGGGAAGGAAACTGATTGCACAACTTTGGTACACGCAGCTTTTTCTCCCCGTCACTTTTATGACCTTTTTGGTTAATATAATTACCATTACAGCAGATCCTAATTTGTTCTCATGGCTACAAATTCAGGAGACAAATTGCTGTGACGTTGCAGCCTGAGCAAAACAAGGGCAGACAACGAGGCAGCCCAGCTTCCACCGAGAGGGAATTAAAATAACTACCTCAACCTTTGGGTTCCCACCTCTGCACCAGAGATGTTACAGCCATGGGTGGCTGTAAAAACTACAGACTGGCTTTGCAGTCACTTTAAAATATATGCAATACATGTCAGCCCTTTCCCTCCTTCCCAGAGAAATCTGGAAAAAGGATTTGGTGTGGGAGTACCCAGATTGCTTATCTGACAGTTCATTAAAAGCTCTGTGTTCCTAACCTGAGGTATGTGTTGGGGGCAACATTTTGTTCCCTCAGCTTGATCACTTTTAATAAACAAAAAAAATTATAATGCCCCCAAATTTTTAGTATTATTTCATGCCATTGTAAAACTGCCTAAGGAAGAAAAGGGTTTATAAAAACAGATTTATTACCTACACACTACTGATACTTCAGGAAGGAAAAAAAATCCAAGCCTTATCCATTACAGCAACAAGAGTGATGAGACTGACCTGGTTTGCCCTCAACCACGTCAATGGAAAACTTTCTACCATTAACACTCTTACCCAACACAAACCTCACCTCCAATGGATTTTCATTGACTCTTGGACCAGAGCCAAGAAAACAATAACCTTCAAAGAGAGGAGAACACGCGTGAAACACTCAGATGGACCCAAGATTAGATGTACATTCTTAAGTGGCACTTGAAGACTTAATAATAATAATGGCCCATCTTCGCGAACGAAGATTTGGGGAAAGGTCTTTTACCTTTCCAGCCTGCGCAATGGATTTTTTTGGTGAGACACAGCCTGCGCTGAACTGAGCCCACCCTTTAATCCTAAGGTTCATCTGCCGGGGCCAAGCAAGCTTGGACAATGGCAGTGAGGTCCTCAGGACGTAGGTTTGTTTAGAGTGTCCTTCTCATAGATGGATGGCCACACAGGGCTAACGACCTCCATCAGGCCGGGAGACCGGGATTTGAACCCGTGGTCGCAGCAGTGAAAGTCCTGCACGCTAACCACTAGGCCACCAGGGGTCTCACTTGAAGACTTAAGAGAGCGAGATTTCTGCAGTATCCAAAGGCACTTAGAGGTAGGCACAGGCTCAAAAGGAGGACACTTGACACTCCCCAGCCTTCAGCACTGTTTGAAAGCCTGGCAAGGATGGCTACCTTGGCCCATCTTCAAACTCTACCTGTGCCAGAAACAGCACTGGAACACGGATGGAGAAAAGTAACAATATTGCGCATTTACATGGTGTCTGAGATTGTCTGAAACATTAAACTAAGCAGAATATCTTTAAAAGCAACTCTGCAGAGTGGCCAGAGCTATGTTTTCATCTCTTCTGGCACAATCAAGGAATTGCAAAGGTTGGATTAGAATGAAGTGTTTTCTGGTCATATGTTTATAAACAGAAGATATTTGTCTGGCTGGTAACAAGCACCCATCCTCTCACTGCAAAAACATCATGCCCTTTTCTCTGCCGTGGGTAAAAGAAAACAAATCAGACTTAAGCAGAAAAGGTAAGCTACATTAAAAATAAATAAAATGGCAGCCAACCTGTTGCTCTTTGCAGTGTTTCACATCTCTGGTTTTATTCTTTTTGTCTGGAAAATAAGTTGTGGGAAAACTTAGGACCGTATGAGACACATCCTCAGAATTTATACTTTGGGCTCTTTTTTTAAATTAAGCAAAGTCACTTTGGGAGACCTTAGCCTATTTGAAGCAGCTTCTTCCTTCTATTTTTATGCCCAGGGAAAAAGCAAAGGGAAAACTCCAAATCAGAAGAGCCCAAGGCACCGAAGGGCCACATCCAATCTGCTTCTTAAACCGTGACTGCTTCCAGCAAGAGATGCTTTCCACACACATTTCCTCCCCAGCCACTAAACTGGAAGGTATTTTCAAGCATGGCTACACAATTTCTAAAACCAGCTATTACAGAGTCACAGCAATTCAGCCCTTGGCCAGTGTATCCCGCTTCCCACTCCTTCTGGTGGCAGTCTCGGCTCAGACTAGTGCTGGACACTCCAATTATCCCGTGTGCCTTGACGGCCCATTAGCTTCAGTTGGATTCAGATCAGCTGCTAATTGTCCCGGCATCTCAAAGCATTCCATGTGAAAAATCAATAGCAAACGTGAAATACTTTTAAGACTCTGGAATTTCTCCCATTTTGCACTCACAGATCTCAAGAAGATCAAAAGAAAATAACCTCTTCTCCACGCTCATTTTGGTTACCGTAAAAATGCTTTTCCTTGCTTTTTGTAACACAGGGGAGATTATGATGGATTAAATTAATCATGAAGAAAACGAGCCTCTTACGTACCTACAAAGAAATACACGGAAGCAAAAAGCAAATTCACCACACACCATTCCAACCTTGCTTTGAAGGAACAACTGTCTAAAGTCAAAGGGTAATTTATTCATTATTACCATTTAAACTTCTGTGTGTCCTGAAGCTGCCAACAAAAACACCATTTCATGTGAAATGCTATCCTGCTTTCCTCAGATGTTCAGATCTGTTCCTCAGAAAGTCCAAACAGGCACAACTCAACATTATTATACATCAGGAGAGAATTTAAAGATGGGCATACGTTTGTGCATACAGACATTTTGGGCACTGATCTCAAAAGATGCAGTTTAACTTTAAATGTACACACAGAAGACATCCTGAAGTGCTGCATCCATTTTTTAAAAAGGAAAATATTACAAAATCAAGGTGCAGACAGAAGATCCTTCTATCAGTTCTTAACGTTGCTCAGTGTAAAAATCTAACTCAAACTCACATGTCCTCCACTTCCAGCCTTTTTCACCAGTGTGACAGAGAAGTTACCTAAAGGAAAATGCCACCACCAGCATGTGTGACACAGTCAGCTTTCCAAACCAAAGGGCAGGATCCAGTTCTGTATTCTGTATCTGAGTAAACCAAATTTTTCCCATTGCTTAGAGGTTTAGTTATCAGGACTAACCAACGACTCAGTTATAAACTAATTAGGCATTATGTAGCTCTTTCCTAACTCTTCCAAGTCAGGGAGGCATACATTAAAAAAACAAATTATATCCTCCCTTTGCTCCAGTTCCAAAGCTTGATTCCTCTCCACTGCTATTAGATGACACCCTCTTAGTTCCACAGAAACTAAATATAAAAAGCATGAGGTTTTTTTCCCCCCCAGAATGAGACTCTGTTCTTACAGCTATCAATGCTAACTACTGTTGTATTAACTTCATATTTTTCTGGTATTCTTTGCATTAAACACAAGGTTTTCTTACAAAAAAATCACATCACTCTTTAAAAGTTTCCTGTCACCAATATGAACAGTACACTCCCAAACTACAGGATTTGCCAGATGTTTCAAAAACAAAAAGACACAACCTACACACACACAGATCTAATAAGACACAATAAATGTCTTCCCATTAGGAGATCTGGCACATTTTGCCAGTCAGTTCCTATTCACAAAGGTTTTTGGTTCTCCAATATTGAAAAGACATTGGGATGATCATTAAGAGGCTCCAGGACAATTCTCTTGTGGAGTTGCATGTTGAACCCCCACACACACACCAGTTGCTTCAGTTTTGCAAAGAGAAACTACTGCTTCTCTCAGCATTTTATCAGGTGCTACAGCAACTGCCCCAGTTCAGGATCACCAGTAAGAAAAACTGTGGCTCTTAAGAGCTGAGCCAGAGAGAAGAAAGGAAAGAAAGGATGGCAGCCTGTCCTGCTGCCCAGCTCCAGGGAAAGCCAGGGAAAGCATGTGCCAAAAATGCGGTAAGTTGTCCTTCATCAAAAGCTCGAGGAATAAAAGACATGGCAGCATTTCCCTCCTGCACAGCACAACACTGGGCACCTTGTTACCCACCAGTGGCAAAGAAACACGTTTTGATCTGGGATATAAAACACAGATACACACCCAGAGGTTTGACTGCCAAGTCCTAAGAGCCTTGGGGGGGGGGAAACACCTACCTCTGGAGAAATCCGTGTGAACACAGCTCATGTTTCCTCTGGTTTCTCATACAGAAACTGGTGCTTTTAAAAGGCAAGGCAAAGTTCCCAGAGAACCTGGAATCCTGGAGGATTTTGACCGCCTTTTGAGAATCCCCAAGTTTAGGATGTTGTTTGGCATTTACCTGAATGAACTGTGAGTGTTACACTGAGCTTGTAAAGTCCTGTAATTGAGAGCTCAACAGACAAAAAAATCCAATGGATAAGCAAAAACGGGGGAAAAAAAAAAAGGGAATCTACATTTCAAGACTCAATATTGCTCAAAACAGTGATGATGTAGCTCATAGAGCAGTGCCTGGGTTACTGAGATGACCTCTGAAAGCTTTCAAAGGCATAATATATAATTAGGTTATTATTATTCCCATAAAAATTAAAGGAATTTTGTATCCCTGCATAGCAGAGTCTCTGCTGGCTTCTGATAGAAGGCACATCATTACAGCAAAGGAATAACAACCCACTACTGATGAGCATCAAGGACACGACATGTTTCCAAGAGAAAGCTTCTACTTATGTTTCAGAGACCTGATAAGATGTCAAATGTAATAAACTAAATTGCCTGAAACAAGTAATTCTAATTTCATCTTTTTATACCATTATATCTGTTTCCCCACAATGTACCCTAGTGCAGCCCACGAGACACAAACCTATTCAGGACCAACTTGTATTAATTCCACACTTAGCAAATGCATGAAGCATTCAGCAAACATGGCCTCAAATCTATTTTTCTTTTGCTTTATGAAACTAGTGCACAAATGATTATTGCTGATTTTATATAGTTTTATCAGTTCCAAATAACTGGGAGTTATTTGCTGCTCAGAACCCCACAACTGTACTCTGCTGCAGGTTCCACCTCCATTCCCAAATGGAATGTTTTGCCTGTCCTTCACAATTGGAGGCTTTCTTAATGTTTCTTCAAACTGAAGAAAAAAAATAAAAATTCAAAAGTAAGCACAAACAGCAGCATTTTGTTTTATTGCTGGCCAAGTGCTGTCTCTTTTCAAAGGCTAAAATGATGTTGCGGCACTCTCTGGGAACTTAAAAGACCTTTTAGTTCCCACAAAGGCATTTATTCAGTGATAATAAGCAGAACTTGTACACATTGATATGTTTGTGCTTCTGTTCACAAGGACCTCTGAGCCAGTGAAATTACAGCAAGTTTCAGGAGAGAAACAAATTGATTTGTTTTCTTGCTTGGCTGCAACACGTTTATACCACATCTTTCAAAATACTTCTTGCTTAAAACACAAATCAGAATAATCAAGTGCAACCCAAGTTTCAGTTGGACAGACTTTTTTTTAAGCTGAAATATTCCCAAACTCAGTTCACTAAATCAGCTACAGGTGAGGCTTTGTGTGCTGACATTTCTATGTCAGCAAAATCCCAGGAGAGAGAAAGGAAAAATCAGAAAGAAGAGCAGAAAAAGATGAAGTAGTCACATGCAACCAATATTGGAAAGTCTATAAAAGGCAGAAACAGATATTTTCAGCTGAAAATCTAGTCAGAGAATACTCAATTTTTGTGTCCAATATAGTCTGGGGTTTAACTTAAAATCTAGGGACAGACAGCAACCCATTAGACTCCATAATCTTTTCAGAAATAGAAAATTCAGAGACGAATCTCAGTTCTGCCTCACCGAGATCAGAAATGGAGTCTACCTTCTGTATCCCACACACTTCCTAATCAAGAGGTCTGTCTTCCTCTTTCCACCCTTCTGTCAACAATATTCAGAAGTGTAACTTTCACTCTAATGGAAATAATTAGGAAACACTGACATTTTTTGTAAGACAGAATTCTCCTTCTTTAACCAGCCCTTCTGAAGATCCCTCCAAAACAGCTTTGGGTTACCAGCCCTGCTTGGTTTTAGCTGGAATTGCTCCCTGTATCCATCAGTCTCCCATCAATCTCCACCCTCCAGATGGATTTCACAGACAACCACATTTGACAACAAACATTCTGCAAAATTATAATTGATTATCAGTGATGTAAAAAAAAAATAATCCCTCAGAGAACTCTTACAAACAAAATACAGCTTTGAAGCCTGTGTGTGGGTGTCTCCAGCAGGAGCTGGGTAATTTTGTTCCCAGCATATTTGCAGACACTGATTCCCAAGGCAGGATAAGCCCTCACATACCTCCATATCCATCTGGCTGGCAAGGAAGGGGCTGTTTAGGGATCAGATCCTGGTTTAGCTGGCACGAAGTTACTTAGTGGCACAATCTCTGAGAAATCAACTTCATGATCAGCATGGAAAACATGTACATAAAAAAAACTGTATATTTTTGCAGGGATGACCAGCAATGCCTCATCTACCTCAGGCAAACCCTGGGGCACCATGAGATTTCAAGCATGATACTTATATATTTCATTCATCATATTATTAGTAGTAGTAGTATTATTACTACAAAACTACAAGCATGAGCTTGCTGATTTTTACACCTTTCAATCATTCAGTGAACAAAGCAAGATTTCATTTCTTAAAAAAAACCAGGAAAATCCTCATTAAAATTGTACTCAGGTTAATTATTCACACATTTCTTGTAGAATCTGAATGGATATACCTTTTGCAACATGCTGGCCATTTAAATGTCAATTCTTCATGTCCCCTTCAGTTACTTACCTAAAGAAAAAAAGGAAAAATACATTAATTTTCACGTTCTCAAATCTGACATGAATACATAAGTTGCTCTCCACTGCTCCACAGCAAGTTATAAATTAGGTAAGACAATTAGGATAATGAGGTTTAGTTGTTATATTAGTTTAGATGACATGTTCCCACTTTGCCTCAACTAAGCACTCAGTAACTGAATTTAAGATTTTTTTTTTCTTATTATTGCTTTAATCCTCCACAGTAAATCATTTCCAAATAAAAGCTAGGTGATGACCTCAGTAATTTGGGTTGTTTTTTTTTAAATGAATCTCAACTCTTATTTCTCCCACCCACACATCATCCATCACTCTTCCATGACTGAATTGCATGTATTATTATGGTTTTTCTATACTCAAAATAATCTTTCAAGTTTACAGCACATCCTATAAAAGCTATGATTGTCTTAGTTGGTCCATCACAACCCAAAATATATATTTGCAACTATTCTGAAGAGAAAATCATTTCACGTGGCATCCATACCACCACCTTAACCATACGCCAGCTTTTCACGTGTTTTCTTAACCAGTACAAGTTGAAAACGGTAAGAAATGTGGGTGAAACCCCTAACAACTAAATAGCTTTCATATTCAATGAAAAACTCCTCTGAATTTCCAGCACAAGGCTTGCCCAAGCTTTGTGACACATTTCAGTATCCTTTATTCCCATCATGACAGAGTGTGCAGGCTCACCCTTCACTCTGCCTGCACGCAACCCACTTTATTTTAGGCTCAGTTTTAAAGCCCTGCCAAATTCAGACATCTCCTTGCACAAGTTCTGCTGCCTCCACCTCCTGTCACAGCCTGCTCTGTGATGCCTCTGAATGAACAGGGGTTTTTTTCCCCCATGGTAGAACTCACGTTACCATCCTTTTCAAAGCAGCAAATTTGGGTCCTCTAGTCCACATGTGGGCACATGTTTAGGTTTTTGCAAGAGCAGTGTAACTGCCAGCTCCAATTCAGGCTTCTCCAGGGTATTAGCCCATTTCAGAATATATTGTGCTTTAACTACAAGAGGTGCTTAGCTGGATTTAACATGTGCTACTGTATATTTTTGTCCTCAAAATGACAACTCAATGTATTATTGCCATCTGATGAAACATGCCAGCTTTCAGCTTTAGTTCATTTTCCCCCCTTTCCCTTTCAAGGGGAAGCATAACTCTCCAGGTTGATTCTGTTGATCTCATGGCTGGTTTTCCTACAGTTTGTGATGATTCCCACATACCCATTTCACAATTTTGAGCGATAACAAAAACTTGACTTTTTTGCAGTGCCTGCTTTGCAGTTTAAAAAGCTGGTAGGGTCCCCCACCAAAAGTACCTGCTGAACTTCAAGTGCTACACATAAAGCTTATTTCTGAGGAGAAATACCTTTGCCATTTGGCAAGTGTTGCACTGATTATTTGGCTTATACCAGGAAAGCCAAAAATCAAGACAAAGTGGCCCTTGTTGTGCATTAAGAGAAACCAACAGGAATGTGCATATTTCAGCTGTCCTTCAGCCATTCCAGCTGGGATTCCACCCAAATGAGGTGGACATTTCTCTTTTATCACTTAAAACAATGACCAGACAGATTCCAACTGAGGTGACTCATGGGCAGATAATGAATCCCATTCCATTTATCCCATGTGACATCCTTCATTTTGCACCTTCACAACCCAAGGCTGTACTGACTCAGGAACCATGAAGTAAAAGCTGTCAGACTTCCTTTGGCATCCCAACCAATTCCTTCAAGGAACACCTACTAGCAGGTGTCAGAACACCAACCTTTATCCGTGCAACTCTAAGCCAAACCTTCCTCCAATTTTAAAGGGGGACAAAGGTGAAATACAAATCACTCTAACCCTTAGACACTGGGCTTCTCACGGAACAGGATTAGTGCTAATGGATGAAGCTGTCTCTTGTCTGCCTAACAAAAGGCATGATCCTCCAAACTCTCTGACCAGAATTTTATTAACCAGCAATTACAGACATAAACATAGCTATGAGACTGAAATCATATTTTTTCCTCCTGCTGCAGAGGACTTGAAATGGAAATAATTCAGTCCAAATCCATATACAGCCATCTGCTCTGTGAAACACTGACAAATCTTCTTCCTTCTGGAATCCATGTCCACCAAATTAGATTAAGAAGAAGCTGCACTACCTTCAAAATATTCATTCCAAGAGTCAGCAGAGGCTGGTAAAGCACTGCTGCCTTACAATGATGCCTGTTAAGTGCCTTGGCTCATCCTACATCCACCAAATAACCCTGTTCTTTGATTTCCATGCCAGGTTCCTGCATCTGCTGAGAGCACCTTATGCAAGTCAACACCATGGTTTGGTTTTTAAAACTCACCCCAAAGAGCCACTAACACAGAGCAAGTTGCAAACCAAAACAGCTTACAACAAGACAGAGTCATCTTCATTTATTTTGAGACTGAATGGATGGTCCTTGGTGGAATTCTTGTGGGAGAGACTTTTTTTATAGGCAGTAGAGTAGGGGGGGCATTAGCTGTCAGAACCTTTGCTTCGTGCTTCCAAACAAAACCACAGCCAGGGAGATTTTACTTAGCGAGGCTCAGTTTTTAGCCCCTTTCTAGTGGTTCAAATCCATACCTGGTTACCATTTCTAACATAAAGAGTGAAATAATAAACCCTACAGAGTAGGTGAACATTGTACACAAATCTTAAAACAGTAAACACTGAATACAAATCTTAAAACAGTAAAAATTGTACACAAATCTTGACATGCATCCTGAGACCATTATACATTGCCTAAAATGTTAGAAGTGAGGCATTAAAAGAAATTCACCTGTTTTTCTCATTATTAAACGCTTTCAAACCGACTGCCCCTGCATCCTCCTCCTTTGAAGAGCTCTACAGCAGCTTCTTTTCTCCTGCAGCAAATGGTTTGGGCACCCTGGCAGGGCAGCGAGTCACCGGGGTCAGGGGGGAGGGAACAAAGGCTGCCTTTGTGTGCACTCAGAGCTCGGTCACAGATGCAATACCGGCAGGGACAGCGCCAACCCCACGCTGTGCCCGATATTCAGAGCACCCAGAGCATGGATTCCTTCACCGGGACACAAAGTTTCAAAGTCCAAAGCCCTTATCAGTTATCAGTTCAAAAAAATCCTCCAAAAATTTGCTCTTGTGTCTAACTGAAGCTTTAACATTTCAGAGCCCAGTTCTGCGAACTCTTTGAAGCCAGAGGTGCTATTTATAAGACCAGCAACTCTGCCAAAACAGCAATTTATTCTCTCTTCCTCCTAAGCCTTAGGATCACCAAAAGTATTTTAATAGGTTTGGAACAGTTCAAATCCACTGTGCACTTACAGTTGTCTATCTTAGAGAGTGACTAAGTTCTGCATTAACAGCAAATTAACAGTCTTGCTCATTCCAGTTAAATCTTGAGGGTGGGGTGGCAACTCTATGGTTTTTTTGCATATATACACATTATCTATATAAAGCTATAAGGAAGTATTTGGTTTCATTTGCTGTCATTACATCTTAAATACAGTGAAGTGCAGGGGATTAATATCTAGATCTCTGAAGTCAACCTGGGAATTAGCAGCAAAGCAATCTATTGAATCCCTCAGGAGAATCGAGATAGATAATAAGCAAGGGAACTTAAGCCAAAGGAGCATCTCCACAAAGCAAGGGGCAGTAAAAAAATGTCTAGTACTGAAAAACTGCATCTGCCTCCCTGCCCTGCTCAAGTCCTGATGCAATGTGCCAACTTCCATCCCTGAGAGGGAAGCAGCAGCTTGGCACCAGGCCAACTTCAGCACCCAAGCTGTCAGGTCAGAACACAAATCCCACACTGAGAGGATTCACCGGCAGGTAGTGCCACAGTGCTTGTTCCTTGCCTGAAACACAGAGGGCGGAATTTGGCCTGTGATGTTGAACAAGGGAGGAAGGGGAGATAAGGAACAGAGGGCACAATCAATCGATCTGACGTTCCTCACCTCTCTGAGCAGGGTTAGAGGCTACAGGTACTCATTAATGGCTAGTAATTAGATAATTGCCTCCTGTAAATACACACCACTGCTTCCACTGAGAGCACAGAGATTAATGCTGAGAGCGTTTGAAGCAGCTCCTAGCAGGAATGACTGCTAATTCACTTCCTAATTATTGATAAAGTACTTCATAGCATTAATGTATTTTGACACGTGTTCTGAGACGCCTCACAGCTTCCTCGCTACCTGACCCTAGAAGATCTTCTTACTGCCTCTCTCAGGACAGGTGTCCTTGGATGACCACAAGTGACTCCTGAGCCCCAGGGGTGACAGCACGGCTTGCCCGTGACATTCCCTGGGTGCCAAGAGATGGTTTGGAAAACCGAGCTCAAGGACCCGACTTGAGAGATGAAATTATCTCAGCAGCCATTTCTCTTTGGCTTCCTTCCTATTTTTTATGTGACACGTTCAAGAGGCTTTAGCTAGAGGTCTTTTATTTAATTAAAATGAGGATGCTGATCTAATTTTTTTAAAAGGAAGGATATTGCACATGTAGAGCTGGGGGGGGAAAAAAAAAATTAATCTTCCTTACTGAGTCTTGCTAAACTTACAAGTTACTGCCTGCACTGTGCTGAGGGATTTTGGGAGGGCAGGGAGGGATGGCACCTCAATGAAGCAAAGGCAGAAATGGCAGAAATTACTATTTTATTTCAGTTATGTGATTCTGGTAGCCCTAGCAATTCCTGAACAGCTTTAATACATAAAATCAACTGAAAGGAAGGTTACAAAGCTGAGAAGGAAGGAGTGCCAGTCGTTAAGATGTGTCCTTACTATATTAAGGACCAAAGAGGACTTTTAGTGCCCTTTAGCTGACAGGCCAAAGTATTTCCAGCTCCCTCACTAGTTACTGAGCCATTAGCACATTATAAAAATATATCCACGAGGGTGGCTCCACACACAGTTTGCGGATTAAGCCACTTATGACCTTCAGGTCAACATTTCCCTGCTCAGTACGAAAAGCCTAATGAAGGAAAGCTCCCTGAGGGGGTGCAAAGGAGGAAAGCCATAGGGCAGAAACACAGATCACAATCATCATTCCTTTGGCCTTCCAGAAAAAGCAGGGATCATCCCCCATCAGCCAGCCTGTCCCATTCCAAGGTGCAGCCCTGCTGCCTCCCCCGGCTCTGATGCATCTGTGGCTCCTGCTCCCAGCAGCACTTATTGCATTAGCCAGCACACTGTGCCCCTGGGTCAGGCCTGGCTGCTGGCCAGCCAGCCCGGGGAAGGGAGCAGTGGGAAGGCTGCCTGGAAATGGCAAGGCAGACATGCCCAGAGTGGTCAGCACGGCAATCCACACGGATCCTTTCCAGGGTCAAAGTCAGAGCGACGGCCAGAATTCAAGGAGGGTCTTCGTCCCTCTCTGTGCCTTCCAGACATGAAATCTCTGAACCAGGAATGCAGTGGAAAAACTCATGCAGGGAAGGATGTTCTGTTTGACTCGGTTTTAAAACAGAAACTTCTATTAGAGGTCGGACTTCACTTGTGTTTAATTAAAAAATGGTTGAATGAAGAAGCTCCGAGAAGGACAGTCCCAAAATGAAATGCCAGCATGTTCTGTACCAGGCATGGGACTTTCTGCCAAAGGGTAAGATACCCATCTACTTTGGGATTAGGCATAAATTTGGCATTGCTTGGAGACTGACCTATAATATTCAAGAGCTCAAAACCAGCTCCAATTCAAAAGCTACCTATTTCTTAGTCATTTAAGCAAAACAAAAAGCTAGTATTTGCTCCTTTTTTTCAACTACTCAAAGAAAGCAAGGAACAGAGTGAAGAACACATGCACAGAGAAGTGTAACTCAGAAATACCCCGTGTCCTGTAATAAACTTTTGTACTTCTTTCTTCAGCAGGGCTGGGGGAGTGGTAGAATAAAAACTCAGAGAGCCTGAAAAGATTTGTTCCAGAGTGCTGGAACGGTAAGAAATACTCCCAGAGACCTTTGATTTGCCAATAGTACCACCAACTACCCCAGCAGAAGTGTGAGAAAACATGTGACCAAGCATTAGTTACACTGGAGAAAGAAATATATTTTTTCTGGCAAATGCAAAATATCTGTTTAGATAAGTCTATTGCCTTAAGAACATGTGTGTGCTCTTGCACAAGACACAAGAGCCAGGACCAGGCAAACACCCAGGTATCATTTTCAACCCCAGTTCACTCTCATATCTTCATTTCTGAGGCAGAGCCACCAGTGTAGCCAAAGAGCTTTCTCCTAAGCTCCTCAAAGCAGCTTTTCTTTCAAAGATTCTTAATAATTTGTTCTACAACAAATTAAGTCAAAAGCTAAATTTGCAAGCAAACCAAATGAAGATTTCAAAACCTGCTATCTTGAAAATATGATACAGTATCATATAATTACTCAATTTCTGGGCTTTCTTGAGAGCAAAAGAGTATTTTTCCACATGAGCAATTGCTGACAGATGTTCTCCCCTCTGTTGTTAAACAAGTCTTGATAAAAATACACTGGTGCCTTAACAGAACTGGCTGTACCCTGAGTGGGTTTCCCATTTGATCTGCTGCACAGCTCAGAGGCTTTTTTGTCTGCTTGTTGTAGCACAATGTGTGTTTGGTCCCACGACAGTGACAGCTGACAACTGTTTTTCCTGTTTGCAAAAGCTTTACCATTCAACTTGAACCAAAAGCATTTGTCATGTTGCGTGGCAGTGAAGTAGATTTAATCAGATGAGGCCACTGGCGTTGTCTGTGCCAGGCTCCAAGAATCCGGGAGAACAAAAGCTGGATTTATCTCTCGGGGAGTCTGGGCAGGGAGCAGCAGTGTATCTTTGTGAGTGCACAAGGGGCAATCTCAAGAGGAGAGGAAAATGAAGGCAGGAGAATATTTTCAGTGCAGTTAAGCCAGAAGATAACTGTTCTTAAGTGAACCTCCACATCCCTCTTTCAAATGTTACCAAGACAGAGGAGGACGCTTCTGTGCTCTACTGCTACATATTGTTATTTCCAGAATAATAAGCATCACCTCATATCTGGTCACAGTCAGCAGCCAACCCGCAAAAAATTCTGTCCCCAAACTGCAGCGACAATCCTCCAAAATATTCTAATTAGGACTTCAAATTCCTTTTGAGTCGTAAAAAAACGTGTTGTACCTCTTCTGCTTGATGTCAGAGACCACACTAAAAAAAACAACCAACCAACACGGCACTAAAGGAAAGGAAGTGCTCCTCATTCCACGTAGCCACCAAGACAGTATTTCATAGCCTTTGTATCCTT
Source organism: Neopelma chrysocephalum (assembly GCF_003984885.1). Lineage (NCBI taxonomy): Eukaryota > Metazoa > Chordata > Aves > Passeriformes > Pipridae > Neopelma > Neopelma chrysocephalum. Next base: position 276,942 of record NW_020897739.1, on the reverse strand, counting down.
TTGTATGATCGACTCTTTTTGGAACACTTACGCAGGTAACTTTGGCTCAGAAGAAAAATAATGAAGCCATGTGTGCAAATATCAAAATCAAAAACCTCCAATAGTGAGTGAAAAAAAGAGCAGCTCCACCTAAGGAGCTTTGCTGATTTACATCAGCCTAATACAGTCTCGTATGAAGTCGTGCCTTATGAAGAGGCTTTAAAAAGTCATATTGTGGTTCTCATCTCCTACAAACTGGGGGGAAGGACTAGAAACACAACTATTCTTAAAAATTATATTGAAATACAATTTAAAAAGCAAAGCATCCAAGCCTGAGAATATTCTGTGAGAGTAATATGATGTGAAGTTTCAGAGCTTTACATCAGCACTAGAGAAAGACCAGGAAACCAGAGACCAGGAAACCAAGTGCTCTCAGTTACCACCAGTGGACACTGACAAGGTTGCCTTGATATTCTCTGGCATTATTTTAAAGTGACAATTTCAATGTCCCCAAGGGCTGGTTAACCACTCCTTAAAGCAGATACAAGAGCAACAGGAGCTGGTGAACGTGCAGTTGTTAGACTTCACTAATTCCTATAGATACCTGCCTTGCCTGGCCCATGTTTCATAGGACACACCTCCAAGTGCACCAAGGCAAAACACAACACTCAGAGCAACTCCTCAAAAGTGACTTGCAGAAAACACACACCTAAAAATCAGGTATAAGGCCTCGTACAACATTCAGGGCTCTGGAATCTCCCTGCACAGCAGACTGTGCAGCTCCAGAACCCAGACCCACCATATCTCATATTTATAATGCAACAGGCTCAGTAACTCTTTATTATAATGTTTATTCCTGATTTCAAACTGGAGAAATGGATTTTAAAGAGCTCAGAACTGCTGCAAAAACGCCTTGCCACTTAACGTATCCTGATCTCCCAGAAAGCCACCTAAAGGTTGCTATTTTTTTTTTATTAACTTCAAAAATGTGGAAATCAGATGTCAGCATTCTCAGGTGACACCACAACCTTGCTCTGCTTTATTTGCATCCGAGGAAAACCCCTGCTGTGCTGTGCCACATGTCCCTCTGATGTCAGAGCAGCAGCACAGGCCTGAGGGGCTGATCCTCCTGCCACCAAACTCCTCTCTGGAATATTTCCTGCTGAAGCAGGTGGAACCTCTCACCACTGCTCAGCAAATATTCTTTGTCAACAGAGGCATATTCCCCTCCTGCACCACTGTTCCTGTCCTCATTAAGCAGCGTTCTACAATAATTAGCAGAGTGCACAAACCATGGCATTTATTTAAGATACTCAGCAAACTATTATAATCCTAATAATTAATTTATTTCAGTGCCTTCAGATTGAAAAACAATCTGATTTCCCATTTATTTTTTAGGCTTGCACTAGCAACAAAAATACACATTATAACAAAGACTAAAACAGTTTTTTCTCTGTTGGATTGCACTGATGTTCTCTAAGTTAAAACATTATGCTTTATCTGAAAGTTAAGATAATTTCTTATATCAGCATTTTAAAATACAGAAAACTAATCAGTGGTCAATGAAATTAACACTGAAAGCTGGATTTCTTCCAGATGTTATCAGTAAATTTGCATTAATACCCAAAAATGCAATAGGCTCACCTGGCATGAGCCAAGCGTGCACACCTACAAACTCACTCATGTCAAGTGTTTTATTTTCCACTCCCTCTCTCCCAAAAACACACCAATTACTTCACACTTGCAAAATCTTTCACACCCCTGCAGAATAAATCTAAAAGAATCTCCTCTTAAACCAACAGCCACACTGCAGATCAAAATACAACTGAGAACACAATTTCAGAGCAGCTTTTAAACAATGAGAAGGGAGAATATTCCTCTATAACTCATCCCCCATTTCCCCAATATTTATTCTTCAGTTCTCTTTACGTATTTTTTTCAGCACAGTGAAAACAACTGGGACTTTAAAGTACAGTTGCTTTCTGTAGTGCTTCAGAAAGTTATTTCTGAGCTGAATTGTCATGGAAACCTGCCTAAACAATCAAATCTCATCTTTATCCAATCAGAAGAAAAATCAGGAATGACTGCCTGTCTTATCAGACGCATCTCTCTAAATTCCTTTATTGTTTTCTTGAACACAGTATTAATTTTCATTTAACAGAAACCTAATTTCTCTTTGTTTAGTGACTCCAATACCCAGGAAGGAAGGAGCAGCTTATGGGAGATTCATTCCAAAGTCCTGAGCACTGCCCTGATTGTGATCCCAAAAACCTGACTGATTCCAGCAAGCAATAACAGCACATGGAGTACTTGGGAATAATCTTGCCCAGCTCATGCAAAGGCCACATGTGTTTGTGTGTCCTCAGGGACACAAGCTACCCAAATATAAGGTCTTGATTCCAAAGGAGAGTGCTGACACAACAACCAAAAAGTTTCCATTCTGTCCAAGGACATGAGTAATGCTGGGTCTTCCACATCTTAAACTAACATCCTAATTCCAGGTGAAAGAAATCAAGGGGTACAATAGAAGTCACCACGTTTTTCTGCTTTTTTCACCAAATTAAACCACAGACCTGATTTGAATCCCACAGTTATTAGTACAACTCTTCTGTTCACTATAATAATTTAGTCCTTACAACCTTTCCATTAATTTTACTCTTTAAAATGCATGAAAATTTCACGTTGCCTTTAAATTTTCATTGACATTTTAGATTAATATTTCATGCTGATTTTAAAGAACACATTAGTTTTTCATAACGTTTCTGTTGTTAACACAAAGTGGTAATTCAACACTCTAAGCACAACGAAAAGGAATTTATCTTGTACAAAGCAGACTATAAATATTGGCTGCTGCAGAGAAATAAGACATCAAGGATGAGTTTTTTCAAAGCTACTTCAGTGATTACAAAGCCCACGAAGCTCCCATTTAAATTAACAGCCACTGCATTGTCTCAATCTTTTAAGCAATTTTGCATTCTTCGCTGGTCTATAAAAAATTTTCCCAGTTAAGAGTAGTAAGTTGAGAGTAATAAATTGATAACAGATTATCTCTGAAGGATAATGGAAAGAATTCTCACAGCAGAAGTATTTTAAGATGCTAAAATTGAGCAAAGCTCTACAAACACATGAACACCTTAAAATTTGAAACCAACTGCCTCATGCCTCCATAAGCTCTAACACTTAACCACTTGTTTTTCCTTTCTACTTACTATTTGCCATGGTTTTTGTTTAAAAAAAAGTCTTTTGAAGCTGCTTGAGATGCAAAAGAGCAACAGCAATGTGGTGGTTCACCCTGATTTAGGGAAGTTTGGCCCATTAACAGCTGAGACAGTCAGGGCAAGGCAGGTGCAAGTTCTTTGCCTGATATGAAAACAATTAGTGCAGCCAGTGTTGGTTGTTTGCACACAAACAGCCCTGTATATTGAAAAAAATCCACCTGTTCAAATATTTAATTTAAAACAATCTTGCCTATTGCCATAGATGGTTCTAAATATTTATATTTTTCAGTAGCCAGGTGGGTGGAGAGTCAAACAGAGAACAGACAAGTTAAAAAAATCAAGTAACAAAAAAACCCCCAAAACAACCTGGGAGAAAAAAACAGTTGAACTGTAACAGCAGCTTAGCACGTTTAGAAACTAAACTGTTAAACTGTTAGTTTTCAAAATGCCTTGTAAATATATTGCCCCTTCACAGAATGGTTCAAAAAGCAAACTACGGTTCAAAACAGACTATGGTGTGAAATCCTAAGAAATTGCTGTTATTTTTAAGTAATTCAACCAACAAAAGCAAGTTCTGTTTATCACACATAAGGTCCAATGCTATGATGCAATGTTTTGCTTGTTATTTTTTCAACTAAAATCAACTAGAGAAAACAAACAGGTAAAATTTAACACTCACATTCTATTTGATACTGCTTGTGTTGGATATTAATTATGTCCATGATCAAATCCAGACAGCAATTTAATCTGAATACTAGATTCATCTTTACAGAAGTAATTCTAATTTCAGCAGAAATGATTTTAAAATCATTTTCAATTAGATCTTTGCTCTTTTCCCTGACGACCTGAATTGTAATGTTTTCCAAGTTCTTTGAGGTTTCATTTTAGTATTCTCTGCCAAAGCAACCACAGTCTCAGGATCAAAAAACACATTTTCAGTAGTTATGCCCTAAATAGTTTAATACATTAAATAGTTTAATAATGTACACTGCAGAGGTCAGATATTTCAGGATAACTTCAAATTCTGCATATCCTCATACACGGAGAGGTATTTAATGAAATAAAGCCTGTACTGTGTGCAGGAGCCACCCCAACACCCACATCATGTGTTTGCTCAGAGCAGGCAGGTGGCAATAATTCGAATGAAGATAAGCTGAGGTGACAAAGAAAGGAGAGCACATCAGTCACTGCTTGTCACTTGGACCATGAGGACATCTCAGAAGATGGACTGATAGCACTGTATCATTCCATATTAGATTCATTTTTCTCTCCCTCATTTCCTCACAACGGAAGGTTGGCACAATAACATTGAGTTTTTTAATACAAGTGAATTTTTGATAAATATTCAGTAACTGTGTGCCCAGGACAAATCACAGATTGCACACTGTACATCCAATACTGCTGGGATTTACAAAAAGTAGGTCACAGGAGAGCAGTAGGCACCAGCACCCCTGGATAAGAGAGGGGTGACTGCAGATCCACTGATAAGATTTGTTTTAGCAACAAGAACGTGAACTGGGTACATAGAGTCTGTTTAGCAGAGTTTACAAACAGGAGATAAGGAAAAAAGGGCAAGAAGAGAATGAAGGATCCAAGATGGCACAATGAAGGATCCAAGATATAATAAATATGTATAATAAAGAGTGCATCTGTGCATCTTGCAGCTCCATATATACACACAGAAATGTTTCTCTTAATATGTATATCGTTTTAGATCAATATAAATATTTTATTAATATGATTTGTATAATTTGTGTATTTACACATTTTAAATATTTATAAAGAAAAATATATTTCTCCATCTTGAGAAATAAGTAGAGACACTGTAGTTGAACTCTTCAAGAGGTAACAGCAAGTTAGCCCCCAAGCAGCTGCCTTTGCCATCAAGGCTATGGCACTGCTGAGTTATCAGCAAGAAGTAAAAGCCTAATAAACCCAAATTTTGACACCTTGAAAGTTCTCACAAGAACAGGTGAGAAGAACATCACTCCCCTCTCTCTGCTTGCCACCTACAAGCAAATGAAAGAACTCAAGTTGCCAACTGGTTTACAGGTATATAATTCTTGAAGTCAGTTTTATTTTGATAAGGTTTTATAATCAAACTGTTCAAATGTGGTTTTCCCTTAAAAAACAACAACAACCAAAACAAACAAACAAAAAAAAAAAAACCCCAACAAAACAAAATGAAACCTTGGCTTTGGCCAACCAGGAAAACAAACTGCATGAGAAAAAAAGAAAGAAAAAATTTTCGCAGCTACTCTTGCTGAGGCTGCAGCAACTACAACTTGAGGCACAGGACAGCAGGATGAGGTGTTCTCAGACACAGGATGGCAAACAGGGGATTGGCCAGATACTAAAACCCTTTAGGCACCACCTATGCACATATATAATTGAGTTTGGCTTCCACAAAATAAATGGAGGTCAAGAGAATCACAGCTGAGAGATTTTTTCCTCACCTTTCATCCCAGACTTCAAAAACTTCCTGTTAAATCCAGACAGCTACTGGAAATGGCTGATTTTCAACAAGATGCATTTAGTTTAAAATCTTTTGACCACCATTAGAGCAAAAAAAAGCTGCTGCAGTCATTAATGTGACACACTGGAAGCTGCACCACCCATTTCATACTTCTTCCTCTTCCTTCAGATAGAAGGGCCTGGAGTACATCACCTCTTTGCTTTTTCATCCCCCAGTAAAATTTTATAGCCCACATAATACCTTGTGTTAATTGGCAATGCAGAAACACCCCACAAAGAGTAGATTAGGTTTGTGAAATTCAATATATGCAAAAGCTTTTTATTTGCCACTTCGTGATCCTTCCCTTGGAATGACAAAAAGGGGCAAGGAACAAGAGGGAGATGCTGAAAGCCGTTCCTGCCATGCACGTGCTTTCCTGCTGGACACCTCTTGGCCCCCCCATGCCCAAAGTGCTTCATGCTGGGCTGAGAGTGGAGGCTTGGGGCTAATTTAGGAGGGGATCACTCATTACACTCTCCCTCACACTACAGAGCTGTATAGAAATCACAGTAGAAAAGATAGGATGTTTTCATATCCCTTGGGACCAACAGAGCCATCTCCTGCAGCAGCAGACACTGGAATAGGAATTCCAGTACCTGCAGCTCTACATTATTAGTGAGTCATTTCAAAGACTAGAAATAGAAACCTTTTACTTTTAAGTGCTCTTATTCAAAATTAAACCAATAATTTCTTCCATAGCACATGATAGTTTTGTTTCATCAGTGTGTGCACTCCATCTATTGCCTTTCAATCAATCGTTCAAAAATATTTTATGGGGAAGAAACAAAAAAAAAAAAGGGGGGGAGAGATGCAATGTTTATCTTCCTAAACAATATTTAGTCAAGAAGCTGATGTGTCAATGGTAGGAGGCCAACGAGTGTGAGAACACCTGGGAGCACTCAAGGCAAGGGAAGAGCCAAAGAGGGAGCCCAGTGAAGGTGCCTTATTGAAACAAGTCTCACAATGCAAGAAGCACTTGGATTAATGGATTTCAGCATATTTATAAAGATTTCTGCTGTCTCTCTGAATCAAAGCAGCGTGCTGATAAAATCCGAGGAGCATCCTGGAAGGACTCCCAGGGGGCACCTTCCTTTGCAGGTGTGCAATCCCTGCAGCACCGTCTTCAGCGGTTTCATCCCTCAGGTTCTGGCAAGGAAGCTCCTGGAAGCTCCAGCGGTGGCTGGAGGATTTGCAGCCAGACAGGCGAGCGGCGGCAGCCGGGGGG